>NC_081408.1:170377640-170977640 GCF_030272615.1 Cryptomeria japonica | reverse complement strand
GTGGTACATTGTGTTCAACATATTTTCCAACATTTGGTATTAGAGTTGAAGGTTAATTGGTTCTAGGTATTGATCTTTCTTTCTTTTTTCTTAGGCTGACAAGCTTGTGGGAATATGTTAGAAGGTATTAAAGATTAAAGGTTTATGGGGATGCAATGAATGTTCCTGTGAATTAATTTTGTTTTGTACATTTGTGAGATTGGAAACTATGGATATTGTCAATGTGATCTATGTTGGGCATTGGAAGCTCTTGATTGTGGACCTGTATGGAGTTGATTATGGTTTGGTAACCCAAAGCTCTTATTTGATAATGTGCATCCTCTTATTTGGTGGTTTTGTTCCTTTACCTTGTGGTCATGTAGTGAAAAGGTGTTCATGCTGGATGGGTATTCACATCTTGGTTACATGAAAATACACCAACTATTTAGACTTCAAATTGGAGTGCGTATGTTGGGTTCATGGTTTTAGCCCATGGTTATATGATAGCATTAGAAGATAAGACACTAACCTCTTTATGAGTTCTGGAGTTGATATGTTTCATATGGATTAAGCTCCTAGACAACTTGGTTTAACTATTGGTTTTTAGATATGTGCTTATTCAATTGTTCATATGACATATTTAATGTGAACATTTAGATGTTTAAGTGGATTTCATACTTACAAAGTGGTTTAGCAGGTTTTACATATTAACTAAAATTTGTGGTATGTAGATCTATGGCAAGACTGTATTCAGGGTGTTCTTGATGATTACAATCACGTGTTTGCATGGTTGCTTGAAGGGTTCTTATGGATCTATGCTTACTCCTATGTGGGTTTGTTTGGCAAGTCAAATCTAGCATTATTTTGGTGTTTGAGTCTTGAAAATTTATATTTTATGCATGAATAGCTATATTTTGCATCATACTAATGCGGAGTTAAATCTTTTAGTCATTTGAGATTGGAGTAGTGAATATGCATTTCTCCTTTGAGATGTTGCATATGTTTTGATCTTGCAAAATATCTGACGAGGATTTTGTTTGGTAGGTCTTGTTTGGTACGTTAATTCTAGTGAGAAACGAATTTTTTTGGGAGTACATGATATAGTTGCTCATTTTAATCTTAGTAGTGTATTATGGTGCATGATAAGCTATGTTACCTTTTCCTGGAGTTTTGGTAATGATATTATTCATGATGCCATGTGTAAAGTAGAAAATTGAACCCTAGTGACTCCCTACCTAGGAGAGAGAAAGGAAGTCACTAGGATGATTTTCACTTGGGAGATACTTTACATTCAAAAGAGGGGCTTGAATCCACTAGATCCAAATCTAAGGGGAATAAGGATATGAATACCAAGTGGATTGCAAGGGTTAGAATGCAATTTACCCTTTTTTGTAAATAGGAGAGTTGACTATGCAGAAAAGGGAGATAAAATGGATGAAATGAGGAGCTATCGGTTTGGGATTGCGTTGTAACTTCGGATCTGAGATATTTAGTCTGATATGGATCTGCCTTGCAAATTTTGAGAAAATTTGTCGGGACCAAGTTGAAAGTGTACTTGATCCTCCAAAAAATCCATGTGCCGAAGAGGGTTTTTCCGCCTCTGGAAATGAAGCCCAAACCGACAATTACAGCTGCGCACTTGCAACCTACACACATGAAAGACTGACACACATGAAATAATGGAAGAAAAGTTGTGGATAGGGGTTTGCCTTAGTCAAACCCTAGTTGAGGAATCAACCTTGGAAGAAAGTAATTGCAAATGCTTAAATGTAAATGATGGAAATGTATACCTTGTAGATTTGCAATTTGTTAATGATGATTGCTTTGCTTCTTGAGTGTAATTACAAGTGTTGCATGAAATGGCATGTAACATAAAAAAACCCTACCACACACACATTCTCGCAAATGAATGTTGTAATGTTTCTCCAATGGATGAATGAAGAAGACACATGAAGAAGAGAACTTGATGGATGCTTGAGGACTTGAATGCTTGATGAAGACCTTTTGCTTGAGTTTTGCTTATTGTCTGCTATTCCAGTATATCTTTTGCATGTCGAATCAGGGAATTATGTCTCCTTTTATAAATGCCTCAGAGGATTAATTTTCATCCTATCAAAGGATGACAAAGAGAGTTTAAACCCCCAAAGAGAAAATTATGCTTAAGGGACGGATGGAGCTATCTTAGGGCCACCCCAAAGGGGAAGGACAGGGGTGCCAAACCCCTGTCCTAGAGAAACCAGGGTGCCATGCCCCTTTCCTAAGGGGGATAGGGGTGCCATGCCCCTATCCTGTCCTATATTGGGGCTCGAACAGGGTCACAAGGCAACATAAGGGCTAAAACAGGAGGAACCTCGAGATGAAAGAGCAAAGAGGGGTCTTGATCAAGCAAGGAGATGCAGTTGCACAGGTGAGGACCTAAAATGCGATCGAAATTGTGCGAGTCACAATTTTATGATGCTATATTTAGCCCCCACTTTAGCGGGAGGATGGCTTATGCCAATACTGTTGGTAAAGTAGAAGAAAGGGAGAGATGAAGATGAGAAATGCAGAGCAATACCACAGGGAGTATAAGACATCACTAATCTTGAGGAACAAAATCCCCCAATATTAGGATCATAACTCACTCAAACATATGCAAGAGCACATAAAACAAACAAGACAAAGAAGGAAAAGACACACGACAACAACCAAAACACAAGACCACATGCCAACTAGCTGAAGAGACCTCGACACAAATGTCTCAAAGAACTAGTTGAAACACAAAGAACAATGCCATAACATAAACACCAGTAATCACATAAAAGAGAAAAGATGACATCATCGATGAACCATCAATAGTAAAACTATGGGTTCATGAGAGGAAGGAGAGAGAGAACATGAATACACACTTTGGTGATCCATGAGAAGAAAGGTGAACAAGAGGAAACCATGGACATCTCACCCCTAGAACTAGGTGATCCATAAAAAAAAAGGACATGGAAAACTAGCCCCTAGAGTCTGTCTAGGTGATCCATGTAAGGGAGGAAGGTGAGAAGGACATTAATTCCACTCAATCTCATGCGTGTGTGTGCAAGTAAGGTTCGAAGAACCTCATAGGATTCTATGCTAGAGTATGCTACAACTTGTATAATACAAATGTCAAGAAAGGTGTGACATCTTACTCTAAGAGATGATGCTCTAGTTCCAAGAATAATCACCCTGTATTAAAGAAAAGTGGTGACATCTCTCTCTAAGAGGCTGCCCTCTGGTTCCGAGAATGACCCACTATAAAAAATAAAAGTGATGACATCTCTCTCTAAGAGGCTTCCTTTTGGTTCTGAGAATGACCCACTATACAAGTAAAAAGTGGCGACATCTCGCTCTAAGAGGCCGCCCTCTGGTTCTGAGAATATCCCATTGTACAAGAGAAAAGTAACGAGATCTCACTCTAAGAGGATGCCCTTTGGTGCCGAGAATGACCCATTGTATAAGAGATACAATGTGTGAGAGAAATATAATATAAAAGGTGCTATGTGGTTGGCCCCCCTTAAGATGTCAACATAGTTTAATGTTGATATCTTAAGGAAAGAAGAACAAGGATACCTTCCTTCGACACCAAGAAGATATCCATTATGCAACAATGTCATAAATCCAAGCAAGAGAGGGTATACTTCTTCAAAAAAGGATAAGCTAGTTTAAAATAGATATCCTACTATAAGTGTAAAAGAGATCCTTGGAGGAAAAGAGATCTTTCCTCAAAAGACATCTACCTCCAAGAGGAGTTGTCTTAGAAAAATATAACATCTTCTAGAATGAAGCACAAAAGAGAACAAGAATTCAATCCTTCCTCCTATTGCTAGGTGAAAGGAATTCTTGATGAAGGATGACTCACTTTTAACCCAATGGGGATGGGTTAATTTATTATAGATGTACTTAACCAAGTGTGAAAGAGGTTGTAGTCAAGGACTTACACCTCTTGTATAAGAGAGAACCCTTGAAAAACAACAACGATTTCACACAAGGAATGAAATCAAGTAATGAAACTCACACCATCCACAACATAGGAAAGAGTGGATCCTTAGAGAAAGAGAGAAAGAAATCATTGCCCCCCAAGTGTTGGGACAATGAGAAGAGCTTACACAATCTTCTTGAGATAGATTAAACATAAGAAAATGCACAATGAAATACATGAACATATGCAAGAAAAGACATTAGTATATATAAAACACACATCTCAAGAATTGGTAATCTTTTAAGAGAGAAAAGAAATAAAATAACATATTCCCCAAGAGGGATTAGTCATAAGAACGTACCATTCTAAGAAATGATAATCACATATGAAAAATCAAGCCCCTAAAGGAAATAATGATAAAGGAGATAGAAAGATAGATAAAAGAGTAGAATCCTTGCCACCCAAGTGAGAAGAACAAGGAAAAACATTACATATCCTCTAATGGGGATCATTTTCAATCGACACGCCTTCCTAATGGAATGAATCCTCTCAAGGAAGGGTCATGTACTTCAGGAGAGATCATTCCATGCTAGGGACATACCATACTTGTGAATAACTGAAACCATAGGAGAGGTAAGTTTTCTAAGAGAATGAAGGCAAGAGAAGAAGTGTATGACTCATTAAAGATGCTCCTCTTCAAGAAAAGAGTAAAAACCAAAGAATAATTATATGCTCACATAAGAATAACTCTATGCAAGAAAGGAGATCTAATAATGAATAATGCACGTAGATAAATTAATGGGAAGAAGAAGAAAAAGTGAGCCTCATGTTGCTACCGCAAAGTATTTAAAATTGAAACAATACCACCACAAATGATAAAGAGCCCTTAGTTAAGTTGGCTAGTTATGTCATAGTGTGAAGAGAAACATGAAAAGAAAAGAAGTGCTAAGGCACTATGTTCATGTCAAGGAAGAAAACTAGATCTATTGTAAGAGATTTGTGCACGATCATATTGCTTTTGAACAAATTTCTTAAATGCATGACATTTCCCAAGAGAATGTGAATATGAATAATGAAAAATGCAATATTCCTCACCTTTCACTTGCTTAAGATTCTTGTTTTGGTTTTTAGGAGGAAAGGAAATATTCTTATCATATTTCAATCTCCAATAGATTCTTGTAGCTAGTCTTTTAGGATGATAAATGTGTTTTAATTTATTTTCTTGACATGGAGGAGAAGAATTTTTAGAAGAAGGATTATCTTTCATGATTGTAGTTTTGCCACTGTCAATGCCATCTTGAATATATTTTTGTAAATCAGGGCAATCATCAACATTATGAACATGGGTTTGATTAAATGAGCAAAAAGGACGTTTTGAAGAAGAAGCATTCTTGCGAGCTCTTTTGACTTGTTGCCTTTGAAGATAGTTCTTAAAATTTTCAAGTCTACAAAGTTTATCTGTAGAGAGAGGAGTATCACTTCCTTGGCCTTCTGTAGTAGCTTTCCTAGGAGGGTTTGTAGGGACACGAATTCCTTGTTCAAATTTCCCAAGTCCTTGTCCTCTAAAACTTTGCTTTGTTATTATATTAAAGCCACAACTAAAAGAATGCTGCAAATGGGAAGTTGGGGGAATAGGATAATGAATTTATTTGAAATGTGACGTGTAAGGGGGAATAAAAGGATTTGTAGATGAAGAAGTAATATCATGTGAAAGGATATTCTATTTTCCTTTGTCATTCTTATCCATTTTGGTAGATTTGGGATGAACATATTCATCATCTAAAGGTTCATATTTACTCATTTCTATGTGAGGGGAAAGATCATGAATAAAATGCATAACATCACCCTCTCTACATATACTTTGGTGTCAAAGATAGGTCCTAGAAGAATAAGGAGGGTCTAAAGAGGTAAGAATATTAATAGTTTGATGTTGCCCCTCTTTCTCAAGGGTATGTGTATGAGAAGAAGATAGGTCTATATCATTGTCCAATGCTTTCTCTCTTTTAAAGATATCATTGGTTAGAACATTAACTCTCATATTATTCACACAAGATACCATAGGAGAGGTATAAGGATTAGAGTCTCCAGGGTTGGGATCTACAAAATCCTTAAGGTGATTAATATATGAAATGAATGTAGTTAATATCATGACCATAATGCAACCAAAATGGTACATGCAAGCTTTGAGATCAAATTGGAAAGGAAATGTCTTTGAAATCCTAGCAACACAATATGACCAAGTGCTATGAATGAAAAGGAGCAACAGGAAATGAAGAAAGCCATTATCCAACATATGATTGTAGGAAATATATGTTAAAAAAAATTAATTATATGTGAAATAGTAAATAAATCGAATCCATTGATTGCCATTGAAAGTCTCTTAATTAAGATCTTAATTTACTTGAAAATAAAATCTAAAATTAGGACCTTTTATAAAAAAAATAATTTAAAGTTTTTTTGAGAGAGTTGAGATTTGAATTTGTTTTCGACCTTAAGAGGTGTAAAAATTGATAAAGTACACCAATTTCCTGGATTTAGGCAGAAAAATACAATCAATTCCGACTCTCAAAATTTCGAGAAAAAAGCTAGGGAATGAGTGCAAAGTGTCCCTGGTCTGAACAACTTTTTTTGAAATTTTCAAGGATTATAGAAATTATGATTTTATTGTAGAATTAAAAAAAAAAACTAATTTGGAGATGTCTCGATCAGTTAAATTAGCAGTCAAAGGTTATTGTCTGCTATGTCAGTTTATCTTGTGCATGTTGAGTGAGGGAATTATGTCTCCTTTTATACATGCTAAGGGGATTAATTTTCAACCCATCGAAGGCTGACAAAGAGAGTTTAAACCCCTGAAGAGAAAATTATGCTTAAGGGCCAGATGGACCTATCTTAGGGCCACCCCAAAGGGGAAGGAAAAAGGTGACACGCCCCTGTCCCAGAGGGACCAGGGTGCAACGCCTTTGTCCTGAGGGGGACATGGGCCCCGCGTTGCTCTCCTGCCCTATTTTGGGGCTCAGAAAGGGTCACAAGGTGGCATAAGGGTTAAAACAGGAGGAGACTTGAGATGAAAGTGCAAACAAGTTTCTTGATCAAGTAGGGAGATGCAGTCACATATGTGGGGACCTAAAATGCGATCGAAATTGTGGGGTTCACAATTTTATGACACTACATTTAGCCCCCAGTTTCGTGGGAGTATGGCTTACGCCAATACTGCCAGTAAAGTAAAAGAAAGGGAGAGATGAAGAAGTGAAATACAGAGCAATGCCACAGGGAGTATAAGACATCACTAATCTTGAGGAACAAAAGCCCCCAATCTTAGGATCTTAACTCACTCAAACATATGCAAGAGCACACAAAAAGAGCAAGACAAACAAAACAAGATGAAAAGCACAAAAAGACACACTACAACAACCAAAATACAAGACCACACACCAACTAGTTGAAGAGACCTTGACACAAATGTCTCAAACAAGTAATTGAAACACGAAGACCAATGCCATCACATAAACACAAGTAATCACATAAAAGAGAAAAGATGACATCATCCATGAACCATCAATAGTAAAACTATGGGTTCATGAGAGGAAGGAGAGAGAGGACATGAATACACACTTTGGTGATCCATGAGAAGAAAGGTGAACAAGAGGAAACCATGGACATCTCCCCCCTAGAATTAGGTGATCCATAGAGAAAAAGGACATGGAAAACTAGCCCCTAGAGTCTGTCTAGGTGATCCATGTAAGGGAGGAAGGTGAGAACAACGTTAGTTCCACTCAACCTCATGCACGTGTGTACAAGTAAAGTTAGAAGAACCTCATTGGAATCTATGCCCGAGTATGATACAACTTGTATAGTACAAATGTCAAGAAAGGCGTGACATCTCGCTCTAAGAGACCGTGCTCTGGTTCCAAGAATAATCACCTTGTATAAAAGAAAAGTGGTGACATCTCATTCTAAGAGGCTACCCTCTGGTTCTGAGAATGACCCATTGTACAAAAGAAAAGTGACGACATCTCTCTCTAAGAGGCTGCCTTTTGGTTATAAGAATGACCCACTATACAAGTAAAAAGTGGTGACATCTCGCTCTAAGAGGTTGCCCTATGGTTCCAAGAATATCCCATTGTACAAGAGAAAAGTGGCAAGATCTCGCTCTAAGTGGATGCCTTTTGGTTCTGAGAATAACCCACTGTATATAAGATACAATGTGTGAGAGAAATATAATACAAAAGGTGCAGTGTGGGTGTCCCCCCCTTAAGATGTCAACATAGTTTAATGTTGATATCATAAGGAAAGAAGAACAAGGATACCTTCCTTCGACACAAAGAAGATATCCATTATGCAACAATGTCATAAATCCAAGCAAGAGAGGATATACTTCTTCAAGAAAGAATAAAATAGTTGAAAAGAGATATCCTGCTATAAGTTTAAAGGAGATCCTTGGAGGAGAAGATATCTTTTCTCAAAAGACATCTACCTCCAAGAGGAGTTGTCTTAGACAATTATAACATCTTCTAGAATGAAGCACAAAAGAGAACAAGAATTCAATCCTTCCTCCTATTGCTAGGTGAAAGGAATTCTTGATGAAGGATGACTCACTTTTAACCCAATGGGGATGGGTTAATTTATTATAGATGTACTTAACCAAGTGTGAAAGAGGTTGTAGTCAAGGACTTACATCTCTTGTATAAGAGAGAACCCTTGAGTATGTTGTCATTTGCATGAAGATTGCATTGATGAAATGTTATGTTGCCATTGATGTCAATTATAACCGGTAATGATGTTATTATAATGTTGTTTTGCAACCAGTAAGTGAGCTTGTGAAGGAAACTGGTATTACTAGTGAAGAAGTGAGATCAATTGGTAAACCCTACCCGTTGATATGATAAACCCTAACCGATGGAGTTTGGTGAATCAGTTGTATTGGTTTATAATATAATGGTGAGCAGTAATGATTATGACACATATGCATGTTGTATGAGGAGAGTTTCAAATGATTCAAGGCATGTAGAGATAACGGTTTTTGTCTTGGGAATGAGCAAGTTCATTGCATGTAATGTAAACCATGTGATGAGTTACAGATTTTGATGAAACGATGATCAATGAGTGGTCGAGGATATCTTGAATGATGTGTAGTGATTGTTATGTAATCCAATGGCCATACTTGAACCGATTTGTTTGTAATCTCTATGAGATAATTAGGTTTGTGATGTGTTACCGACCAAATGATTTGTTTATAAGGTCGATGAGTTGTTTTGTTGTAGAGTTGGAAATTTGTGATTGAGAGTGAGAGTGTGGTTGCCAAACCAGATGATGTATCTGTAGTATGTGTAAAGGCAGATAGGAGCATCAAAAGGATCCGAACAAGCAAGTGTAGTGCTATTCAAATAGATTAGCAAACCCCTGTTGTTTTCTAACAATTACAACAGTCAAATCCCCTAACCAGGTAAGCTCTAACAAGCTTAGTGTTATTCAAACCCTCTAACCAGGCGATCTATTAGCTTAGTTTCCAAATCCTCCATCGAGGTTACTCCTAATAGGGTATTGCTTCTAATAGGGTATTATAGTCAATCCCTTAACCAGGTGGTCCCTAACAAGATCTTTTCTTAACAAGACTTATTGTAAATCTTTAACAGGCTAGGCTGCTAACAGGGCGAACTTCAGAAGAGTTCAAAATACTTGTGGGTATTCATCCCCACCGTGGTTTTTCCCATTTGGGTTTCCACGTCAAAAATCTTGTGTCAAGTGGTGAATTCTTTTGTGGTTATGTTTACTATGGTTGAATTGCTTAACTGCTAAATCCACTTTGATATGTTATGTTAACCAACAACAATATGAAATGAGCTTTTACTTATGTCAGTAAAGTATTTGAATGATTTTGTTAAAAGGTTTTGAGAGTTTCAAGTTATTTTACTATTAGTCTATTATAACAGTCAACCGGTTTAGCTTGTCAGTTATATTGCATTTGAAGTTCAGTGTTTAAACCTGCCAGTTTAGAGTTTTCTTTGAGAGGTTGTTTTTGTTTGGTGAAAAGTTAATATTAGTTTTCTATCTACCGATTCACGCTCCCCTCTCAGTAGTTGACCGGATCCTTATTATTTTATCATACCATCAATTGGTTTCAGAGCATTTTAGGTCCTCTAAGGTCTAAGCCTAATAACTTGAGGTAAAGATCTTGTAGAACACGATGAAGAAAAAAGGTCCAAAGTTTAATAGAGAGAACTAAAAAATATGGAGTGATAGAATGAATATTTATATCAAGAGTTTAGGAAGTCAATATTGGGAACATGTTGGTACTCAATATGTTGCACCTAGTGGGATTATGACTGATGATCAGAAGAAAGAGCAACAAGAAAACAATCAAGCACTGGAGGCTATTATCAGTTCCTTGTCTGATGCAGAATATGTTGATGTACATGGTCTAGAGACTGCCTATGAGGTATGGACAAACCGATTAATGCTCTGTGTAAGGAATGTTAGTTGGGAAAGATGACATCCTCAACTTTTAAGAGCAAATCTTTTTTGGTAGAACATCTATTAGATTTGGTTCATACAGACCTCTGTGGACCAATAAGGACTAAAAGTATTCAAGATGACATATATTTTATGATCTTCACTGATGATTGCTCAAGAATGATGTGGGTCACATTCTTGAAGGACAAAACAAAAGCTTTTGGAAAGTTCAAGGCATTCAGGGCCTTAGTTGAAAAGGAAAGTGGTAAGAAGATAAAGTGTCTGAGGGCTGATCAAGGCGGTGAATTTACTTCAGAGGAATTCACTAGATATTGTGAAGAAAATGGTATCAAGAGACAACTTTCTGTATTGAGGACACCACAATAGAATGGTATTGTAGAGAGGAACAACCAGTTAGTTGTTGAAGCTGCTAGAACGATGTTGTTACAAGGATGAGTAGCCAAAAATTTGTAGAGAGAAGCTGTCAGCACAACTGTCTACACTATGAACCAAATATTAGTAAAGAGAGGTAAGGATAAAACTCCTTATGACTACTGGTATGGTAGATCACCTAATGTCAATTATTTTAAGATATTTGATAGTAAATGTTTTATTAAGAGAGGTGACTATGTTAGCAAGTTTGAGGCTAAAAGTGATGAAGGCATATTTCTTGGTTACTCCACCAAGAGTAAGGCCTACAACTGTTATAACAACCAGACATAGAGAATCATTGAAAGTGCTGATGTTCGAGTTGATGAGTATCCTAAAGTCTTAGGGGAAACTAGTGTGGAGAAAAAGGATGAAGATCCTTGCATTCTATTTTTGGAGCCTAAACCAGTGAAGCTAGAAGCTGATAAAGAGAATGTTGTTGTACCAGTTCAACCATAATAGGTAGATTCATAAGAAGATGATTATAGTGAAGAAGAAGAACCTGAAGATAATGATCATGTTATTCCAAGGCATGTGAGAATCAATCATAATCCTGACTAGATTATTGGAGATAAGGATGCTGGAGTGTTAACCAAAAGAAGAATTAGAGAGAATTCTTTCATGATCTCCACTATTGAGCCTAGAACCGCTAAGGAAGCATTTGGAGATGATCACTGGATTAAATCTATGGAGGAGCTTGATCAAATTGAGAAGAACAACACATGGACCCTAGTACCCAGACCGGTGAATAAAAATGTGATAGGTACTAAGGGGGTATTCATGAACAAACTGAATGAAGATGGAGTAGTAGTCCGAAACAAATCTAGATTGGTATGCAAAGGTTATGCACAGGAAGAAGGAGAAGACTATGGCGAGTCTTTTGCACCAGTTGCTAGACTGGAAGGTGTCAGGGATTTACTTGCATTTGCAGCACATAAGGGATTCAAAGTATATCAGATGGATGTGAAGTCAACATTTTTGAATGGAATACTGGAAGAAGAAGTATA
This sequence comes from Cryptomeria japonica, assembly GCF_030272615.1. Taxonomy (NCBI): domain Eukaryota; kingdom Viridiplantae; phylum Streptophyta; class Pinopsida; order Cupressales; family Cupressaceae; genus Cryptomeria; species Cryptomeria japonica. The sequence goes on along the minus strand of NC_081408.1, from coordinate 170,965,844 downwards.
CATTGAGCAGCCAGATGGTTATGCTTTGACTGATGCAAAAGACATGGTGTTTAAATTTCACAAGGCACTATATGGGTTAAATCAAGCACTGAGAACATGGTATAAGAGGCTACATTCACACCTGATGAAGATAGGTTTTCAGAGAACAAATGAAGACAACAACATATATCTCAAATCTAAAGGAGATAAGATACTGGTTAGTGAAGTGTTTGTAGATGATATCATATTTGGAGGAAATGATGATATGAGCAATGACTTTGCAAATGAAATGAAAAGTGAGTTTGAAATGTCTCTAGTGGGAGAGATAAAATTCTTCATAGGTTTGCAAATTCAGAAGATGGAGAGTGGTATTTTCATCACACAGTCTAAATATGTGAAAGAGGTATTGAAGACATTTGGAATGAGTGACTGTAAACTAGTTGGGGCACCAATGGTTACAGGTTGTAAATTGTCTAAGGAAGATGAAACCACATCTGTTAATGAAAAGGAGTATAGGTCAATGATAGGGAAATTACACTATGTTGTTCATAGAAGACCGGATATAGCTCATGCAGTTCGTCTAGTTGCCAAATTTAAGAAGAATCCAAAGGAAACACATTTGATAGCAACCAAGAGGATATTCAGATATTTGAAAGGTACTATTGACTATGGATTATGGTATCCATATGCAGGTAACTTTGATTTGAAGGTGTATCCAGATGCAGACTGGGCAGGTAATGTTGATGATAGGAAGAGCACAACCGGTCGAGCATTCTTTCTTGGTGGAAGACTTGTGTCTTGGAGTAGCAAGAAGAAGAGCTGTATATCTCAGTCTACTGCTAAAGTTGAGTATGTTGCAGCTTATATAAATTGTACCCAGGCTATCTGGATGAAACACATTCTAGAAGGATTCAAGATGAAGTTTACAAAACCACTAAATATTTTATGTGGCAATACCAGTGCCATTAATATGTTAAAGAACCCCATTTTTACAAAGGAGCATGTTTCTACAAAGGAGCATCTTGCAGATATCTTTACAAAGCCTCTGCCTAAGACTGCTTTTGAGTATCTTAGAAGTCAGCTAGGGGTTGTACCCCTACATGAGGTCAATTGAGCATGATGTAGAATACATCAGTCTTAGAGCTACTTGTAGAATTTTACAACAGGATTGGTGTAGAGTGGAGTTATTCCACAGGGGGAGCATCAAGTTGCAAGTTGATGATGCTTAACAGTGAAGTTTGACATTGCATTTTTTACTTTCACTTTGGCTTTGCTGTCAAAGGGGGAGAAGAACTATATGATTATGGGGAGAAGAATTGTATGATTGACAGAGAGAAGATCTATAGCCAGTTACCAACCGAAGACAAGGAGAGTATATGACAAAATATAAACCAAGATTCCTATTCACAATCATAACAATCAATGGTATTGATACTTGTATTTCCATCAATGCCAAAGGGGGAGATTGTTGGCATTTGCATGAAGATTGCATTGATGAAATGTTATGTTGTCATTGATGTCAATTATAACCGGTAATGATGTTGTTATAATGTTGTTTTGTAACAGTAAGTGAGCTTGTGAAGGAAACCAGTATTACTAGAGAAGAAGTGAGATCAACTGGTAAACCCTACATGTTGATATGATAAACCCTAACCAATGGAGTTTGGTGAATTGGTTTATGATAAAATGGTGAGCGGTAATGATTATGACACGTATGCATGTTGTATGAAGAGAGGCACGTAGAGATAATGGTTTTTGTCTTGGGAATGAGCAAGTTCATTACATGTAATGTAAACCACGTGATGAGTTATAGAGTTCGATGAAGCGGTGATCAAGGAGCGGTCGAGGATATATTGAATGATGTGCAATGATTGTTATGCAATCCAACGGTCATACTTGAATTGATTTGTTTGTAATCTCTATGAGATAATTAGGTTTGTAATGTGTTACTGACATGATGATTTGTTTATAAGGCTGATGAGTTATTTTTTCGTAGAGTTGGAAATTTGTGATTGAGAGTGAGAGTGTGGTTGCCAAACTAGATGATGTATTTGTAGTATGTGTAAAGGAAGATAGGAGCATCAAAAGCATCTAAACAAGCAAGTGTAGTGCTATTCAAATAGATCAGCAAACCCCTATTGTTTTCTAACAATTACAACAGTCAAATCCCCTAACCGGGTAAGCTCTAACAAGCTTAGTGTTATTCAAATCCTCTAACCAGGTGATCCATTAGCTTGGATTCCAAATCCTCTATCGAGGTTAGTCCTAACAGGGTATTGCTTCTAATAGGGTATTATAGTCAATCCCTTATCCAGGTGGTCCCTACCAGGATCTGTTCTTAACAGGACTTATTGTAAAGCTTTAACAGGCTAGGCTCCTAATAGGGCGAACTTCAGAAGAGTTCAGAATACTTGTGGGTATTCATCCCCACCGTGGTTTTTACCATTTGGGTTTCCACGTCAAAAATATTGTGTCAACTAGTGAATGCTTTTGTGGTTATGTTTATTATGGTTGAATTTCTTAACTCCTAAATCCACTTTGATATGTTATGTTAACAGACGACAATCTGAAATGAGCTTTTACTTATGTCACTAAAGTATTTGAATGATTTAGTTAAAAGGTTTTGACAGTTTCAAGTTGTTTTACTATTAGTCTATTATAACAGTCAACCGATTTAGCTTGTCAGTAATATTGCATTTGAAGTTCAGTGTTTAAACCAGTCAATTTAGAGTTTGCTTTGAGAGGTGGTTTTTGTTTGGTGAAAAGTTTATATCACTTTTCTATCTATTGATTCACCCCCCACTCTTAGTAGTTGACTGGATCCTTATTATTTCATCATACCATCAGAGTAAACAACAATGATTTCACACAAGGAATGACATCAAGTAATGAAACTCACACCATCCACAACATAGGAAAGAGTGGATCCTTAGAGAAAGAGAGAGAGAAATCATTTCCCCCCAAGTGTAGGGACAATGAGAAGAGCTTACACAATCTTATAGAGATAGATTAAACATAAGCAAATGCACAATGAAATTACATGAACATATGCAAGAAAAAACATTAGCATATACAAAATACACAACTCAAGAAGTTGTAATCTTCTAAGAGAGAAACATAATAAAATCACATATTCCCCAAGAGGGATTAGTCATAAGAACGTACCATTCTAACAAATGATAATCACATATGAAAAATGAAGCCCCTAAAGGAAATAATGATAAATGAGATAGAAATAAAGAGAAAATAGTGGAATCCTTTCTCCCAAAGTGAGAAGAACAAGGAAAAACATTACATAGCCTCTAATGGGGATCATTTTCAAGCGAGACACCTTCCTAATGGAATGAATCCTCTCAAGGGTCATGTACTTCAGGAGAGATCATTCCATGCTAGGGACATATCATACTTGTGAATAACTAAAACCATAAGAGAGGTAAGTTTTCTAAGAGTATGAAGGCAAGAGAAGAAGTGTATGACTCATTAAAGATTCTCCTCTTCAAGCAAATAATAAAAACCAAAGAATAATTATATGCTCACATAAGAATAACTCTATGCAAGAAAGGAGATCTAACAATGAATAATGCACAAAGATAAATTAATGGGAAGAAGAAGAAAAAGTGAGCCTCATGTTGCTACCCCAAAGTATTTAAAATTGAAACAAAACCACCACAAATGATAAAGAGCCCTTAGTTAAGTTGGCTAGTTATGTCATAGTGTGAAGAGCAACATGAAAAGAAAAGAAGTGCTAAGGCACTATGTTCATGTCAAGGAAGAAAACTAGATCTATTGTAAGAGATTCGTGCATGATCATATTGCTTTTGAACAAATTTCTTAAATGCATGACATTTCCCAAGAGAATGTGAATATGAATCATGAAAAATGCAATATTCCTCACCTTTCGCTTTCTTAAGATTCTTGTTTTGGTTCCTAGGAGGAAAGGAAATATTCTTATCATATTTCAATCTCCAATAGATTCTCGTAGCTAGTCTTTCATGATGATAAATGTGTTTTAATTCATTTTCTTGACATGGAGGAGAAGAATTTTTAGAAGAAGGATTATCATTCATGATTCTAATTTTGTGACTGTCAATGCCATCTTGAATAGATTTATGAAAATCAGGGCATTCATCAGCATTATGATCATAGGTTTGATGAAATGAGAGAAAAGGACGTTTTGAAGAAGAAGCATTCTTGCGGGCTCTTTTGATTTGTTTCCTTTGAAGATATTTCTTAAAATTTTCAAGCCTATGGAGTTTATTCGTAGAGAGAGGAGTATCACTTCCCAGGCCTTCTATAGTAGCTTGCGTAGGAGGGTTTATAGGGACACAAATGCCTTGTTCAAATTTCCCAATTCCTTGTCCTCTAAAACCTTGCTTTGTTATTATATTAAAGCCATGACTATAAGAATGTTGCAAATGGGAAGTTGGGGGAATAAGATCATGACTTTCTTTGAAATGTGATATGTAAGGGGGAATAAAAGGATTTGTAGATGAAGAGGGAATATCATGTGAAAGGATATTCTTCTTTCCTTTGTCATTCTTATCATTTTTGGGAGATTTGGGATGAACATATTCATCATCTAAAGGTTCACCTTTACTCATTTCTATGCGAGGGGAAAGATCATGAATAAAATGCATAACATCATCCTCTCTACATATACTTTGGTATCAAAGATAGGTCCTAGGAGAATAAGGAGGGTCTAAAGAGGTAAAAATATTAATAGTTTGATGTTTCCCCTCTTTCTCAAGGGTATGTGTATGAGAAGAAGATAGGTCTATATCACTGTCCAATGCTTTCTCTTTTTTAAAGAGATCATTGGTTATAATATTAACTCTCATCTCATTGACACAAGATACCCTAGGAGAGGTATAAGGATTAGAGTCTCTAGGGTTGGGATCTACAAAAGCCTTAAGGTGATTAATATATGAAATGCATTTAGTTAATATCATCACCATAATGAGACAAAAATGGTACATGCAAGCTTTGAGATCAAATTGGAAAGGAAATGACTTTGGAATCCTAGCAACACAATATGACCATGTGCTATGAATGAAAAGAAGCAACATAAAATGAAGAAAGCCATTATCCAACATATGATTGTAAGAAATATATGTTAAAAAAAATGTAATTATATGTGAAATAGTAAATAAATCGAATCCATTGATTGCCATTGAAAGTATCTTAATTAAGATCTTAATTTACTTGAAAAGAAAATCTAAAATTAGGGACTTTTTATAAAAAAATAATTTATTTGTTTTCGACCTTAAGAGGTGTATGTTAGGATTCCCAAAGATACTAAGAGGGGGGTTGAATCAGTATCTTGCCGGTTAACAAATTTTCTGACCTTATTAAATAAATTGCATTCCAAAACAATGTACTGGTAAACAAGAATTAATTCAGTAAATATGAACAATAAGCACAACATAGAAAGCACACCATAACACAAGATTTTTAATGAGGAAAACCGGTGTGGGAAAAACCTTTGTGGGATTTGTGACCCACAATATTCACTCACTAGCCAATGAATGGATATTACTTACAATAGGGGCCTGCACATGCAGGAAGGCTAACTGCCTAAAGCTGACTGCTTAAATACAAAAGGGAAGTCTCATTGACTTACAAAATGGATTATGAAAAACCAATATAATGTACTGCTTTAGTTTAGCATCTGCTATGCGAGGTTCAGTACCGGTTTAAGCTCATACAATAACCATAAACCTTACTCCAAAATCTGCCTTAATATTCACATATTACTTTTGCAATAATCTTCCCATATTTGCATCTCCTATTACATAAAAGATCTAAAAGATCTCATACTTATATATGAGTGCTATTACAATACGTTTTGTCGGCTTACAAAAAGATATTATAATTAAATACAATATGCAATAAACAAAATCATGTCAGCTGGGGTGTCGGTAATCATCTTTGCCGTTGCCGGTAAACTATCTGCTGGTGTAGAGTCTACTAGTGTCGGTGCCATAAGATTGCAAAGTTTCCATCAATGACAATACCTTCAATCACCTACAATTTCTCATTGGAGTGTGCAATGCCAACAATATTCCCCTTTGGCATTGATGGCAACACTCGTAAGAAAAATTCAAAAATGTATCCAAAATTTGAAGTCCAAAAATCTTGCCAAAACTGTGTGCTCCCCCTGAGCAGATGATCTCTTATGTCCATCATTTTTCTCATCTCTACTACTCCCCCTTTGGCATCAATGACAAAGGCTATCAAAAATGTCAACGAGTTTAGTTCTCAGCTGGAACCCTGTAACCGGTTGGTTACAATCTGAAATAGATCTGCCAATACAAAATTTAGACTCTGAGTGAACCTTTCACTTTCCTTCAGTGCTTCTTCATTCCTTTGAATTGTACCAGTGAGGACGTGCATTAGCTCTTCTGGTGTCTTTAGTCCTAGAACAAGTGCCTCTGAGATCTCTTTTCTCAAAGAGATGAGGATGTCATGTTTAGGACCAAGTCTACATTTAAGCTCTTTTGCCTTGAACTTTATTCTTTCCTTCTCTTTTTCCTTCTCAAGTTTTTTCTCAAATTCTGCTATTTCCTGCTCTATAACTAATAAGGGTTCAAGTGAATCGATGAGATTATCAGCAATATTATTTATTTCTTTCTAAACTTCACTAATTTTCTTGTCTATATCCACTTTCAAAATATCTGTCTTGCATGTGTCCCTGTACAACTCTTTAAATTCCATTATTGTTTTGCTAAGTGCCTGTAATAGGGTATCAATGTGTCCCATGCACTTCTTTATTGTCTCATCAAATAATTTTTCCCTTTCCTTATTCATTTTCTCTATGAATGTCTCCTCATTAATCTAATCAATTGTCAATAGGTTGCTGGTGATATACTTAGACAATGTGTCTAATTGACTTAAATAATTTTTATTTTCCATTTTGCACTTGGGTGCTATCAACTTTAATAAAGGAATTGTATCATCAATAGCCTTATAAGCTTGTGCATTACACTATGATTTTCTTGATGGAATCCAATAGTACCTTTGTCACATTAGTTGGTCTGAATTCTGTCATGGAAGAACCAAAAGATTGTCCAACTACCTTAACAATCTGCATTCCGCCGGTGTGAGTAACCTCTTTGCTTGTATTGACCTCAAGTAGGTCAGTTTGTGTCTGCATCTCAACTAGCAAAGGTTTAGGTTTCTCAACAGTTTCCGGTGGCACTGTCTCAGTATGAACCTGTGATTCAACCTTTTTCTCTTCCTGTTTCTCAATGTGTACCTCAGTTTGTTTCTCTATGCTTTCTACTGTTAGTTCCTCTGACTATGTGGGTTTTTCAATGTGTGCACCAGTGGTACCAATTACCATTATTAGAAGCTAGGGGATCAACTGATTGTTCAGTTTGTGTCTCAACCCCAATTTCAATATTTTCAACTATTTTCTCTACATGTGTTTCCACTGCAATATTCTCTGCCAGTGGCTCAGTAGCCACATCTTTCTTTTCACCAGTGGTTTCCTTATCAACCATAATATTTACCTCTTGTGTATCAATATTCATTGTGTATAAAACTTCTGAATCAAGATTGGTGTCCTCATGTGTTGATTCCAACTCAACATTATCAGTAGCCGGTGTATCAACAGTCTCAACCGATGGAGTATCAGAAGGAGGTGGGGGAAAATTATCTGTTACTTTTATGTTTGGAGGTCCACCGACCTTGCCTTTACCTTTGTCCTTATCCTTTTGGTAAACTTTGAGAGTTTTGTGTCATTTGAGTTCTTCTTGCTTTTCTTTCTCCACAAAGAAGATATCCCATTTATCCACTGTCTCTTTAGAGATTTCATTCACTCTTCCAGCCATTAAACCAACATGCCGGTGTCCACTAGAAAATACTATCCCGTTTACCTCACTTATCAACTCATCAATTTCTTCTATTGATTTAACTGGGTGAACTGCAAGCAATTTTTCTATCTTTATCTTCTTATCCAATTCCATAATAGCTAGCCTCTTTGCATCACGTCTCCTATACAAGTCACTCAGTAAATCATCTACAACTTCTATCAAAAATTTATTCTAAATGTCTAAGTGTAGAATGATACTGTTTTCTATGCTTTTCTTTTCTTCATTAGTAAAAGTATCATACAGTTTAATGACATTAGACAAGTTTCCATCATCTGTTATTTCATTCAGAAGATTGTCTAAAGGAGGAATAACATATTTTTCCTTCTTCTTCCTTGGTGTCATTTTCTTTGCTGGTGGTCTTACTGCCTATTGTTTTCTTCTTGTTCTCTTTGGTGCAGGAGAGGGTACCAGTGAAGGTTTTCTTTTCCTTTCAACTCTCTTAAACTCATTTGGGATTTCCCTATCAGATGAAGTTCCAATTGGTGAAAGATGAGCTTCTAGTTGTATCCCTTCCAGGTCACTTTCCTTAATACCAGTCATATTCAATATGTTTTCCTTGATTTCTTTCACCTCTTTTGATGCTTTTTTGATAGTTTGTTCTCTTTTCTTCCTTTTTTTCAATGTTTCAACACCTTTTTCTATGGATTCAACACTACCAAATATTTCCTCTTCAAGTTCTCTATGGGCTTCAAGTAGGGCTTTAGCATATGTCTCAATTATGTTTTCATCTGCCTCATAACCCATTTCTGTTACTCAAATAGTTCTAGGAACCACTGCTTCCATCCAGATTTCATCTTTTTTAATAACAAAACATATTTCTTTATGATATTTGTCAACTATGCTCTGAGATAGCCTTACCCTTATTTTCATTCTAGCCTTAAATGCTTGGAAGTATTGAATTATATTGTTTTCCCTATCATCTCCCATGCCGGTAAAGATATCCAATAGTTGTTTACCTACCGATATGTCAAAACCAAATTCTTTCCTACCTATACCGAGAACTTCCTTAGTAATGTATAGCATTAGGCACACAAGTAGATTTCCAAATCTGAAAGTACCTTTCTTATCACCTTTAATTTTCTTCAGATTGTCAATCAATTCATCCTTTAGCCATTCACATATGTCAATCTTAGTGTTATTGTTCACCATGTCATAAGCACTCTTGATACATAAACTAGAAACATTGTTTAATCTGTTAGCACGTGTAGTTTTGTATCCTAGTATCATGCTAATGAATCTGACATTTATATCTTTCACATCATTGACTCTCAAGGATCTGCTGTCATGGGTTGCACCAGTTAGTGTCATCACAATGTTGTTTGGAACTTTCTTAGTTTTGTTAGGCCTGCTACTGGTGGAAGGTAAGCCAATCACTGCTCTAACCGCTTCTCTTGTGTTCTTATGGATGGAGTCAAGCCAAAACAATTCACCATGAACTCTACTTAACACAATTCTCACAACTTCCTTAGGAAAATCAGGAATACTGAGTATTTCCACAAAACTTAGGGTTTCTATGATTTTATGTTTAGGTTTCACAATACCATTCTCATCACAAATTATAGTCCTATACATGTTCATAATCTCATCAACACGAAGTTCCTCAATACGACAATGTATGTATATCCTAGGGTCTTCTGCATATGCAACTCCTTTGGGTATTTTAGAGAATGCACCTAGGGTATCATCCTGCTTCGCTACTTCGGGTATGATTTTAAATACAAGCCTAGGGCATTTAACCACTTCAATAAGAGTAGGGTTTGCAATGAATTCAGGTGCAGAGGATGAAGCCATTGATAAATACCTTAATCTACCTTTAGGTTTGAATGCTTGAAAAGATTTTGCTTCACCTCTCATTGTGGATGCCTTCACTCGGGTTTTTTGCGCTCTTAGGAAATTTGAATGCTCGGTGAGTGAAAAAGAGTGAAAAACACTTGCTTTATAATGTCATTTCCTTCAACTACCATAATAAATGCCTGCTGGTTAAGTGAAAACTTAACTCATCTGTTGGTAAAGAAGCAATTCATCTTCTTACCATCAACCGAGGGTAAACTAGCATGTTTTTCAATTAGTTGCCATACCCCCAAAAGACTTCTTTTTAGTTAGATGAAGAATCTCCTGTCGGTGGAGTGATACTCTATTCTACCAGTGAAGGAATAGTCTAATTGACATTCTGATCTGACTTTCTAATGCATTGTTTTGAAAATTCTTGCTTTACCTCTTCAACCTTCTCTTTACCTTTCAAGCTGGGTCCTTTACTATTTGCCGGTAAAGTCTTACTTTTACAAAATTTTGCAATATGTCCAGTCTTGTTACAAGCATAGCAAGTCACATTGTTTTTTTGAATATCCTTTCCATAGCCTATGCCTATTTGTGTTCTGCATTGATTAGATAAGTGTCCAAATCTTCCACAAACATAACATCTTACATTCATTCTGTAGTTTTCTGAATTATGACCAATTTTGTTGCATTTTGAACATTGACCGGTGGGTGCATTAGTGTTTTGATAGTTTCTGGATTTACACTGATTTTCTCTATGACCATATTTGTTACAGTTAAAGCATTTCCCATTAAATTTGTAGGCATTAGGTTGTCTTACCGGTTTGTTGTGATCATGATTGTTTGCAGTACCAGAGCTTTCACCAACTTCAAAGCCAAGTCCATTAGTATCTCCATTAGGCTTCTGATTTTTCAGCATATCATCAAGTTCTTTTGAACTTTTCTTGAATTTCTCTTTATGTTGATTTGCAGTAGCCAACTCATTTTCCAAGAAATCCTTCTGTCTCATGAGTTCAGTTTTATCATGTTCCAAATGAATTAGATCTATCTTTAACATATCATTCTCATGACCGAGTCTTAGATTTTCATTTCCAGTATCATTGATTCTCCTAGCCAAATCATCTTCATTCTTCTTTCTATCTTCAGTGTCTTTACAAAATCTCATAGTCATATATTGCATCTCATTTCTCAAGGTCATGTTTTCTTGCTTCAGCTTGCTTACAAGATCATTAAGAGTTTCCTTTTCATCATCATCACTCTGTATCTTCTCATGAAGTTTTCTTCTTTTGTTTCTAGCAATAGTAAGATTCTCTTCAAGTCCTTGAATGATTTCTTGTGCAACCTTCAGATCATCTTCAAGTTTGATATTCTTTAACTTTTCTGCATCATAATCTGCAAGAGCTATTTCCAATTGCTTTCTCAAGTTATCCATCTATACCGGTGTCAGAATCTTCCTCAAGCTATTAGGCTTTTGAAAAAAGATGACCAGCCTCTGATACCAATTGTTAGGATTCCCAAAGATACTCAGAGGGGGGGTGAATCAGTATCTTGCCGATTGATAGATTTTTTGACCTTATTAAATAAATTGCATTCCAAAACAATGTACCGGTAAACAAGAATTAATGTAGTAAATATGAACAATAAGCACAACATAGAAAGCACACCATAACACAATATTTTTAATGAGGAAACCCAGTGTGGGAAAAATCTCGGTGGGATTTGTGACCCACAATATTCACTCACTGACCAATGAATGAATATTACTTACAATAGGGGCCTACACATGCAGGAAGGCCAACTGCCTAAAACTCATTGCTTAAATACAAAAGGGAAGTCTCACTAACTTACAAAATAGATTATGGAAATCCAATATAATGTATTGCTTTAGTTTAGCATTTGCTATGCCAGGTTCAGTACTGGTTTAAGCTCATACAATAACTATAAACCTTATTCCAAAATCTGCCTTAATATTCACATATTACTTTTGCAATAATCTTCCCATATTCGCATCTCCTATTACATAAATGATCTACAAGATCTCATACTTATATATGAGTCCTATTACAATACGTCTTGTCGGCTTACAAAAAGATATTACAATTAAATACAATATGCAATAAACAAAATCCTGTCGGCTGGGGTGCCGGTAATCATCTTTGCCGCTGCCGGTAAACTATCTGTCGGTGTAGAGGCTGTCGGTGCCGGTGCCATAAGATTGCAAGGTTTCCATCAATGACAATACCTTCAATCACCTACAATTTCTCATTAGAGTGTGCAATGCCAATAGTGTAAAAATTGATAAAGTATGCCAATTTCCTAGATTTAGGCAGAAAATTAAAGTCAATTCCGACTCTCAAAATTTTAGGAAAAAAGATAGGGATCGAGTGCAAAGTGCACCTGGTCCAACCAACTTTTTTTGAAATTTTCAGGGATTATAGAAATTACGATTTTATTCCAGAATCGAAAAAACAACTGATTTGGAGATGTCTTGACTAGTCAAATTAACAGTCAAAGGTAGAAATAGGAGATTCCTAAAAAAATAGGGTTTTTCTTTTTAACCACTTAATTTTCAGAATGAAAAGAAAAATTTGAATTGCAATTTTGAAATACAAATTAGATCTGAAACAAGCAACTAAAATGCTACACTTCACAAGCTTAATTTCGTCAAAATGAAAAATTAGGGGTTTTATGCAATTAACCTCTAAATTTTGTAAAAAGATCAAACTTGGAAATGAAAATTTGTAATTAAAATTGCAATAATTCAGATATAACAAAAAGAAATAAAAATTAAAGTGTAAGACGTTAGGTTCACCAAAATATAAAGTGAAAATTGAACCCTAGTGACTCCCCACCCAGGAGAGAGAAAGGAAGTCACTAGGATGATTTTCACTTGGGAGATACTTAACATTCAAAAGAGGGGCTTGAATCCACTAGATTCAAATCCAAGGGGAATAAGGATATGAATACCAAGTGGATTGCAAGGGTTAGAATTCAATTTGCCCTCTTTTGTAAATAGGAGAGTTGACTATGCAAAAAAGGGAGAGAAAATGGATGAAATGAGGAGCTACCGGTTTGGGATTGCACTATAACTTTGGATCTAAGATATTTATACTGATACAGATCATCCCTACAAATTTGGAGAAAATTCATCAAGACCAAGTTGAAAGTGTACTTGGTCCTTTAAAAAATCCGCATGCCGGAAAGGGTTTTTCCGTCTATGCAAATGAAGCCCAAACTTGCAATTACAGCCGCACACTTGTAACCTACACACTTAAAAGAAAGGAAGAAGGGTTGTGGATAGGGGTTTGCCTTAGTTAAACCCCAGTTGAGGAATCAACCTTGGAAGAAAGTAATTGCAAATTCTTAAATGTAAATGATGGAAATGTTTACCTTGTAGATCTCCAATTTGTTGATGATGATTGCTTTTCTTCTTGAATGTAATTACAAGTGTTGCATGAAATGGAATGTAACATGACAAAACCCTAACACACACATGCTCACAAATAAATGTTGTAACGTTTCTCCAATGGATGAATGAAGAAGACACACGAAGAAGATAATTTGATGGATTCTTTAGGACTTGAATGCTTGATGAAGACCTTTCGCTTATTGTTTTCTATTATAGTATATATTGTGCATGTCGAATGAGGGAATTATGTCTCATTTTATACATACCTAAGAGGATTAATTTTCATGCCATCAAAGGCTGACAAAGAGAGGTTAAACCCCTGAAGAGCAAATTATGCTTAAGGGCCGAATGGACCTATCTTAGGGCCACCCAAAAGGGGAAGGATAGGGGTGACATGCCCCTGTTCTGAGTGGGAAAGGGGTACCACGCCCCTATCCTGCCCTATTTTGGGGCTCAGACAGGGTCACAACGCAATATAAGGGCTAAAACAGGAAGAGACTCGGGATGAAATCACAGAGAGGAGTCTTGATCAACCAGGGAGATGCATTCACATAGGTGAGGACCTAAAATGTGATCGAAATTGCGGGGGTCACAATTTTATGAAGCTACATTTAGTCCCCACTTTAGCGGGAGTATGGCTTACGCCAATACTACCACTAAAGTAGAAGAAAGTGAGAGATGAAGATGAGAAATGCAGAGAAATACCACAGGGAGTATAAGACATCACTAATCTTGAGGAACAAAAGCCCCCAATCTTAGGATCTTAACTCACTCAAACATATGCAAGAGCACACAAAAAGAACAAGACAAACAAAACAAGATAAATAGCACGAAAAGACACACGACAACAACCAAAACACATGAGCACACACCAACTAGCCATAGAGACCTTGACACAAATGTCTCAAACAACTAATTGAAACACAATGACTAATGCCATTACTTAAACCCCAGTAATCACATAAAAGAGAAAAATATGACATCATCCATGAGCAAGAGGAAACCGTGGACATCTCTCCCCTAGAATTAGGTGACCTATGGAGAAAAAGGACATGGAAAACTAGCCCCTAGAGTCTGTCTAGGTGATCCATGTAAGGGAGGAAGGTGAGAATGATGTTAGTTCTACTCAACCTCATGCATGTGTGTGCAAGTAAGGTTTGAAGCACCTCATAGGACTCTATGCCCGAGTGTGCTACAAGTTGTATAGTACAAATGTCAAGAAAGGCGTGACATCTCGCTCTAAGAGACCATGCTTTGGTTCTGAGAATAATCACCCTGCAAAACATCTCGCTCTAAGAGGTTGCCCTCTGGTTTCGAGAATGGCCCACTATATAAAAGAAAATTGATGACATCTCTCTCTAAGAGGCTGCCTTTTGGTTCCGAGAGTGACCCACTATACAAGTAAAAAGTGGTGACATCTCACTCTAAGAGACTACGCTCTGGTTTCGAGAATATCCCATTGTACAAAAGAAAAGTGGTGAGATCTTGCTCTAAGGGGATGCCCTCTAGTTCCGAGAATGACTCACTTTATAAGAGATAAAATGCATGAGAGAAATATAATACAAAAGGTGTAGTGTGGGTGCCCCCCCCTTTAAGATGTCAACATAGTTTAATGTTGATATCTTGAGGAAAGAAGAACAAGGATACCTCCCTTCGACACCAAGAAGATATCCATTATGAAGCAATGTCATAAATCCAAGCAAGAGAGAGTATAATTCTTCAAGAAAGGATAAGATAGTTGAAAAGCGATATCCTACTATAAGTGTAAAGGAGATCCTTGAAGGAGAAGAGATCTTTTCTCAAAAGATATCTACCTCCAAGAGGAGTTGTCTTAGACAAATATAACATCTTATAGAATGAAGCACAAAAGAGAACAAGAATTCAACCCTTCCTCCTATTGCTAGGTGAAAGGAATTCTTGATGAAGGATGACTCACTTTTAACCAAATTTGGATGGGTTAATTTATTATATATGTACTTAGCCAAGTATGAAAAAGGTTGTAGTCAAGGACTTACACCTCTTGTATAATAGAGAACCCTTGAGTAAACAACAATGATTTGACACAAGGAATGACATCAATTAATGAAACTCACACAATCCACAACATATGAAAGAGTGGATCCTTAGATAAAGAGAGAAAGAATTCATTGTCCCCCAAGTGTAGGGACAATGAGAAGAGCTTACACAATCTTCTAGAGATAGATTAAACATAAGCAAATGCACAATGAAATTACATGAACATATGCAAGAAAAGACATTAGTATATACAAAATACACATCTCAAGAAGTGGTAATCTTCTAAGAGAGAAAATAAATAAAATCACATATTCAAGCGACATGCCTTGCTAATGGAATGAATCTTCTCAAGGAAGGGTCATGTACTTCAGGAGAGATCATTCCATGCTAGGGACATATCATACTTGTGAATAACTGAAACCATGGGAGAGGTAAGTTTTCTAAGAGAATGAAGGCAAGAGAAGAAGTGTATGACTCATTAAAGATGCTCCTCTTCAAGAAAAGAGGAAAAACCAAAGAATAATTATATGCTCACATAAGAATAACTCTATGCAAGAAAGTAGATCTAATAATGAATAATGCATGAAGATAAATTAATGGGAAAAAGAAGAAAAAGCGAGCCTCATGTTGCTACCCCAAAGTATTTAAAATTGAAACAATACCACCACAAATGATAAAGAGCCCCCAGTTAAGTTGGCTAGTTATGTCATAGTGTGAAGAGCAACATGAAAAGAAAAGAAGTACTAAGGCACTATGTTCATGTCAAGGAAGACATCTAGATCTATTTTAAGAGATTCATGCACGATCATATTGCAAGGAATATATCAACCAACTCATTTCCTTTTTTTAAATTAGACATAGATCTATTTGCAATTTTTGGTTTGCTAAGTCTGTGTATGCATATATTTTCTTTTTTTTGAAAAAAAACACATAACAATAGACTTTCTAAATTAACAGATTTATTTAACAACATTTCCCTTCATTTTAACTTTTGATAGATAACTATAGGAAAGAGGTAAATTTAAATTTGTCTACTTTAGCTTTCTGCATTTTTTTTTTGAAGTAGAAAAATGACAGTAATAAATACAATAACAACAACATTTAAATAGTACAAAAAAACACTTAAATTATTATCATTTCACTTTATGCTTTTTCTTTTCTTTCTTTATATAAATTACAAAGATAAATAGATGACAAATTTCAATATAAGACATATTTAAATAAAAGACAAATTTAGATAAAAGATAGATTTAAATAAAAGACAACAACATAATAAATTTCCTTTCCTTTGCAATTTATACAAAATAGAGTTAACCAAATGCACTCTGTTTAATTCATTTTAAATTATCCATACATCAATAAAATACATCTTAAGGCTTAGTCAATAATACAGATTTTTAAATCATTTTACAATATATTTATAGTAGAAAAACTCTTACTTTTCCCTTCCTTTCTTTACAACAATACAAAATTACATTCTTATTTCTTTCTGCAACTAAAAACAAGTTAGTAACTCCTAGCTTTCTTTTTCTTTTCTTATTTCCAAGCAACCTGCATACAAAATCTTAAGGCTGTGACCATGGAGTGCTCACCTCCCAGCCTAGGCTTACTAGAAGCCACCCCCGAGCTTGGAGAACCAAGTCCTAGATGGGTTACACTCAAGCAAACACAAACAAGCAAGGGGAAAACTCAAGAAAACACATTCCCATCCCAAAGCTGAACTTTATCACGTAGTGTGATATTTACATGGGTGGAAGTGGACCAAGTACCTTCAGGAGAACTGCAAGATAGCAGATCACAACCAACTCATGGCAACCAAGAACACAACAAAAATCCATCTTAACCCAACATCCTTATGACCCCCAAGGCATACATGTCATATTTTCTCCCCTTGTGATCCCCGGATGCATAAACAAAACTATGCAGCAAGGGTCACATAAACAAACCCTTGAGATCACTCTCATAATGAGAGCCTCTCACTCTAAGGCTGTCAAACTCCTTCCACCTCCAAGACCATTCTACCCTCCCAAGGGTAAGAAGGCCTTGGATACTCCCAAAACACAAGAAAATGCATAAAAAGAAATAAGAGAAAGATCACATAATACTTTCACAAAGGAAATACAAAGAAAGCAACATTTACATTCAAGCAATCCTACAACCAGATTTCCAACATACAAGTAAGAAAATGCACCAACCTTGAATCTGCCAAGGGTTTTCTAGGGATAGCTTGGAGAAGAGCAGCCCAATTCCACAATTCTTTGCTGCAACACTTAGCCAAAATTCTATTTTAAAAACTGATTTTTTTTCAAAATTGCAAGATCTCCAAAGATGGAGAGTGGGTGATTAACTCACTAAGTCTCAATCTATTGCCTAAGAAGGCTTCTCCCACTCTTTCCAACCTCTTGGATAGAGTGAGAGGCTCCCATTGGTTGGTCTTTCCTAGGTCTTACACACTCCCTAACCAAGGCACCTCAAGAAGAGGAATGACACATACCAAGAAGGTTATCTAACCAAGGATGTCACTCCTAAAGATGAAATTCGGCCATCTAGAAAAACCCACTTTTTTGGGAGGTAAAATAAGTCCTAGGGGAAGGACACATGGCCAAATTTGACCTTCACCCATAGGTACCCTATAGGGCCCTCTAAAAATGCTCCAAAACTGACTCTAGGAGTTGGTTTAACCCTTAGAAATGATAACTCAATGATGAACCACTAGTACCAAACCGGTACTGAGAGGGGGGGGGGGTGAATCAGTACAAACACAAATATAGTCAAAAACCGGTTTGACAACAAATACCCCAAATGACTGATAAATAGGGATACCGGTAAAATAGAGTGCAACCGATAACATCCAGTATAGCTCAATCAGTCATGAACCGGTCACTCAATAAGCTTTCCTCTTAAGTCAATACTACAATATCATCATATTCTCATGCATAAACCAGTAAACTTGACCATTAGATCTTCACAAGGATGAGTTCAATATGTTTTATAGACAGACATAAAACATAGAACCTTCGTGTGCTTAACAGATAAAACAAAGCATCACAAGACAAAAGCATTTCACATGACACACATAATTTTCACGTGGAAACCCAATTGGGAAAAACCATGGTGGGGATGAATACCCACAAGCTGATTTTTGAACTCTTTAGAAGTCCACTCTATTAGGAGCCTTGTCTGATTAAGGACATTACAATAGGTTCTGGTAAGAACTGATCTTGTTAAGGATCACTTGGTTAAGGGATACCCGGTTAAGGGTTAAACCCGATAGGGTCACCTTGTTAGAGGATTTCAAGAACTCAATAGCTGAAAGGATCTCCTAAGCTTCTCTAGCTTCTCATGACTCATTAGCCTTGAGTTACCCGGTTAAGGGATTTGAAACAAGCTGGTTAAGACCACCCGATTTAAGGGATTTTGAATCAAGCCAGTTAAGGCTACCCTGTTAGGGGATTTTACAACTGTTGAAGTGGTTAGAGATCAACAAGTATTACAATGATCTGTTAACAACACTTAATGCTAATGCAGATCTATTTAGGCTCCTCTTTTCCTTCTACACATTCACTTTACAGGTATCTCTTCTCTCCTTTGGTCTGACAAGAATCACGTATCACTTTCCTTGGATACACACTCACAACTTTTGCCAACAACCTCATAAACAAACCCAACATTGACCTTATAGGAGACATATAGGTCGGTAGCAAAAACCCTAAACCCTAAACCTGTTAGGTTAAGCAATTCAAACGGTTCAATCCTGACCATTGAATCATGCTGCATTAAATGCAACAATCTTGAATCGATCTCAAGACATTCTCCATCGTCCATTATCCACCGTTTTCATGGCAGCTGATAACCCATCATGCATTATCACCGTTTGACAGACTTCACACATTCCCAAGGTAGATAGGAATAGTCATCTTCATGCAAGATCCTTCATGCACACAGAGCTTACGTGGCAACATGATCTGTCCTCCATCATACTACTAACTCATCACACAAAGATCACCGATTGAGTCACACAGTCTTGAGGTACTCCAACCGGAAACCCTAAAGTGGAAGCTGCCTACCAACCGGTAGTCATACAGTGCTTCCATGTGCCGGTTCCCATAACTTCATGCTGATTCACCTTGAACAAATATGCCGCTTCACTTTGGCATATAAACCAGTTCACACATATGCTGGTTCCTCTCTCTTCACTTATCACATGTGCTAGTTCACACTATGTCCCATATTGACATCAATGACAACATACAATATGATTATGTCTTCATGCCGGTTCACATAAGGCTCATGTCGGTTCACATGATGCCAACAAGAAAGTCCACCTAAAGTTAACCTATGGGTCAACTCTGAGTTGACCCTCCTTATGGTTCACTATCCTAGATTTCTTGGAACCTTCAAGGATAATTTGGAAATATATCAATTAAGCAAAAAGTAAATCTCTCAAAAAGGTGACATGACAATTGGCAACACAATATGCAACATATGTGTCAAGTGACACTACAAAAATAACTCCACATCACAAATACACACATGGCAATTGTCTCATGAATGATTTAAACAATTTAATAAATACAATTTACACACATGCAAACATTTATGTTTACGAATAAAATACGATACATACGGGGTGCTGTCTCTCCAAATAGACAACCCCTGGTTTTACAAACGTACATAGGCCTAGGCTTGATTCTCCATAATGTTTCCATGGTCACATGGATAATTTTCCTGCGCATCTCAATTACACATTAGTATTTCCTAATAGCCTCATATAATATTAAACACATAATAAGAATACAAATCAATCACTTTGCATACAATTGACATCATACAAATCAATTTACCATATAACAAGACAAATCCACATAAGCAATTATCATAATCTTCATAAATTTAATCCATTCATAAGATATGCATCATATTTCTAGCATCATAATAAAGTCTTGCAAATCAAATAATGATATACACCATCTCAATGCTATCCTATTCTAGAATCATATAAAATTCTATATCCACAATGCATAGAAATGAAGCATCAATATATCAATGTTATCCAATTTCTGGGATCATATAAAGTTCTATATCCATAATGCATAAAAATAAAGCATCCATAATAGTCCCAACATGAAAATCACTGAAATGCTAGGATGGGTCAGGTTAGGGCCTCACACCCTCCCCCTCTAGGCATGAACTTCCTCCTGGAGTTCATCAAAAAGATAAGGGTACTGTGATCTCATACGTGCTGCATCCTCCCATGAAGCTGTAACCTCATTATAGCAATCCCATTGGACCCTAACCTGGTCCAACTCTCGACCTCAAATGGCCAATGTCCGGCGAGCCAAAATGTGAATGGGCTCCAAAGCTAGTTGCCCATCCAACTCCACCTACAAGGCATCCCAGTCTAAAATATGAGACTCATCATAGATATACTTCCTCAAAACTGATACATGAAACACATCATGGATGCGTGACATGCTAGGTGGAAAAGCTAGGTGATAAGCAACTGGTCCTATCCTCTCAAGGATCTCAAATGGTCTGACAAAGTGAGGTGTGAGATTAGAACCATTTCCATAATGGATTGGACTCTTATGTGGCCGCACTCTCAGAAAAACTATCCCCAACCATGTAACTCCGATCTATCCTCTTTGCATCTGCATACTTCTTCTTCCTATCCTGTGCCTCTCTAAGGTGCTGTCTAATCAAAATTACCTGCTGCTCCATATCATGAACCATCTCAGGAACTATGGCCACTCTATCCTCAATACGGTCCCAACTCAAAGGTGTCTTGCAAGGTTTGCCATACAAAGCCTGAAAAGGTGGCATCCCGAAAGAAGTGTGATGCCCATTATTATAGGAAAACTCTACTAAATGAAGGTACTCCTCCCATCTGGTCTGATGATCCATGATGTACATGCAAAGCATATCCTCTAACACCTGGTTAACCCGCTCTGTCTGACCATCCATTTCCAGATGATAGGCTGTACTGAAGTTGAGCTTGGTGCCCATTGCTGCCTGTAATGCCTTCCAAAAGGAAGAAGTGAAGAGGGAATCCCTATCAGAAATAATCTTGCATGGAATACCATGAAGCCTGACAATGTCTTGCAAGAACACCTGTGCCACTGCTGGTGCTGTGAAGGTAGTCCAAACTAGTGAGAAGTGGGCCACTTTGGTCAACTTGTCAACTGCCACTAAGATAGCATCATGGCAATGAGATGAGATGGGAGGACCAATGATGAAATCCATGGATATAGTATCCCACTTCCACTCTGGTATAGCATGAGACTGGAGGAACCCACTTGGATGACGGTGCTCCACCTTGACTCTCTGACACTCAAGGCATCAGGCTACTAACTCAGCAATAAGATGCCACATACCTAGCCAATGATATAACTGCCTCAAGTCTGCATGCATCTTCTTAACCCCGGGATGCGCTGCATAGGGGGCTCTATGAGCCTCTATGACAATGAAATCTCACAATCCCCTGGGAGAAGGTACATAGATGTGCCCTCTATGGCATAATAGTCCATCGAACTCTAAGGAATAATCCACATACTTCCCCTCCAAGGTATCCTGTGATCGAATCACCTGACAAACCTCTAGATACCATCCATCCTCTAGCAACTACTGTAATATATGATCTCTCAAGTCTGTGCTCATAGATATGAAGTATACCTCATGACGTCTCCTACTCAAGGCATCTGCAACTATGTTCTCTTTCCCCTTGATGTAGTGGACATCAAAATCATACTTGCATAGAAACTCCATCCATCTCCTCTGACGGACATTAAGATTAGGTTGGGTGAAGATGTACTACAAACTCTGATGGTCTGAATGAAGCTCAAAATGATGACCCAAAAGGGAGTGTCTCCACCTCACAAGTGCATGCACTATTGCTACAAGCTTCAGGTCATGCGTAGGGTAGTTAAGCTTGTGAGTCTTAAGCTTCCTAGACTCGTAAGCTGTAACTCGACCCTCATGCATAAGGACTGCTCCTAATCCATCCAAGGAAGCATCTGTGCATACCATGAAATCAGCCGTGGGGTTTGGCACAATAAGAATAGGTGCACTAGTGAGTGCCCTTTTCAGATCCTGAAAATCCCTCTCACACCTCTCTGTCCACTCGAATTTCTTTCCCTTTTGCTGAAGGGATGTAATGGGGTGTGAAACTCTGGAAAATCCCTCAACAAAGCGTCTGTAGTACCTTGCTAGACCCATGAAGCTCCTGACCTCTATCACACTGGTTGGCGCTGGCCAATCCATAATAGCTTTGATCTTGGATGGGTCAACTAAGATCCCATCACTGGATATAACATGCCCAAGGTACTTGACCTTCGATCTAAAGAAAGCACACTTTGACAAACTACCATACAACTGATTGTCCCTCAAACACTGCAAAACCTACCTCAAATGCTCCTCATGCTCCTTCTCATTCTGAGAATATATCAATATGTCATTGAGGAAAACAATCACAAATCGGTCGAGGAAAGTGTGGAATACCCCATTCATGAGACTCATGAATACAGCTGGAACATTCATAGGACCAAATGGGACCATGGTGAACTCATAGTGGCCATATCTGGTATGAAACGTGGTCTTGTGGATATCACTCTCCACAATCCTCAACTGATGATACCTTGACTTCAGATCTATTTTGGAAAATACTTTAGCACCCTGAAGTTGATCAAACAAATCATCGATCCTAGGCAAGGGATAACGGTTCTTGATGGTTACTTTGTTCAGCTGCCTGTAATCCACACATAACCAAAGGGACTCGTCCTTCTTCTTCATGAAGATGACTGGTGCGCCCCAAAGGGAGACGCTAGGATGAATGTGACCCTTCTCTAAGAGTTCCTCAAGCTGCATCTTGAGATCATTAAGCTCATGTGTGGTCATCCTATAAGGCGCTCTCAAAACTGGCTCGACTCCTAGTACAAGATCTATGTGGAAGTCAATCTCTCTGCTAGGTGGCATACCAGGTAGTTCAGCTAGAAACACATATGCAAACTCCTCAAGGATGGGATGATCATCTAGGGAAGGCTCCTTCTCATTTTCTTCCTCTCTATCACTGCTGTGGTTGAAAACAACTGGCATCCCTTTCACATGCTTCGCTTAAGCTGCATAGCAGAAATCATATGAAGAGACACGAGCCTCTGAATCCTAGTGATTACTATGGGAGCACCACGATTATCCTCACACTTGATATTTTTCAGGTGACAATCCATCTTGGCTTTGTGGGTGTAAAGCCAATGCATGCCAAGTATGATGCCATAAGATCCGAGTGGTGTAACTCTAAGGTCTACTAAGGTGGTGGTATTACAAATCTGGAGCTGACATCCCCTAACCTTAGAATCCACTGACACTCTAGCCTCTGAAGCTAACTCCAATTCCCAACTGACACCTTGCCTAACTACCACTAGCCCACAATGCTCCATAACCAATGGAGATATAAAGGAGTCAGTTACTCCCGAGTCAAACAATATAGAAATAATGATACCTCTGATCATACCTGCAGCCTCAATAACTGTAGCTTGGTGCTCTGCCTGGCGGTTGTCAATCGCTGCGAAGACTCTATGGGACTTTCCCATATCCCCAACCGTAGGCTCTGATACTGGCATCCTCTGACTATCTACTATCTGACTCTGTGGACACTCTCTTGCCATGTGCCCCATGGCTCCACATGTGAAACAAGCACCGCATGCCTGAAACTGTACCCCCTGAGGCCTAGAGAAAGACTGTCCACCTGTCCTGCTCGAACCACTATACCCACCCCTGGAGGATTGCTGAGTTCAAACCAGAGGTGTATGAGTACCTTGTGCTCTCTGGTCGTGCCTAGGACCATGTGAATGCCACTATTTGGGCTTAAAGCCCTGCTGTCCCTGAGGGGGCCTCTGCCTCTGACTCTGCTGTGACTGTTGTGGAGGAGGGGGTTTAAAAGACCTGGATGTATTCCTGTGGTTGCCTTTCCAGTGGGGTTTCTGAAACCCGAAAGACTGGGGTGCCAGGTTTCGATTCTAAAACCGATCCCTCGTGTCCTGTGGCCTGACCTGAATCTCCTCGTCTATCAAGGCCTTCTCCACAACAACCTGAAGGCTTCCTGAAGGGGCTATCCTCACCGATCCTGCTGTCCCAACATTCAGTCCCTTGATAAAATGATTGATGAGAAGCTTCTCATCCTTCAGGTAATCCACATATGGTAGGAGCTCGATTAACTTACTCTCATACTGGGTCACTGAGAGGCCCTTCTGCTGGAGGTTGTGGAACTCATCTATCCTATGCTGGCTGAAGTGCTCTGACATGTATCTCTCCCTGAACCTCTCTGTAAAGATCTCCCATGTGAGGGTGTCTACAACTAGTCCACACTTGTATTCCTCCTGCCTCCACCATGTGGAGGTTGTTCCTCTCAAAAGGTGAACTGCTACTTGTGCCTTCAGATTGCTTTCGTAAGAATGCAATGCAAAGCACCAATCTAGGCTCAAAAACCAAGCCTCAACTTCTACCCCGCTGGTAGATGCCCCACAAGATGGTGGCTGGGGGCGCAAAACCTCTTTGATCAGATCCCCTGGATCTCGACGTGCCCTCTCAATATAAACAGGTGTGGCTACTGGAGGTGGTCCAGGTAGATGAACGGATTTAGGCTCATGCTCATCTTGGCCCTCTAAGGGATTAGGAGGTGGACTCCTACCCCATTCCCTAACTGTTGATCTATGGCTCCCTAAGTTCTGGTTTTCTGCATGACGGTCGACTGTTGGAAGCCTATCCTGAACTATCCCAATCAGGTTCTGAAGTGCTAATAAGATGTCTCGGTTTGGGTCAATCGGTTGTTCAGAAGGAGCCGCTGGGTTCCCTTCCAGAATTGGTTCCTCCCTCTCAACATCTTCATGTGCCATACATGTACGCCTAGGACCCCTTCCGCGCTTGCGAGCTTGTCGCGTAGTCGGAGGCATCCTTATGAGAAAATAAAATAAAATAAAATAAATAAATAATTTTTGGAGAAAAATTAATTAGTTAAATAATTAAAGTGAAACGTAATGGAGAAAGGTTCCTAGTGTTGGAAACCTTGCTCTAATACCAAAATGTCATGCCCAAACTTTTGGGCAAAAACAGAACAACAATTTTTTTTTCTTGACAACATAAACTCACAAAATAATCTACATTTAAAATGTAATCAATTAAGTTTTGTCTTAACTAAGGTGTAAATAGAAGTGTTTACTAAAGTTGGAATGATTAACTCCATCAATGAAGTGATAATATTTAATGAAGACTAATTATTCCCTAAGAGGGTCATCGTAATTTACTTAGTTAATTTAATCAACCTAATTAATTTGCCACTAATTAAAGTTGAGAGATATTTAAATATCTCGATTGTATTAAAATTATTCTGGGCTAATTAAATAATGATAAGGATATCTTAAATTTAAAATTAATCAATCGAGCGCACGCAAATTCATTATTTAAATTTAACCAATAAGGTTACAAATTCAATAATGTTATTTGCCAAATAAATATAATTTATCCTATAGCCAATTTTAATCTCCCCTAAACCTTCAATTTTTGACTATTGAATAATTTGGCCAAAATTGGCCTCATAGGCTAAAAATTCGTATAAAATAATTAATAATTTTCATTTACAAATCTCCCCCAAATTAAATTTAACTTGACACCCACATTTAATTAAATACAAAAATTATCTATGAAATATCCTTATTAATAATCCTTGATAAAATTACGTCAATAATTGCGATATTAGAACTATATAAAATTAATCCCCCAATTTAATTTCAGCTAAAAGTGAAAGGGGTCTAATTATTACTTAAGCGTTCCTTAATATTTATTAATAAGATAAAATCAATTTGGTTTCAACTTAACCTCTTATATATATAGATATGGTGTTAAATTAAATAATCCAGCTATACCAACTAATTATAATACTACATCTTACACCAAAAACCCTAAATTTTAAAGTTATAATTAAAACTATAATTCAAATCTCTCTTTTATTTTTATGTGCTAACCCTAACCCGAATATGGGCTAGGGTTGCATTTCTAATATACTTTTATTATTTAAATGCTAACCCTAACCCGAAATTGGGTTAGAGTTGCATATTTTTTTATTATCTAAAAGTTCTTTCTTTCTCTATTGCTTTTTGGGTTAGGGTTTATTATTATTATTATTATTATTTTTTGTGTGTGTATTTTGTGTGAGTTGCAGGGTACAACGGCCATGAGGTGGGGGCCATGGAGGCAGCGGCCATGAAGGTGGGTTCTCACGCAGGCGGCGAAGGTTTTAGGGTCTACGTGGAGGGGGGCTCCCCGGATGCCACTGTGATTACCCATAGCGGCAGCCAGTGCCGCTCACTGTGGGCACCCACAGTGGCGGCCATGAGCCATCCACTGTGGTTACCCATAGTGGTGGCCTTGTGCCGACCATTGTGGTTAACCACAATGGCGACCTGTGCCGTCCACTGTGTTTGCCCACAGTGGTGACACCTTCCCGTGCCATCCACTGTGTGTAAACACAGTGGTTTGGCCCGTGTGTCATCCACTGTGTATTAACATAGTGGTTCGGCCTAAAAAAAAGGAATTTCTTTTTTTTTGTTATATTTTTTTTATTTAAAATATATTTAATGTATATATATATATATATATTTCCAGAGTTAGATTTTTGATCTTGTTTTTTTTACATGTAGGAAATAGCAAGATAGTGACAACATAAAACAGATACACATTCATTTCTCCTTTGTTTTTTTTTGTAAAATGTGATCTAGTTAACATCTATACAAATATTCATTTAGCTAGATTAAATAGATTTATATTATGCAGCATTAACAACATTATGATTGTTAGTTTTTAACAATTTGATAAATATATCAACCAGTTCATTTCCTCTTTTAAAATTAGACATAGATCTATTTGCAATTTCTGGTTTTCTAAGTCTGTGTATGCATATATTTTCTTTAAAAAAAAAAAACACATAACAACAGACTTTCTAAACTAATAGATTTATTTAACAACATTTCCCTTCATTTTAACTTCTGATAGATAACTATAGGAAAGAGGTAAATTTAAATTTGTCTACTTTAGCTTTCTGCATTTTTTTTTGAAGTAGAAAAATGACAGTAATAAATACAATAACAACAACATTTAAATAGTACAAAAAAACACTTAAAACATTATCATTTCACTTTCTGCATTTCTCTTTTTTTTTCTTTCTTTATATAAATTACATAGATAAATAGATGACAGATTTCAATATAAGGCATATTTAAATAAAAGACATATTTAGATAAAAGATAGATTTAAATAAAAGACAACAACATAATACATTTCCTTTGCAATTTATACAAAACAGAGTTAACCAAATGCACTTTGTTTTATTCATTTTAAATGATCCATACATCAATAAAATACATCTTAAGGCTTAGTCAATAATACAAATTTCTAAATCATTTTACAATATATTTACAGTAGAAAAATTCTTACTTTTCCCTTCCTTTCTTTACAACAATACAAAATTACATTCTTATTTCTTTCTGCAACTAAAAACAAGTCAGCAACTCCTAGCTTTCTTTTTCTTTTCTTCTTTCCAAGCAACCTGCATACAAAATCTTAAGGCTGTGACCATGGAGTGCTCACCTCCTAGCCTAGGCTTACTAGAAGCCACCCTCGAGCTTGGAGAACCAAGTCCTAGATGGGTTACACTCAAGCAAACACAAACAAGCAAGGGGAAAACTCAAGCAAACACATTCCCATCCCAAAGCTGAACTTTATCACATAGTGTGATATTTACATGGGTGGAAGTGAACCAAGTACCTTGAGGAGAACTGCAAGATAGCAGATCACAACCAACTCATGGCAACCAAGAACACAACAAAAATCCATCTTAACCCAACATCCTTATGACCCCCAAGGCATACATGTCATATTTTCTCCCCTTGTGATCCCCGAATGCATAAACAAAACTATGCAGCAAGGGTCACATAAACAAACCCTTGAGATCACTCTCATAATGAGAGCCTCTCACTCTAAGGCTGTCAAACTCCTTCCACCTCCAAGACCATTCTACCCTCCCAAGGGTAAGAAGGCCTTGGATACTCCCAAAACACAAGAAAATGCATAAAAAGAAATAAGAGAAAGATCACATAATACTTTCACAAAGGAAATATAAAGAAAGCAACATTTACATTCAAGAAATCCTACAACTAGATTTCCAACATACAAGTAAGAAAATGCACCAACCTTGAATCTGCCAAGGGTTTTCTAGGGATAGCTTGGAGAAGAGCAGCCCAATTCCACTAGTTTGATATTTTTGGTTCCATTGACAAAGGATGTGCAATTTTTTATCTTCTTGGTTTGGAGCTCATTGTTTGACTTTCCCTTTTAGGAGCTCTTGGTGTTGAGTTCTTTTATTATGTTGGGGCTACAAAGGATCTTCAGATAGAATATAGTTATAATGATGCTTGGAGAGCTTGTTTACATAGTTCAATGAGAGATTTGATAATGATATAGATTCATCATTTGATGATGGATGATTATCTTCATCTGGTTTAGAGATGGTGGCATTTTGGTTTGCCATGGAGGACTTACTGAGTCTTTGGTGAGGTGTCAATTTATAATATGTTCTTTGGAGCATATTATTTTCCTTTGAAGGTATATTAGATCATGATGCTATTTTTATGTTCCTCATTCCATGGTTGGAGCTTTGATAATGGTCTTGTTGGTTCTCTTTGTTTTTGAGTATTGATCATTTTCTTGAAGCTTCATAATTTTGCAGGGTTGTATTTGAAGTTAGCATGGATTGATTGGTGAATTCTCATGGAGAATAGATATAATTGGGTGAGACTATGAGATCTCATGTGTGTTTTGGGATCATGTGTTGAGATAATTGCTCTATGATGAGTATTTCAATAGAAATATTGAGGAAGATACACTTGATTATGAATGTGAATCCATTAAGGACCTGAAAAGAAGATTGCCATCCATTGTGATTTTAAATTTTTTGGTGTTTTGTGCTCATGATAATCTTGTTTTCTACTCAGTTTACTCCTTAGGGTATCTGTAAGATTATAAGGGGCCAAAGTAGGCCCTTAAGTGATGAAGATTTAGAAAAATAGAGTTAGGCAACTTGACATGAAAATTTGAATAGTTTATCGACATAATTTCAAAAATATGTAAGAACAAAATTTGCAAGAAATTAAATTTAGTTTATAAGCTACTAGTTGCTTTGAAAAAAAATCCATTTGGTGAAAATTTGAAATTTCAATGTAGTGGTACTAAATGTTTAGGCAAAAGATAAAAAACAACTGTATGTTTAACCAACCTAAGTGCAAGCAAAACATAATTATTTTTAATAAAAATTTAAATATAAGTAGAGGACACATGCCCAAATGTGCCACATATTTTTTTGTGATTTTTTCTAAGTAAATAATTAGTTATGATTTTTTTACTAGAACTTTGTCAAAATATAAAAAATTCGTATGTTTGACCACCATAACCTGGTCAAAACTTTATGAAACTCATTTAAAAAAAAAATCTTATATTATGCAAAGCATAGAACATGGTTCATCTTTTGGATTAAAAAAATGTGAAACAATTTGCAAGTTATATATGTTTTTTAATTAGCCTATCAATTAAGACTTTAGTCATAATGCATGTAGAAAATCAATAGTAATTATTTATTAAATTCAAAATAAGGTATAATTTATGTTGGTGTAAAGATGAAATATTTCCTAATAAACCATATTTGTTTCATCAATTTTGGGTTTAAAAAAGTAGCCAACCACATGGGCGAAGTCTGCAAATCCATAAAAAACTTCTAAACATGTTTTTTTGTGTTGACTTTCTATGTTTGGCATGTCCAAAACAAATCCCAAAAGTCTAGAGGCAAATCCCAAGGTTGTAGGTTTTTATAAAAAAAATGAATATCGCTTGCTAATGGATATTAGTCATCAATGGATATCAGTTAGTAACATATATCAATTAGTAATGGATATTTGATGATAATGGTTATCCATTACCTTTGTGTGTTTTTTAATTGTTTATTAGTTTATTTATTATAAATAAAATGTTATTTCAACTATATATTCTGATAATTAATTTTTTAGTCCTGTAATGTATAAAAATGGAGTAAGGGTATTCACAAGCTAAGCAAATGTAAACTAGGAAATCCACATATTTCCATACAAAACATTAAAAGGAGATTGAACTGAATAGATCCAATCTCAATTATGTTGAAAAGAGGGTTAACTGTAGATTGAGTCGTGTTGTCTTTTTTTTAGTTGAAGATTTAATTGAGAGAGTGCAATTTGGAAGGTAGATCTAAGGTAAATGATAGAGAATTAACATAAAAGAACAGGAATAACTAGTTACAAACACAAAATGCAGACATTGAGATAAGTTTGAGCAGAAGAAACAGAAGAGTACCTATGACAAGTTTCACTTGAAAGTCCAGAACTGTGTGGTGATTAGCGACCTAGTCCTTGATGTCAGATGAGGACAAACAATAATATCTTAGAATCAGGATGTCAGTTAGAATTTATTCCCAGAAGATCATTGGAAATTCTTGGGACCGTGTGGCAATTAGTGACCCAATCCTTTGATTTTTACCTTTGCAAAAGTCATAATTGATCATCATGGCCTCCTCTATCGGAATATTTCCTCATGGCTCTTAGATATGTTGCTTGAACACATAAAGAAGGAATATAGTATTCTTGATGGGGGTTTGCCTTAGGTCAAACCTCGACATTGGAATTAACCCTTGAATTGAATTGAAATTGAACATGACTAAATTGACAAACTTGCCTTTTGAGGGCAAGGTTAAATCTAAATTTGAAATGCTTGAATTGGAACTCACTACCTTGATGAATCTTGCATTAAAGTCTTCACTCCAAGGTTTATAATGTTATGTAGGATTTCTTCATAAAGTCTTGATCATGGATGCTTAAAATCTAAACTTTGACCTCCCCTTCACTTCCTTGAAGATGTTTTATTATTCCTCACTTGAATTTTCAAAAGTGTAGTTGAATTCCAATTTGAGAGATATCAAGAGGTTACAAAATGAGGTGATTAGGCTTTCTTTTATACCTAATTGTACCAAATATGTTTGAAATTTTAAGGCAAGTCAACATGAAAAATATTTTTCCTCCCATGAAATGTGACCATTGTGGGGTCTAAAATTGGGCCCCTTTCAAGAGGACCATGGCAATCGAGGTGGCCTAGTCTTGGGACCATGGTGCCTAGGGCATCTTGGTCCTGTCAATTAGGACTCAAATTCGAACAAGGTCTGACACAGGTACAAAGGATGTTAAATTTAGGTGGGTGTGAGTAGAATCAAAACAAAATTAGGGCACAAGAGGTTGGAACATAGAAGTGAGGCCTAGGTGTAGACAAAATTGTGTAAGGATACAATTTACAACACTACATATAGCCCCTACTTTAGCAGGAGTATGATCCTACATTCATGCTCTCAATTAGTACAAAATAGCATTGAAAAAATTTCATGAAGACGTTAAAGAGGCAAGACACACTGAGCCCTGAAAGACAAAAGATCTTATCAATATAATATCAAGATAAGAGGAGCAACACATGAAGAGAAAAGAAAGAATGACTATGCTAGCCTGGTAAGGCTTATGCTTACTATGAGACATGCTAAGAAGGAAGATTTTGAATTGAATAAATAATGCAAAAGATCACAAAGCAAAAGGCTCATTTTGCAAATTAATGTAAATAAATGAATTGGATCAATTGCAAAAAGTGTACTACATGTAACAAACATGTCATGGTGTGTGATCAAAAGTGTACAAACTAAGTCTTGTGGTGTGTGCACAAAGTGTAACAATGAGTGAAGTGTTTGCCTCCATGTGAAAGCAATTGCATACACCTCAATGGGAGAAATTTGTTTAAGGTAGTATACATTCATCCAAAATAAAAAAGCACATTGCCACAATGATATGCCCCCAAGCAAGGACAAATCAAAGGCAATGGTCACAAAACATAATGAGAAAGCACATAAGGGATTCAATAGCTGGGGTAAACATGTGCTTTTGATAAACCATGTATATCAAGTATAATTGTATTGAATTGACCTCATCCCCCAAAGGTAGTGGAACTATGAGAACAATGGAAGAAGAGCACATAAGATGAACAAACAAAAGTCTTTTTGGTTCAACATGGAAGAGATTAAATTGGGATCCCAACACTTTTCATCATCCCCAATTAGAAAATAAAAAATCACATTTATGAATAATAACACATGTACAACATAACATTGATACACCATATAGAAGAATTGAGATACAAATAGAGGAATGCCATGACAGATTTTGTCTCATTATTACATTATGACAATAGAGAAACAAGGGTCACCTAAAGAGAGCCTAACATGACACAAAGACATAAAAAGTAGCCTTTCTTTTATGCTGCCTATGGGTTGTTTGTATATAGAGTCATAACCCTTGTTTTGTTGCTTTTTTAATATTAAAAAATAAGTAGCACATCACAACAAAAGTACATTACGTACAAGAAAACACACATAAGAATCTATGACATAGATGAAGCTAGTCAAGAAAATCATCCACCTCTCAATATTTCTAAACATCACTTAGGGATGGTGGAAGAGATAGAAGAGGAGCAAAAACAAGCATGATAGATGGAGCTAAGTTACAAGTTCCAAACAAGGACCATTATCTAATGATGTGTCACCTTGTTTGTTACTAGGAGGTAGGATTAATGCTTTTGAAAATATTGAAGAGAGTTAATGATTAATCTCAATAACCTCATACATATCATTTGAATCATTAGGATTAACATTGTTTGCATCAACATCATCATCCATATCATCATCTAAATTAATTGCCAGAGGATCTTTGACATGAAAAGGAAATGGACTATCATTTTTATTAGACATTTTAAAGTTTTTTACATGGTGGATTGAGTTGAACTTTCTCCCTAGGGTTAGGTAAAGGTTGGACAAATGGGATCATGTCAACATTTGGTGTTGTTAGGGAGGAAATAGTTTGGGAAGAAAGCTCACAAGCCTTGGCACTGTGACTATATTGGTGTTCTCTTGCACAACACTTTCTCTTATTTTGATTTGAAACTTGTGAAGGTTGGGTATCAATCAACATAGACTTCTTTTCTTCCCTTATAGGGGGAGGAATGAAATAAACCTCACTAGGTTGAGAGATACAATATATTGGGCACTTTCCTTTATACAATATAGGGGGTGGAACTACAACATATAGAGAAGGAATATGAGTAGGAAGCTGATATCATCTCACTAATTCTTTTTTAATAGGATAGGAAAATAATATCCAATCAAGGCTTCAAAGGTTCAAGTTTCTTAGGCCAAAAGTAATGAAGAGTGAAATTTCCACATATTGTTTTGGGTTGGTAAAGGCTATGATTGATCATGATAATATGCCCATTATGAGGGAAATTCAAACACTTATGGATGTTAGAAGGGAAAACTTGCACGGAAGAGAGCCAAGGATGTCCCTACTTCATACAAAATTGATCAGAGGTAGGGATGACAACAAAGGTAACATCTAAGGACTTAGTACCAAACTCAATTGGAGGAGTGATAGAACCTATATTAGGACAAGTGAAACTATCATTCACCTTGATCATAACATCAGATTTGTCATAAGTTTATTGATGAAATTGTTGGGTAAAGAGATATTATTAAGTGATCACATTCACCATACATACTGGATCAATGAGCACTACATGTGAAATCTTTCCTTTAATCTTCATAGTAATGTATAATGGTCCATCTGGTACCTTAATAGTCTCGCTAGAGTCAAAGATGATGCAAGGTTCAAGTTTAGGTTTGGGGTTTTCAATAAGGTTCACAATATTGTTAGATTCTATGCCACTAAGATTTTTAGATTCAACCACATTAGTAGAATGGGAAGGCAAAGGATCAATAAAAAATTTTAAATTTTGATTGGGAGGTGCTACAAACTTGTTTCCTTTATCATTCACACCTTCCATTGATATGGTATTGTTATCAATAAGATCTTGGATCTTATTCCTCAATTTGTAACACTATCCTGTATCATGACTAGCTTGATGATGGTATTGGAAAAATCCTTTATGGTCAAAGGAAGGTTGTAGAGGCTTAGAGGTATCTATAGGTTTGATGGGAGGAAGTTGAAAAACATTAGCATTTATAAATCTAAGCATTACACTATGTAATGATTCAAAAAGAGGAGTTAATTCTTTTCTAAAGTATTTAGATAAAGGGGCCACACATGATGTTGTAGTTGCCACTTGTGTATTTATATGATTGGAAGAGTTGTCATTAATCTTCATGAAACCTTCATTTAGTTTTTGAAACTTGTTGAATGAATTTTTAGCATTATCATTCTTATCAACCAAAGCCAATGAAGAAGATGATTCAAACTGGCTCACTTGAAGTTGATAGTTATGAAGCACTGCACACAATTGTGTGAACAATAAAAATTCAAAAATTAGAAGCTTATCTCTAATATCCTTTTGTAAATTAATTAGTAATAAGAATTATTTGAAAATAACCATTAGGCACATGATAAGTAATTTGTGCATGAAAATGTTTATATCTAGCAATGAAATCAATCACTTTTTGTTTAATTCCTTTCTTAGAATGAATCAAATCAGTCAAAGTAATTTGAGGACCAATGTTATTTTGAAATTGTTGAATGAATGCATTATTAAATTGTGAAAAAAAAGTGGTAGAATAAGGAGGCAAAGAGAAATACAATTGAAAATATTTATCTCTAAAAGTGTGAGCAAATATTTGTCACGAGTCTATGATCATGAGAGAAATTACTACACAAGGTTTGTAATGTTTTCACACGAGTCAAGGGGTCAATGTTTCCATTATATAACTCCAATTGAGGAATTTACACATTCTTCAGAGAAATTGCATGAAACACATCATTGGATAGTGGGATAGCTACATTATATGTGGGACATTAAACTTAGATTGGGTTAAAGAAGACATTGTTGTTGTAAGGATGTGACACTCTAAGATAGGTTATTGATATTGGCTTTAGTGGTTGAGTTGGAATTGGACATGGTGGATTGTGATGGAGGTGTAATATTGTGATAGATAGGTGGAGGTTGAGAATAAGGAGGTGGAACATGATGATATGTGGGTATAGGAGATGGATGTGAAACAAATAGAAGGCTCACATAAGGAGGTATGTAGGAGTATTGATTCATAAGATTGCCTCCATGACTAACATGTGTAGTATTAAAATTTTGTGTACAGTTAGTCAAGATAGAAGATATATATGTGGACACATTAGGCAAGTATGTAAGCATAAGAATGGAATGGTCAACTTGTTTTGTAGGATTAGAGTAAATGAGAGCTTTGGCACAAATTTTTATTGGTATTATGTTGGTATCAACAATATGAGCAATGCCATGTAATACTTCCACACCTATCACATCACTTTAAACCATTCTCCTCAAACCTTCAATCAAGGAGATTGCCTCACTATTTAGGTGTTCTTGACCCATCCATTGTTGAAGCTTATCCAACTCATTTTTAATCTTCCCCAATTGGTCACTAGTAACCCTAGTTAGTGATTCATCCTAATCATGATAATTATGCGGTGAATGAGTTTCAATGATGCTAGGTATGTCTTGTATGGGATTAGAAGAAGTACCGACACTCACATGGATTAGGTTAGTCAACTCAAGCTCCATCTCCTTGGTATTTAAACTTTGAGAAGCCTTAAGTCTATAACTTATTCTCACTAGGATTTTTGATGTAGGTGAAAAGGTAACAAAACTCATGCACAAAGAAGGAAATATTGAATGCAAATATTTGAAACCACAATATTTTTGGTAATGCAAGCTATATGTATGATTAAACAATGCATTTTCCTTGTAGAATGATTTATTAACTAATGAATAAATAAAGTTTATTTATGAAATTCCTTTAAATTTGAAAATGACATACCATAATAATTAGATCTGAACATATAAATCAAAGATTATGCAACCCACAAGTCAAATTTATGATTCTTTTTGGGTTTTTGTGAATTGAACCTCTAAATGTAATGCATATATGATATATGAGTGCAACTATGATTTGATTATATGCACACAAATCATATCCAAAAACAAAAATTAGAATTAATGCAAGTACAATGTCAGGTTCACCAAAATGTAATGTAGGAAAATGGAGCAAGGGCATTCACAAGCTAAGCAAATGTAAACTAAGAAACCCACTTTTTTCATACAAAACGTTAAAAGGAGATTGAACTCAATAGATCCAACCTCAATTATATTGAAAAAATAATTGAACGTAGATTGAGGTGTATTCCCTTTTGTTTAGTCAAAGATGCAATTTGGAGAGTGCAATTTGGAAGCTATATCTAGGGTAAATGATAGACAATTCACATAAAATAGTGGAAACAACAAGTTACAAACATAGAATATAGACATAGAACTAAGTCTGATCAAAAGAAATAGAAGAGTACATGTGACAACAAGTTTCACCTAAAAGTACAGGACCATGCAGAAAATAGCAATCTAGTCCCTAATGTCAAATGAGGATAGACGTGAATCTCTTAGAATTAGGATGTTGCTTAGAATATGTTCCTAGAAGATCATTGACTATTCTTGAGATCATGTGGTAATCAACAAGCTGGTCAATTTTTTTGCTCAACAGAAGTCATTATTGATCATCATTATCTCCTCTATAAAAATATTTGCTCGTGGCTCCTGGATCTGTTACTTGCACACAAAAAGAAGGAAAATGGTGTTGTTGATGGGGTTTATCTTAAGTCAAACCCCGAGTTTGAAATTAATCCTTGAATTGAATTGAAATTGAAATTGGTTGAATTGACAAACTTGCCTTTTGAGGGAAAGACTACATCTAAATTTCAAATGCTTGAATTGGAACTTCAAACCTTGATGAATCTTGCATTGAAGTCTTCATGCCAAGGTTGATAATGTCATGTAGGATTTATTCACAAAGTCTTGATCATGGATGCCATCATGAATTCTTGAAATCTGAACTTTGACCTCTCCTTCATTGCCTTGAAGATGCTTGATTACTTGATCACTTGAATTTGCAAAAGTGCAATTGAATTCCAACATGAGAGATTAAAAGTTCATAAAATGAGGGGTTAGGTTTTCTTTTATACCTAACTGCACCAAATATGTTTGAATTTTTGAGGTAGGCCAACATGCAAAATGTTTTCCCACCCTTGAAATGTGACAGTTGTGGGGTCCAGATTTGGGCCCCTTTCAAGAGGACCATGGCACTCATGGTGTCCTAGTCCTACGAGTCAAGACTCAAATTTGAATAAGATCCCACACCGGTACAAAGGATGTTGGATTTAGGTGGGTGTGAGGAGAATCAAAATAGAATCATGACATGACAAGCTAATATGTAGAAGTGAGGCCTAGGTGTAGACAAAACTATGTAAGGATACAATTTATGATGCTACAAGTCTATAATGTATAATATATTATAATCTATTATATAATTATATATAATAGTTAATATTAATATATATTTTATTTAGTATATATAATGTATATTACTGATACATATTATATGATATAATTAATGATACTAATATATAGTATATTTTAAAAATATTATATATATGCTTCATATAGCATTTTATATTAAAATAAATTATGTTTCCCTCTATCCCTCTTATACTCTCCCTATTTGGCACACTATCCCTATGTCCCTATGTCTTTCCCACCTTATACCTAACTATACCCATCTCTCTCTCTCCACCTCTCTCCCATTGTTAATAATTTCTCCTCTCCCCCTCTCCTCCTCCCTAATTATCCCAAATCTCTCTCATTTGCTCTTCCCCCCAATTACCTTATCTCTCTCTAACCTCCCCCTAATCTCTCTCTCTCTGTCTGTCTATCTGTCTGTCTCTGTCTCTCTGTCTGTCTCTGTCTCTGTCTCTGTCTCTGTCTCTATCTCTGTCTCTGTCTCTGTCTCTATCTCTCTGTCTGTATCTTTATCTCTGTCTCTCTCTGTCTCTGTCTCTCTATCTGTCTCTGTCTCTGTCTCTGTCTCTATCTCTGTCTTTGTCTCTGTCTCTATCTCTCTCTGTCTCTGTCTCTCTCTCTTGATACTCACCCCTCTCCCCCTCCCCCTCCCCCTAATTACCATCTCTCTCCCTCTCCCTCTCCTCCTATCCTCTAATTACTCCCAACTCTCTTTCTTATTCTCTATTCCCTCCGATTACCCTCTCTCTTTAACCTCTCTCCCCACTCACCCCTCCCCATAATTATACTCTCTCTCTCTCTCTCTCTCTCTCTCTCACACACACACACACACACACACACACACACACACACACACACACACACACACACACACACACACACACACACACACACACACACACACACACACATTCTCTCTTCCCTCTCTAAGTCTCTCACTACTACACTCTTTCTTTCTCCCCCCTCTATAGGTCTCTCACTCCCCTCTCTCTCCCCTTCCCTCTCCATCCCTCTTTCTCTCTCTATACATAAATTTACTTCCTACGGTCCCTCTTGGAATTACTCTCTCTCACTTTATATATATTATATGATAAACCTAGAGGATCCGGTTAATACTGAGAGGGGGGTGAATCAATATTAGCAAAAACTGAAACTCTCAACACCAAAATAGACTTATCTCAGATCTAAAAACATTCAACACTTAAACCAAATCTTCATAAAAGATTTCCTTATCAGATCTAGATAATCATTTCCTCTTATGCCAACTTATTAACCATATCAACCATCAATTCAAAATCAGATCAACAAATACAGTTAGCAACATATTAATTGATTAGAATGTTTCATCAATCATATAATCATAATTACTGGTAATCACTTTAAGATCTTTAATAAACATTCATAAACTATCTTTACCGGTTAACAAAAATAAAACATGAACATCATAAGAAAAGAATACCACACATGAACACCATGTTTTTCACGTGGAAACCCAAATAGGGAAAAACCATGGTGGGAATTGGTAGCCACAAATATTTTGCACTCTTTCAAAATGTGCCTTGTTAGGAGCCAAGCCCGGTTAGAAGCTTACAATGATTCCCTATTAGGACCAGACCCTATCAGAAGTCACCCAGTTAAGGGATTTACCTCAACCCTATTAGGATCAACCTCGCAAGAGGATTTGGAACTCAGATATTGAGTCACCTTGCTAGGGGATTTTACAATGTGAAGCCTATTAGGACCTACCTGGTTAAGGGATTTTAGCTACTGTAATTGTTAGAGAACAACACTAAATGATCTGTGTATAGAACTCTACTACTTGCTTGATCAGATCCAATTAAGTTCTAAGTCTACATCTCTCTAGAAGATCTTCTCACACACTCTAGTTCAACTTCTCACACTTCAAAAAATCTTCGACACTTCAAAATATCAACCTTGCTGACGTAAATAACTTTTACAACTAGGTCGGCATCAAAAACCTAAGGCTTACTACATAGATCATCATAGATATTTACAACTCATTACAGATCATCATAGGGAACATTACAATCAATTAAAAATCAATATCAGCCATTGAAAGATCATAAATCATCACAACAAGTTGATCTGGTACAAAGTCAAACCCTTAGCACATTCTGCTAAGCACTTTGCACATTCCCAAGAAATTCATTCTCCAAATGCACCAAAAAATATTTCAAACTCATCACATGGTTTATACCACATTATCATCAACATGTTAACTTGATGCAGATCACCGCCCAACCAAAAATCATTACCGTTTAAGAGAATTCTTTACCGGTTCTTAAACCCTTCTTAAACCCTAGAAAAACTTCATCAAAAATTCAAAACATGCCTTTCGGTAATCAACATAGGATGTGGTTCTAGTTACATACTCAAATCCATCATAAAAGCTTATGTATCAAACCACAAGTCATCAAACATCGCTAATCACCCGATTCCATCAAAACTTATCTGCATTACCGGTTAAGGTCTTAATTCACAGTCTTGCTTGTAAACTCTATCAAACTATCAAACTCTTACTCCGGTAGACCAAATCACTTAGCCAACAAGTCAATCACCAAAAACCAACTATAAACATCATTAAACATCAGTTGAACCTAGTTGACACCAATAACAATATAAATAATTGATTATGTCATCTTCCTCTACTTGTACAATCAACCACCATCATCTCATCTTCATCAATTATGCCAAACATGCCAACAATCTCCCCCTTTGGCATTGATGGCAACACTAATTAAATATTGACATACTCAACTCATACTATTCCACTCTATTCTGGACCTTCTCTGCAACTCTTCTCTTCTCTACTGCATCTCATCTGCCAGTTACACTATATCTACTCCAAATAATCATATATCTTCTCTTAATCATGTTTATTCTCCCAATCATATTTCTTCTTCCCCTTTGACAACAATGCCAAAGGTGCATAATTATCACAAATCATTAAGTTTGTTGCAACTTCTATCTTCAACATGTTTGCAAACACATCTAAGCTGCTCCCCCTATGGAGTAGCCTCCATCTCATCAATCCAAAGTGAAAAATAGTCATGAAGCTCACTGGATTGATGCATCCTGCATTCTCGTTTTGTTTGAGTAGGAGTCTGACCCCTAATTTACCTCTGAGATACTCAAAGGTTGTCTTCGGCAATGGTTTTGTGAAAATATCTGCTAGCTGCTCTTTGCTTGTCACATACTCCATGCGGACTTGTTTTTCCTGTACTCTTTCCCTTAGAAAATGATATTTCAATTCTATGTGCTTTGTTCTTGCATGTAACACAAGATTTTTTGAAATATTGATTACACTAGTATTATCACAGTAAATAGTTATCGGTTCAGACATATAAAATCTGAATCCTTCAAGCACATGTCTCATTGAGATTGCCTACATGTAATTCATTGATGCTGCAACATACTTTGCCTTTGCTTTTGACTGAGAAACAGAAGTTTTCTTCTTACTTGTCCAAGCAACTAATTTGCCTCCAAGAAGAAAAGCTCCATTGGTAGTGCTTTTCCAGTCATCTACATTGCCTACCCAATCTGCATCAGTAAACACATCCAAAGAGAAATTTTGTTTATAAGGATACCACAAACCACAATCTACTATGCCTTTTAGGTACCAGAATATCCTTTTCACCACTACCAAGTGAGTCTCCTTGGGATCCTTTTGAAATCTAGCAACCAATCCAACATCACGTACAATATCCAGTCTGTTATGAATGACATAATGGAATTTACAAATCATAGACCTGTATTCTTTCTCATCCACAGATGGT
Organism: Cryptomeria japonica; assembly: GCF_030272615.1. NCBI lineage: Eukaryota > Viridiplantae > Streptophyta > Pinopsida > Cupressales > Cupressaceae > Cryptomeria > Cryptomeria japonica. The sequence goes on along the minus strand of NC_081408.1, from coordinate 170,924,520 downwards.
GAGTCATCTTTCTTAGACAAGTTATAGCTTGTCACCATCGGAGTACCATCTGGTTTACAATCTTTCATGCCAAATGATTTCAAGACCTCTTTGACATACCGTGACAGATACAAATTCCACCATCCAACTACTGGACCTGTAACCCAATAAAAAATTTAATCTCTCCAATAAGAGACATCTCAAATTCCTTTTTCATCTCCTCAGAAACATCCATGCATAAGTCATCATTACCACCAAAGATAATGTCATCCACAAATACTTCAACTAACAAGACTTTCTCTCCACCAGTCTTTAGATATATGTTACTATCCTCACCGGTATGCTGGAATCATATCTTGATCAGGTGGGTATATAACCTTTCAAACCATGCTCTCGGTGCTTGCTTTAATCCATATAGTGCCTTATGTAGTTTGCAAACCATATCTTTGTCTTCATACAAAGAAAATCCATCCGGTTGTTTTATGTATACTTCTTCTTCAAGGATGCCATTGAGAAAAGTTGATTTAACATCCATTTGATAGACTTTAAATCCTTTAAATGTAGCATAAGCAAGTAGCATTCTTACATCTTCCAATCTCTCCACAGGTGCAAAGGTTTCACCATAATATTCTCCTTCTTCTTGTGTATAGCCTTTGCAAACCAATCTTGCTTTATTTATCACAACGTTTCCTTCTTCATTTAACTTGTTTCTAAAAACCCATTTGGTTCCAATCACATTCTTGTCTTCTGGTCTGGGAACAAGTGACCATGTCTTGTTCTTCTCTATTTGATCTAAATCCTCATTCATTGCACTAATCAAGTCATCATCCTTTAATGCCTCTCTTACTATTTTTGGCTCAATAGTAGAAATCAGATGAGAATTTTCTCTGATTTTTCTCGTTTGTACTCCAACATTTTTATCTCTAGTTATTTGTTCTTCTAAGTGATTTACTTGACGTATCTTGGAATAACCGGTTCCAGTGCTATGCTTCATGCTTCATGTTCTTCATCTTCTTCATCACTCTCTGCATTTACCGGTTGAACACCTATTTTTGCAACATTTTGCTTATCAATCTTCTGCACTTCCAGTTCTATGAACACAAGTCTTTCTTCATCTTTCTCAAGATCAGATCTACTGGACTCACCAGATTTCTCAAGGAGTTCATCTATCTTGACATTAGCACTCTCAATGATCTTCTTAGTTCTCTTGTTATAACATTTAAATGCCTTACTCTTTGTAGAGTAACCAAGAAAAATGCCTTCATCACACTTAGCATCAAATTTTTTAGTGTAATCATCTCTCTTAACATAACATTTACTCCCACAGATTTTGAAATAGCGTACACTAGGAGTCTTTCCATGCCATAATTCATAAGCTATTTTGTTATTACCTTTTTTGACAAGTACTCGGTTCAAAGTATAGACAACAGTGCTGACTGCTTCTCTCCAAACATCTTTGGTACATCACCTTGAATCAACATGGTTCTAGTATCTTCAACAACTATTCTATTCATTCTCTCTGCTATCCCATTTTCTTGTGGAGTTCTAGGAGCTGACATCTGCCTCTTAATTCCCTTTTCATCACAATGCTTGACAAACTCATCAAATGTGAATTCACCTCCCCAGTCAGATCTCAAACATTTTAGATTCTTCTTGATATCTTTCTCAACAAGAACTTTAAATGATTTAAACTTAGTAAAAGCCTCAGACATTTCTCTTAGAAAAATTACCCACATCATTTTGGAATAATCATTAGTAAAGATCATAAAATACTTATCACCAAAATTTCTCTTAGTCCTCATAGGACCACAAAGATTAGTATGAACCAAATCAAGAATATTCTCTGAAGAAAAAGACTTACTCTTGAAGGATACATAGGTCATCTTACCCATCTAACAATCCTTGCATAATGCATTGTCCGATTTCACAAGATGTGACAAACCTCTAACAGTACTTTACCTACTAACTTTAATCAAATTGTCAAAATTGACATGACAAAATATCTTGTGCCACAACCAACTATCTTCAATCTTCGCCATCAAAAAATCATTTACATTAGTATTCAGATGAAACAAATTACCTCTAGTCTTCTTCCCAGCAGCAATCAATTCTCTATTATTTCCAAGAATAATGCACACTCCACTTTTGTATTCAAGTAGATATCCCTTATCATTAAGTTGTCCAACACTCAAGAGGTTATGTTTTAGTCCTTCAACCCAAAAGACATCATTTGCATTATTCTTCCCATTTAATGAAATTGATCCTTTACCTTTAACCATGCAGGGAGAGTTATTACCCAATCTTACAACACCTCCATCAAACTCTTCAAGGGATAGGAACTTACTTTTGTCACCGGTCATGTGGTGTGAGCAACCACTATCTATTATCCATTCATCACTGTTATCCATATGAAACACCAAATCCTTCTCATCAATTAGATCCTCCTTCATAGAAACAAATACTATCTCCTTGTTGTCATCTTCTTTCAATTCATCATCGGTCACACCTTCATCCATTGCAACATAACAATGTTTCTTGCTTCTTCCTTTGAATCCTAAACTTATCTTTCTTATCAATGTTAAGGTAGTTAGCAACTATGTGTCCAATCTTACTACAAGAGAAACACTTCCAGGGTAATTTACCTTTATATTTACTTGTTCCTCTAGGGAATCTTCTAGCCAATAATGCCTCAAGTTCCATTAGATGATCTTCATCATCACCATCACCTTTGCTACCACCATGACTAGACCTGCAGTCATGATTATGACAAACATCTTTTCCTTTCCTTGCTGATGTACCGGTAACCGAAGCCTTGAAAGTAGATTCAGAAGGTTTGGAAACACTATTATCAAAACTATTAAGTTCAAATGTAGTTAACTTTCTAATAAAAGAATCAATAGTAACTTTATCTTTTGAAATGGATCTCAGTTCTTGAATAGCAGACACTTTGATAGAATATTGCGGTAAAAGAGTTTAAAAAAAATTTAGTATCATCTTCAATATTACCTCCAACACTCTTTATTTCACCTACAACTTCCTTAATCCTTTGTCCATACTGAGTTATGTTCTCACCATCAACCATTTTCATATCATCAAATTTTCCTCTCAGACTCTCTTCCTTTGCCCTTTGTACATGTTCATCTCCTCCATAGATTAATTTTGATTTCTCCCATACTTCATTTGTAGTTTCTAATCGATGAACATCAATATATTCAGAGTCAGATAGAGTACTTACAATTGCTTCAAGAGCCTAAATGTTTTCCTGCTATTCTTTGAGCTCATCCGGTGTCATGGGACTGGTAGTAGGTACAACATACCTGGTTATCACATGATTCCAATACTGTGAACCCATTCCTTTAATGTAGATCTTCATTCGATCACTCCATATCTGGTAGTTGTCCTTGGTAAAATTGGGACCCTCCTTCTGTTGGACACAATGGATCACTAAGAGGGGGGTGAATCAGTGATTTAAACTCTTTTCCTTCAACAAGGAGATACCGATAATATATAAAACAAACTGAGTGCTAACCGAAAGCTTAAATAGTGAAAACAAAGTGTGTGACTGGACTTGCTAAAACATTAACATAACACATGCACAAGAATACATCACACAACACCATATATATACGAGGAAAACCCAATGTGGGAAAAACCTCGGTGAGAATAGCTGCTGGAGATCTTCTACTCCAATCCAGCCTCACAATGAATCTCTGATTACAATATTTAGGGCACCAACCCAAGGAGCACCAACCCCTGGTTTATGAGCACCAACTCAAAGGAGCACCAACCCCTGCATGATTTATAGGCTACAACCTAAAGGAGCTACAACCCCTACACAATTTATAGGCTACAAACTAAAGGAGCTACAAACCCTGCACTAGGCTACAACTTAGTGAAAATAATATAAAACTTCAGATATACAAATGAAATCACTATTGCAAATGAAGTTTTGCAACCTTACAATATTATCCTCTTTCGGTTTCAACCTTATCGGTTTGTATTCTCTCCACCCACTTTGCACCTTGACTTTGTTGATAAATTTTTTAAATCCCCTCTCACAATGTCTTCCCTCTTTAAACTCACACTTGATCACTCTTAATCAGGCACAAATTCTGTCGATTTGTCACCTCTGTGTTCAATGCACACTCCATCGATTTACTCTACTTCTCCTTATTGATCATTTCTTCACTCATAAACACTTCAAGTGTTTTTCTCTTCAGCTTTCAGACAACAATTTCACACTTGTCTTCACTCTACAACATCAAAAATCACAGTCTCAAGTCAACATATTTAAACTTGAGCTTTCCCATCAAGAAATAATTCAAACTTAGGGCAGTTAGGGTTTTCTTCACCTGACAAGATCTGCATGAGATCCGATCCAGTCTATGTTGGATTGATCTCCTGTACTCAAGGAATGCATTTGTAGATGTTTTTCATTACCCAATGCATACTTGCTAAATATAGCAATCTCGTCCATGATTTTCTGACTTGAAATATGTCGACTCATAAAAAGTCCAGTTGTTTCCTTCTCAAGGTCTTCTTGCAATCTTATTTATTTGCTTTGATTCAGGTGCCAACTACTCCCTGATCTTTCTTTGTCATTATTTCTTCCTCGAGCCGCATTAGTTAGTTACCATCCCATGATTTTTGGTTGTTTCATTAATGTTGACTAACTGTTTCAACAACCATGTTGATGGAGGCTTCACTGATCTCTGCATGTTTGCCACCTTAACTCCACATGGCATCACAATGGTCATACACTCAGCTCACCAACACAAGGTCAACTTATGTTTGAACATTAAGAAAACTCATACCGGTACAAGCCTTTACCAGTGAGACCTTCTCCTCCTGCTAAACGGTAGTGCACACTACACTGATAGCACCTTTTCACCTCTGGTGGTTTGTGATTACTTTAACATTCTTCCTCTTCATCATAAACATGCAGCCAACCTCCAGACCAATTTAATCTCTACCGGTTATCACTCAACATGCTAGCACACACATGCATCTCACCTCATACTGGTGAAGTCACTGATAGTCTTAATAACTACTTGTCTTCCACCATACTAGTACTTATCTTCATGTTGATCTTCTTAATACCTTATTTGTCTTTCACCATACTGGTTCACTCTTCTTTATATTGGACGACATACCTCTATCGGTAGCCTTCCTACAGTACTAGTTAACATCAATGACAACTCAATGCCAACACCTTCATCATCATCTTTCAGAGAATCTTTCCCTCAAGCTGTTAGGCTTTCTGCACACAGAGGACCAACACTCTGATACCAATTGATAAACCTAGAGGATCTAGTTAATACTTAGAAGGGGGTGAATCAATATTAACAAAAATTGAAACTTTCACCACCAAAACAAACTTATCTTAGATCTAAAAACATTCAACACTTAAAATAAATCTTCATAACAGATTTCCTTATCACATCTAGATAATCATTTCCTCTTATGCCAACTTATTAATCAGATTAGCCATCAATTCAAAATTAGATCAACAAATACAATTACCAACTTATTAACTGATCAGAATGCTTCATCAATCATATAATCATCATTACCAATAATCACTTTAAGATCTCTGATAAACATACATAAACTGTCTTTACAGGTTAACAAAAATAAAACATGAACATCACAAGAAAAACATACCACAAATGAACACCATGTTTTTCATGTGGAAACCCAAATAGGGAAAAACCATGGTGGGAATTGGTACCCACAAATATTTTGCACTCTTTTAGAATGTACCCGGTTAGAAGCTTACAATGATGCCCTGTTAGGAGCAGACCTTGTTAGGAGTCACCTAGTTAAGGGATTTACCTCAACCATGTTAGAAGATTTGATCTGTTAGGATCAACCTCATAAGAGGATTTAGAACTCAGATATTGAGTCACCCTATTAGGGGATTTTACAATGTGAGGCCTGTTAGGACCTACCCGATTAAGGGATTTTAGTTGTTGTAATTGTTAGAGAACAAAAATGAATGATTCATGTATAACACTGTACTGCTTGCTTGATCAGATCCAATTAATTTTTAAGTCTGCATCTCTCTAGAATATCTTCTCACACACTCTGGTTTGGCTTCTGACACTTCAAAAAATCACCGACACTTCAAAACATCAACCTTGCTGACATAAATAACTTTTACAACTAGGTCAACATCAAAACCCTAAGACTTACTACATAGATCATCATAGATATTTACAACTCATTACAAATAATCATAGGGATCATTACAATATATTACAAATCAATATCAGTCGTTGAAAGATCATAAATCATCACAACAAGTTGATCTGGTACAAAGTCAAACCCTTAGCACATTTTGCTAAGCACTTTGCACATTACCAAGAAATTCGTTCTCCAAACGCGCCAAAACATCTTTCAAACTCATCACGCAGTTTGTGCCATGTTATCATCAACATGTGAACTTGATGTAGATTATTGCCAAACCAAAAATCATTACTGGTTAAGAGAATTCTATACCGGTCCTTAAACCCTTCTTAAACCTTGACAAAACTTCATCAAAAATTCATAACATGTCTTTCGGTAATCAACATAGGATGCGGTTTTGGTTACATACTAAAATCCATCAAAAAAGCTTATGTATCAAACCACAAGTCATCAAACATCACCAATCACCTGATTCCATCAAAACTTATCTGCATTACCAGTTAAGGTCCTAATTCGTAGTCTTGCCGTTAAACTCTGTCAAACTGTCAAACTCTTACTCCGGTAGACCAAATCACTTAGCCAACAAGTCAATCACCAAAAACTAATTGTAAACATCATTAAACATCAGTTGAACTTGGTTTACATCAATGCCAATATAAATAACTGATCATGTCATCTTCCTCTACCGATACAGTCAACCACCATCATCTCATCTTCATCAGTTATGCCAAACATGCCAACATTATATTATATTGTATATAGTAAAATTTATAATATATATTATATATATTAGTGATATTGAATGGATGTATGGAACTAATATTCATTCCAAACTAATATCTATTTGGTGAGCCATACAAAAAAGGAGAGTGAGCCATTTTGAGCATTCCAACAGTCTCCACATTCTTTTTGTAAACCCAATTTGTTTTTGTCTAATATAGAGAAAATTTAGCTTTTGGTGCACACTTTGACACAAAATTTTCTTTATCAATCATTTGTGTGTATCTTTTTGCAAGTATAATTGGGAGCAACAATCATCGTAAAGAAAAAGGCATATATAGAAAAAGATAGAGAAATGGATAGGAAGAGAAGACAAGATATACCAAATATTGGTCAAGGTGAAGCATCTTCTCTACCCAAAATTTTTATTTCAATTGAAGATGAAATTGAATATGAAAATGTTTAACATGATATTGAAAATGTTGAACATCAAATTGAATATGAAAATATTGGGATCGAAAATGAAAATATTGAAATTGATATAGAAAATGTTGATAACATTGATAACATTGAAAATTATGAAACAATTGAATGTTATGCATCAACAAATTATATGATAAATGAAGACCTTTTTGTGGAAGAAAGACAAATTTCAAATCCAAGATTGTCAAGAACCCCAAAATGGTTACTTGAAATTAATGAGAACATTGTAGAAAATTTTGAAGGAAAGAGGTCAACACAAAATGTTTGATAGTGGGCTACACAACTTTTCAATGAATATTTTAGTGATAAGACACTGATTAAGAAATGCCAACATTTTGTACAATTGATAAATATAAACAAAATGAGATCTTTGCTAGCCAAATTGAAGATCATGTGAACAAAAAGACAGAAATTTTTTATTATTGTCAAAAATCCTTTTTAGAGCTCTCAATTCTATTGGAATGAATAGCAAGGAAGAATATAGGAGAGATTCTCGTAGAGTGATCACAACCTCGTTAGTAAGCCATAATTTGAGAAAGGCTCATTTTATGAGACAAACTTATATATATTTCAACATAAATTGCAGAACATCGGACAAAGCACTTGCAATAAGAGAAAGACTTGATGATCCTCTTCAAATTGATACATGGAATTTTTGTGGGAGGCTTCCACATATTGATAAGAAGTTATTTGATTTACGTAAGGAGGATATTCAACAATTTTGGCACTCTAACTTGTAGAGTATCATCCAATGTAAATGATGTTTTAAAGTTAATTATTGACAATCGAGACTACACACAACATCCTAAAAATTTATTGGAGTTAATCCAAGCAAACAAATTTGTGAAACATATCCAACTTTACAAATCCCAAAGGGCTTTTGAATCTTGTAAGCCATTTTATTATGTACCTCTTAAAATTCGTAATACTTGTTGTAAATACAATGTGGTGTTTTTAATGTATCATGAGCTATTATGCTATATTCATTCTAATTTAAACACTAACAAAATGTTGTAGGAGTATGGTGTGATGCAAATTCCAATGCCATCTAGGTACTTGTTAAATCTATTTTTATGTGTGAGAGATGATGGATACTTTTGTTAGGATTCCTAGAGATACTGAGAAGTGGGGGGGAGAATCAGTATCTAACTAGTATAATAATTTTCTTAACTTATAACATGAAAAGCATATCAAAACTGTGTATCGGTAAACCAAACATAATGCAACAAAGAAGAATAATAACCACAACATAAGAAACACACCATAACACAATATTTTAACGAGGAAACCCGGTGTGGGAAAAACCTTGGTGGGATTTGTGACCCACAATATTTACTTACTGGCCAATAAGAGAATATTATTGCTTACAATAGGGGCCTGCACATGCAGGAAGGCCAAGTGCCTAGAGCTCACTGCTTAATTACAAAGAAGTCACACTAACTTACAAATGGATTATACAAATCCAATGTCTTGTACTGCTTTAGATTAGCATCTACTATGCTAGATTCAGTACCGGTTTAAGCTCTGCTACATACATAAACCTTTATCCAATATTTACCTTATAATTCGCATATTAGGTCTACTATTATGTTTCCATTCTTTGCATCCTAAATGATCTATAATGATCTCATACTTATATGAGTCATATTACAATCCACCAAGTTGGCTTACAAAAGATTTTATAATTAATTACAAAATATATATACACAAAATTTCTATTGGCCAGGGTGCCGGTAATCTTCATTTTTGATGCCGGTGATCTGTATGACGGTGTAGAGTCTGCCAGTGCCGGTGCCTGTGTCTGCCTGCTGGTATCATATGATTGTAAGGTTTCCATCAATGACAATATCTTCAATCACCTACAATTTCTCATTGGAGTATGCATTTGCCAACAATCTCCCCCTTTGGCATTGATGGCAACACTCATGAGAAAAATCCAAAAATGATTTGCCAAAATTGTCTTACCAAAACTGTGTGCTCAAAAATGTTGTTTCAAAACTGAGTGCTCCCGCTGAGCAGATGATGTCCTTTCTTCTGATCATTTTTCTCATCTCACTACTCCCCCTTTGGCATCAATGAAAAAGGTTGTCATTTTCTATCAGTGGAGTGTGTTTTCTGCCTGGATCCTTGTATCTTGTGGGTTACAATCTGAAAGAGTTATGCTAATACCAAATTTAGATTCTCAGTGAAATTTTCACTGTCTTTCAGTGCAGCCTCTATCCTCTGAATAGTACTAGTGAGGTGATGCATTTGTTCCTCTGGTGTCTTGAATCCTTGAACAAGTGCCTCAGAGATCTCTTTAGTCAAAGAGATGAAGTACTCCAATTTAGGGCTGAGTTTGCATTTAAGGTCTTTTGCCTTCCTTTTTATTTTGTCTTTCTCATTTTCAAATTCTCAAGTTTTTCTTCAAGATTGTGTATCTTCTGCTCTGTAACTGATAATGGTTCAGATGAACCGATGAGGTTATCAGCTATATTGTCAATCTCCTTTTGTACCTTACTTATTTCCTTGTCTATATCTATTGTCAGAACATTTGTCTTGCATGTAACTCTAAAGAGTTCTTTAAACTCCATTATTGTTTTGTTTAGTGCCGGTAAAAGGGTGTCAATGTGTTCCATGCACTTCTTTATTGTTACATCAAAGAATTTCTCTTTCTCTTTATTCATTTTCTCCTTAAATGTGTCCTCATTTATTTGATCAACTGTCAAAATGTTGCCAGTGACATATTTAGACAATGTGTCTAGTTGACCTAAAGAATATTTCTTATCCACAATGTACTTGGGTGCTATCAATTTAAGAATGGGGGTTGCATCATTAATAGCCTTATAGGCTTGTGCATTACACTCTATGAGTTTCTTTATTGAGTCCAATAAGACTTCTGTTACATTTGTAGGTTGGAATTCTGCTATAGAAGTACCAGATGATTGTCCAACTATCCTTACAATTTCCATGCTGCTGGTTGTAGTAATAACCTTGCTTTCCTCTTTCTCAGGAGGATCTATTTTGGTATGCATTTCTATTATCAAAGGTTTTGGTTTTTCAGTTCTTGCTGGTGGCATTGTTTTAGTTTGAACTTGTACATCAATCTGTTTCTGTGCCACTGCCTCAGATGTAGTCTCTGAATGTACTTCCAGTTTCTGTGCATTTGCCTTTGCACTGTCCATTGCCAGTTTCTCTGATTGTTTCTCAGTAGAGTCTTTTGCCGATATCTCTATCTTTGTGCTAACATTGATTTCCACATCTACAACCGATGGCTCAGTAGCTACATCTTTCTTCTTATCCTTAGTGGTTTCTTTATCTACCACAATATTCACCTCTTGTGTATCAATATTCATGGTATACAAAATTTCAGACTCAGGATTTGTATCCTCTAGAGGAGTCTCCATATTCTCAGTAGAGGGTTGAACCTCAACTGATTATATCGGTGTAGTATCAGAAGGAGGTGGGGGTAAGTTGTCAGTTATCTTAAGGTTTGGAGGTCCACCTACCTTACCTTTCCCCTTATCCCTGTATTTTTGATATACTTTGATAGTCTTGGGTCTTTTGAGTTCTCCCTATTCCTCTTTTGCAACAAAGAATATGTCCCATTGGTCTGCAGTCTCTTCTGAAATTTCATTCATTCTCCCTACCATCAGTGCTACATGCCAGTGACCGGTTGAGAATACAGTCTAGTTGGCCTCATTGATTAAGTGATCAATTTCTTCAGGTGAGTTCACTAGGTGAACTGCAAGTAATTTCTCAATTTTTATTTTCTTATCCATCTCAACAATAGCTACCCTTCTAGCTTCAAGTCTCCTATAAAGATCAGTGGGTATTTCATCAACAATTTCCATAAAAACTTCTTGTAAATATCCAAGTGTAAAATTACACTATTTTCTATGCTCTCTCTGTCATCAGCGGAAAGTGTATTGTATAGTTTTCTAATGTTCTTCAACTTTCCATCCTCTGTTATTTTGCTAAGAAGCTTATCTAGTGGAGCAATGTCTTGTTTTACCTTTTTCTTCTTAGGAGTCAACTTCTTTATTGGAGGCCTCACTGCCTGTTGCTTTCATCTGGTTCTCTTGGGTGTGGGTGAGGGTGCTGATGAGGGTTTTATTTTCCTTTCTACCCTTTTGAATACCGCCGGTATATCACTCTCAGAAGAAGTTCCAACTGGTGAAAGATGAGCTTTCGGTTGAAGTCCTTCCAACTCACTTTCCTTGATACCAGTTTGTTTCAAAATATCTTCCTTAATTGCCTTTGCCTATCGGGTTCCCTTCTTCACAGTTTGTTCAACTTTCTTAACCCTTTTCCTTGACTGAATTCCACTTTCAATTGTTTCTGCATTTCCAAAGACTTTCTCAGTGGGTTCTTTTGGTGCTTCAAGGAGGGATTTTTCATAAGTTTCTATGATGTTATCATCTGTTTCATAGCCCATTTTTGTTACCCAGATAGTCCTAGGGACAACTGCCTCCATCTAGATTTCATCTTTCTTAATTACAAAACATATTTCCTTTTGAAATTTATCCACAGTTGCCCATGACAGTCTTGTTCTAGTCTTCATTTGAGCTTTTAGTGCCTGAAAATGTTCATTTATGTTTTTCTCCCTGTTATCTCCCATGTTGTTTAGTGTATCCAAAAGTTGCTTTCCTAGCAGTATGTCAAAACCAAAATCTCTCTTACCAATACCAGGTACTTGTTTAGTAATATACAACATTAAACATACAAGTAAATTTCCAAATCTAAAGGTTCCTTTCTTATCTCCCTTTATCTTCTTCATATTGTCTATTAATTCATCTTTGAGCCATTCACACACATCTATTCTAGCATTGTTGTTAACCATATCATATGCACTTTTAATACATAGGCTTGATACTGAGTTTAACCTATTTGCATGTGTATCCTTGTAGCCTAAAATCATACTGACAAATCTAACATTGATGTCCTTCACATCATTTACCCTTAGAGACCTTTTGTCAAATGTTGCACCGGTTAGTTTCATTACTGTGTCATTTAAGACCTTTTGTGTTCTGTCAAGCCTACTACCAGTGGAAGGTAACCCTGTTACTACCTTTACTGCTTCTTTGGTGATCTTATGGATTGAATCCAACCAAAATAATTCCCCATGAACTCTTCTTAGCACAATCCTTATAATATCCTTGGGAAAATCTGGGACACTAAGGATTTCAGTAAAACCTAGGGTTTCTACTATCTTATGTTCCGGTTTGATATTTCCAGATTCATCACAAATCACAGTCTGATACATGTTCTTGATTTCATCATCTCCTAATTTCTCTATATGACAATGTATGTATATCCTAGGGTCTTTAGCATATACTACTCCCTTAGGAATTTGAGAAAATGCACCTATGCTATCATCTTTCTTTGCAATTTTGGGGACAAGCTTGAATATGGGTCTAGGGTGCTTGATTACTTCAATCATAGTAGGGTTTGCAATAAATTCAGGAGAGGATGAGGAAGCCATAGTTATAAATACCTCAATTTGCCTTTAGGATGAGTGCTTGGATGAACTGCTTCGCTTCTTCGCTAAGGATGCCTTCGCGCAAGAATTTTTGTGCTCTTGAAGATTTGAATGCTTGGTGAATGAAAAAGGAGCCAAAAAACTTGATTTATAATATTATTTTCTCCAACTACCACATTTAATCCTTGTCGGTTAAGTCACAACTTAACTCATCTACCGGCAAAGAAGTAATTTCAACTTCTCACCATCAACCAAGGGAATAATAGCATGTTTTTCATTTTGTTGCTAAACCCCCAAAGGATTTTCCTTCAGTTAGATGAAGAGTCTCCTGTTGGTGGAGTGATACTTTGTTTTGCCAGTGGAGGAGGATTCCCATCAACATTCTAATCTAACTTTCTGATCCATTGTTTTGAGAATTCTTGCTTTACCTCTTCAACTTTTTCTTTACCTTTCAAACTAGGACCTTTGTTATTTGCTGGTGAAGTCTTGCTTCTATAAAATTTTGCAATATGTCCAATTTTGTTACAAGCATAACGAGTCACATTATTTTTTTGAATAGCTTTCCCATATCTTTTGCTGATTTGTGTTCTGCATTGATTAGATAGGTGTCCAAATCTTCCACAAACATAACATCTTACATTCATTCTGCAATTTTTTGAATTATGACCAATTTTATTGCATTTAGAACATTGATCGGTGGGTATATTAGTGTTCTGATAATTCCTAGATCTACACTGATTTTCTCTATGACCATACTTGTTATAGTTAAAGCATTTCCCATTGAATTTGTAAGCATTAGGTTGTCTTACCGGTTTACTATGATCATGATTATTTGTAGTACCGGAGCTTTGACCAATTTCAAAGCCAAGGCCGTTTGTATCACCATTAGGTTTCTGATTTTTCAGCATGTCAACAAGTTCTTCTGAACTTTTCTTGAATTTCTCCTTGTGTTGATTTGCAACAGTCAGTTCATTCTCCAACATTTCTTTTTGTTTCATGAGTTCAGTTATGTTATTCTGTGTATGCATCAAATCTGTCTTCAACATATCATTTTCATGACCGAGTCTTGTGTTTTCATTTCCAACATCATTTAGTCTTCTAACCAAGTCTTCTTCATTCTTCTTCTGATTTTTAGTTTCTTTACAAAATCTCATAGTCATATCTTGCATCTCATTCTTCATTGTACTATTTTCTTGTCTTAGCTTGTTTACCAGATCATTAAGAGTTTCCTTTTCATCTTCATCATTTTGTATCTTTTCACAAAGTTCTCTTCTTTTATTTCTTGCTATAGTGAAATTTTCTTGAAGTCCTCAAATGATATCTTGTGCAGCCTTCAAATCATCCTCAAGTTTGATATTTTTCACCTTTTTTGCATCATAGTCTGAAAGAGCTGTTTCCAATTGCTTTCTCAAATTTTCCATCTCTACTGGTGTCAAGATCTTCCTCAAGCTATTAGGCTTTTGAAAATAGAGGACCAAGCTCTGATACCAATTGTTAGGATTCCTAGAGATACTGAGAGGGAGGGGTGAATCAGTATCTAACCAGTATAATAATTTTCTTAACTTATAACATGAAAAGCATATCAAAACTGTGTACCGGTAAACCAAAAATAATGTAGCAAAGAAGAATAATAACCACAACATAAGAAACACACCATAACACAATATTTTAACGAGGAAACCCGGTGTGGGAAAAACCTTGGTGGTATTTATGACCCACAATATTCACTTACTAGCCAATAAGAGAATATTATTGCTTACAATAGGGGCCTGCACATGCAGGAAGGCCAAGTGCCTAGAGCTCACTGCTCAATTACAAAGAAGTCACACTGACTTACAAATGGATTATACAAATCCAATGTCTTTTACTGCTTCAGACTAGCATCTACTATGCTAGATTCAGTACCAGTTTAAGCTCTACTACATACATAAACCTTTATCCAATATTTGCCTTATAATTCACATATTAGGTCTGCTATTATGTTTCCATTCTTCACATCCTAAATGATCTATAATGATCTCATACTTATATGAGTCATAATACAATCTGCCAAGTTGGCTTACAAAAGATTTTATAATTAATTACAAAATATATATACACAAAATTCCTATCGGCCAGGGTGACGGTAATCTTCTTTTTCTGTGCCGATGATCTGTATGCCAGTGTAGAGTCTACAGGTGCCGATGCCGGTGCCTGTGTCTTCCTACTGGTATCATATGATTGTTGTTGGCATATGTGTAGAGCATGATGACATGATGATATTGTATGTTGTCATTGATGTCAATATGTTAAAGTATGAACCGATATATTGCAGAAAGAAAATTGGCAAGAGAACCAGTATGATGATGTGAACTGGTATATCTGAAAAGGTGAAGTGGTATGTTTGTTCAAGGTGAGCCAGTATGTTGGAATGAGAACGGGTATATGGAAGTTTTGAATGACTATCGATTGGTAGTATCATCTTCAGGGTTTTCGATTGATGCATTGCCTGTGTAACTCAACTGATGACATCTTGTGATGAGCTACCATTATAATGAAGATCAGATAGAGTTGCCACATCAGCCTTGTGCGCGTGAAGGATCTCCTTGAGGATCTTGCATGGAGATTGATCTTATCTACCTTGGGAATGCATGAAGTCTCTGTAAACGATGGAGAACGCATGATGGGTTATTAGCTTCCTGAAGCAACAAATAATGAATGTTGGAGAACGTCTTGAGTTTTGTTCAAGAGTATTGTATTCAATGCAGTATGATTAATGGCCAGGACTGAACTGATTGAATCATAAAACCTAAATGTTTAGGGTTTAGGGTTTATGCTACTGACCTATCTATTTCCTATAAGGTCGATGATGTTTTTCATTTTGAAGTTATTGGCAAATGTTATGTGTGCATCCTAGTGAGTGATACTTTATTCTTGCTAGACCGAAGAATTGTGTTGATACCTACAGAGTGTGATTGCAGAAGAAAAGGAGCTAAAGTGGATCTGCCTTGGCATTGAGTGTTGTTATCAGATTAGAGTATTACCTGTTGACTTCTAATAATTTTAGTAGTTGGAAAATCCCTTAACTGGGTAGCTTTAATAGGATTTGGTGTAAATCCTTTAACAGGGTGACTCAATTCAATGAGTTCTTACAATCCTCTTGCGAGGTAACCTCTAATAAGGTTTTAACCTTTAATGGGGTATTTAGCCATCCTCTAACTAGGTGATCCCTAGCAGGATCGGTTCCTAACAGAACCTATTGTAAAAGTCTTTAACCAAACTAGGCTCCTAACAGAGCGGACTTCAAAAGAGTTCAAAGAACAACTTGTGGGTATTCATCCCCACGGTGGTTTTTCCTAGTTGGATTTCCACGTGAAAAATAAGTGTGTCATCTGTGATGCTTTTCATGTGTTGCTTTAATATTCTCTGTCAAGTGGTAAAGCATTTTGAACCAGTAGTCATTATATTTTTGATGTTAGATTACTTGTTTATGTATAAGGGTGAAGTGGAAATGAGGTATTAGATTGTGTGGAAAGCTAAGTGTTATTGGTTTATGTCTTTCATATTCTCACTATGTTTTACCGGTGGTAATATGATTTAGACTGGTGTTATTGCTTGTTAGTCAAGTGCAGTGTTTACAGTCAAACTAGATCAGAGAATTTGTTTTTGTCTATACTAATTCACCCCCCTCTCAGTACCAGTTTGGTACTAACTGTTCATCATTAATTCATCAATTGTAAGTTTGCCATCAATGACAATACCTTCAATCACCTACAATTTCTCATTGGAGTGTGCATTTGCCAACAAATTTTTCTATACA
Source organism: Cryptomeria japonica (assembly GCF_030272615.1). NCBI lineage: Eukaryota > Viridiplantae > Streptophyta > Pinopsida > Cupressales > Cupressaceae > Cryptomeria > Cryptomeria japonica. The sequence continues at coordinate 170,907,889 of NC_081408.1, read as the reverse complement.
AATGATTGTTTTAATGAGAAGTGTTCAAAAAGTTGTGTCTTCTCAAAGTTCATTTCATTTTTTCATAAGGGCAAAAAACATGAATATGGAAAGAAAATTGTTAAGAAAAAAAGATAGTAGATTGTGAAATATATTTTGAAGAGTGTAGGTGAGGGTTCTAGATGCAGGTTGGTTACAAGAGAAGTTAGCATTGTTGATTTTATTTCAAATTTTAAGGAAAATCTTTTCTACAAGTTGTAATGGGTGGAAGTTAGGTTTTCCACCATGAGAGGGATGAAAGCCACTAATTTGCCACTACATTCAAAAGAGGGGCGAATCCAATAGATTCAGTCACAAATTAGTAATGATAAGGACTGAATACTAATTAGATTCAAGGGGATGTGAATTATTTTTCCCTCTTTTGTGAGGTGAAATGCTAAAAAATGAAGTTAAAAATACGGAAACAATGAGCTACAATCATCAAATTGAGGCACACACCCAGATCTAAACAATATATGCAAATTTAGATTTGATCCCTGAAAAAGCTCCAAAAATGTCGAGACTGGAGCACTCGTCGCTCTGTTCGTCCTAAATTTTTGCACACCAAAAAGGGTTGATTCATCTTTGTAAATAATGCCCATTCTGAATATCGCAGCTCTATACCTATTTCTTGCACACAGAAAGAAAGGGAAATAGGTTGGGAATAGGGGCTTGCCAAAGTCAAACCCTAGTTTTAGAATTATTCATGAAATAGAGATAAAAGATAATTGAATTGTTGTAAATAAAGATTATCCTTTTGAGGGAGACACTAAATAATGACTGAAAACTAAATGATATACCTCTTTGTGAAGTTTTGTTTGTCTCCACACACGATTAGGGTTTCATTAAGTCTTTGATAAAATATGATGTAAATCTCTTCAATTCTTGAAGCTTGACTTTGTTGCTGATCCAAGGCTTGAAGGAAGACTAATTACTTGCTCAATTGCTTGAATGATTGATCTTGTGTGTGCATTCTTGTTGATGTATATCCTTGTATATCAAAATGAGAGGAGAAAGAATCCTTTTATATTTGACCATCAAAAAACTTGCTAATTTCCTAACATGAGTTGACATAGAGCTAGGAATCTTGTTCAAATTTGAAATAGGGTAAAAGGTTTTAAAGAGGCCCCAATTGAGGAGGAGTAGAGAATGGTGCTCTGGTCCTACCCCAATTTATGGCTAGGACAAGGTGCCATGATAATGTGCAAGGTCAAAATAAAGACATACTTGCCTGGTGTAAGTAGAATCAGGTCCCAATCATGCCTAAGGGTGCAAACACTAAGGTAGGGACCCAATGTGGTCAAAATTTTACAAGGTTCCAATTTTAGGATGTTACATTTATCCCCCACTTTAGTGGGAGTATGAAGTCAATCATACTCTCGGTAAAGTACAAGGGTTCACATTGAAAAAATTTCAGCAAGTCACCAAGAAGGCAAGATACACCAAGCCCCCAGTGGACTTAAGATCTTAGAACTTTGATGACAAGATAAAAGGGAGATCATTATGGGGAAAGAAAGAGAGAACTATGAATACAAACTAGTAAGGTTATCTTACTATGAGTCATGAAAATAAAAATACCAAAATTACAAAGCAAAAGACTAAGTTTGCTAAGTAACTTAAGTATCAAGATATGGAAAATAGAAGACATTGAGTGGAGTGTATGACCCTGATGGAAATAGGGCAGGCAATTGAGAGGGGGGGGGGTGAATCAGTTGTCTTGAAAACTTACACAACTTAAACTTATTTTTAGATTTGATAATTAAGCATGAAATCATGAATCAACAACACAACATGAACACACATAACACTAATATTTTTGACATAGAAAACTCAGTCAAGGGAAAAACCATAGTGGGAAAACACCCACAATATGAGTATACTCTATTAGAGGTATAGAATTATTATAATGGGGAATGCACATGCATTCAGGCACACTACCTAGAGCTCACAACTCAAAAACAAGGGCAACAACCCAGGGAAGGGTCACTGCCTTACAAATAGATTCAAATCACATACGGAAGTAATGAATTGAGAAATAACATCTTCTTAATACCTGTATACTATTCAGGTTAAGAACATAACAAATTTCATTTCCTTCTTCATGCTTCTTCTCTACCTCCAAAATATTAATACATTATTCGCTCACACAAATCACTCTCATCCACAACTACACTCAATTACAAAAATATTATGTTTATTTATACATAACATCAACCTTGGAAAGATCAACAATGTCAGCTCAACACATATAAAATAATTACAATGATATAGTTGTTGATCAGATGCACAATATCACATGCAAACCAAAATAATGTCAGCTAAGACATAGAATGGACCCAAATCATCACGTCAAACATGCTACACATCCAAAAATTATGCATTGAACATCTACAACATGCTACCAACATCCGGTTGGCCAAAAAAATGAAGAACACTAACACACTAGAGAAAAAAATCAATTATGAGCTCAACGATCAATGCGGACCACCAACACAAAAGGCCCATGATCCAAAAACTTCCACGAGAATCATGATTTACCACCACAACATCCACATCAACACAAATTTATAGAATCACATCATCATTATACCGAAATTCAAGACTACTAACTCCAATGATTGCCAACCTTAAAAAATCACTTGTGGAGCTCCAAACCATGAACCACTTGATTTGAGGACACATATAAATGTCCCAAACATGTCTCCAAATCCATAGATCAAGATATTACATTGCAGAACAATGTAGATCAAAATACTGATACTCTGTCATCACTAAACAACTGAAAAACCCGGTACAACACATATAGCCATAACTCACTCAAATCTTCATGCGGAACTCTAAAACCTAAACTAAATCAACTATAAATAATCCTCTACAAACCCTTTAATCCACAAACTCTATTCATCAACATGCTGACTATGCTAAAAAAATCAACTCACTGAACTTCATTGTATCATTGTCATAGATAGATAAATATGTTGATATCAATGAAAACACATCTCTTAGATATCTCTCAAGCACATAATTGCAACATAATTCCAACAATATCTAATAATCTCCCCATTTGGTATTGATGGAAACATATGATGTGAAAAATAATGAATGACAAAGTAGAACAATAGCTCTCTCTCTTAGACCTTGCATCTATTGGCATTATACACTCAGATGAGAATGGTAGATGTTATCATTGATGACACAAAAGTGGAAACAAGGTTCAACAAGGTTTCATAGGTTCAACCAACAATAGATTTCACCTACTGGCACTGGCAGATACAACAAGGTTTATTCACACCGACATCCAGTTTACACCGATAAAAGATTATATTGGCAGTCTAAGACGACTTGGCAATAATATTGTTTGTAATATAAATTGTAATTGTATGGCCAATATGATGTATTGTAAAGACTCATATATGTATGAGATCTTGTAGGTCATTTGAAATGTAAGTAATGTATGTAGGTATGTGTGTATGTAAGGTATATTTGAGATGAGATAGGGATATGATACCGAATAGTTGTTTATGCACTTTGATGTATTTATTTTGAGAATGAATAAGAAGTAGAGTAGAGTGAAGACTATTCTGTGAAAGCAGAACCATTTACCAACAAGGTTTTTGGCAGAGGTATTAGACATAGCTTAAACTGGTATTGAATCCAGCATTGCAGATGCTATTTTGAAGTAGTACATTGTTATTGGATTTAACCATCCAATTGTGTAGTCAGTGGGACTTAATTTTTGTTGAGTAGTGAGCTCTAGGCAGTTGGCCTTCCTGCATGTGTAGGCCTCTATTGTACTAAGTAATATTCATTCATACTGGTGAGTGAGTAAATATTGTGGGTCACAAATCCCACCGAGGTTTTTCCCCTACCGGGTTTCCTTGCCAAAAATATATGTGTTATGGTGTGCATTGATGCCAATTCTTTTGTTTCTCTTTACTGCATTATTATTTGCTTACCGGTATATTAATTTTAGTTATAAAGTTGCACCGTTTAGACACTGATTCACCCCCCTCTCAGTGTATTTGGGGTTAACCAAATATTTAACAATTGGTATCAGAGCCTGGTCCTCTATTTGTAGAAGCCTAACAACCTGAGGAAGATTTTGAAACTGGTACTGATGGAAAGCTTGAGACAATAGTTGGAAGGGGCTCTTGAAGATTTTGATGTAGAAAAATTAAAGAATATCAAACTAGAAGAGGAACTCAGATCTGATCGAGAATTCATCAAAGCACTTCAAGAAAACTTGGCCAGGGCACATAACAAGAGAAAATAATTACATTAGCAACTGCAAAAACAAGATGATGAAGAAAAAGAAACTCTCAGAGATATTGCAGAGAAACTGAGACAAGAGAACAATAACATTAGGAATTAGATGCAAGATTTAACCATGAGACTATGTAAGGATATTGAAGATAGAAAGAAGAATGAGGAAGACTTGGTTAGAAGACTTAATGAAAGATCAGATGAATCTCTAAGGCTTAGTTATGATAATGATATTCTTAAAATAGAGTTGACTCACATGCAACATGACAAAGAGGAACTTATGAGACAAGTTGGCACTTTGGGAAGTGAGTTGGTCATTGAAAATGAATACAAGGAAAAATTCAAAAAGGGCTTAGACAAGCTTGATGATATGCTAAAAAGTCAAAAACCTGATGGAGAAACAATTGGACTTGGATTTGAACATGGAGAAAGTTCTAGAACTGCAAATAATCATGATCACAACAAACTGGTAAGGCAACCTAATGCTTATAAATTTAATGGCAAATGTTTTAATTGCAACAAATTTGGTCATAGCGAAAATCAATGTAGATATAGGAATAATTAGAATACAAACTCATCCATCGGTCAATGTTCCAAATGCAATAAATATGGTCATAACTTAGACAATTGCAAAATGAATGTAAAATTCTATGCTTGTGGTAGATTTGGAAATCTATCTAATCAATTCAAAACTCAAACTGGGCAAGGTTATGGAAAAGCTATTCAAAGAAACAATGTAACTTGTTATGCATGGAACAAGATTGGACATATTGCAAGATTTTGTAGAAGCAAGAATGTACCAACAAACAACAAAGGATCTAATGACAAAGGCAAGGAAAAGGTGAATGAAATCAAGCAAGAATTCACTAAACAATTGGTCAAGAAGAGAGATCAGAGAAATGATGAATCTAGCTCTACACCGGTAGAACAGAGCAATCCTGCATTTTACCCTCAGATGGTGGTAAGAAGTCATAAGTCTTCTTTACCGGTAGATATGTTGAGTATTCACTTAACCGACGAAGCATTTATTGCAGTTGTTAAGTTAACTTTTTGGTTATAAAGCAATGTAATTTCTCATTTTGACTTACCAAGCATTCAAGTGTTCAAAGAGTGCAGAAGTTGAGCATTGGCATTCAAGAAGCAAAGCAACAAGAATTTTCAAGGCATTCAAGGTTTTCACTTGCATTCAACAGTAAAAGGTATTTATTTTACGACATGGCTTCTTCATCTTCCGTTCTTGAATTCATTGCAAACCCTACTATTGTGGAAAATATCAAGCGTCCTAGACCAATCTTTAAGATAAACCTTAAGATAGCTAAGTTGGATGACTCCATTGGCACATTTTCAAAAATCCCAAAGGGAGCTGCATGTGCTAAAGACCCTAGGACATAAATTCACTGTAACATTGAAGATTTAGGGTCTGAGGATTTAAAGAACATGTTCATGAATTTTATCTCTGATAAACAAGGTGTAGTCAAACCGGAACACAAGATTGTGGAAGTTTTAGGGTTTGTAGACATCCTTCACATTCCTGAATTTTCATATGAGATTGTTCGTTATGTTCTTAGCAGAGTTCACGATGAATTTTTATGGCTAGACTTAGTTTTCAAAATCACTAAGGAAGTGATTAAGGTTGTTACTGGTTTACCTTCTACCATCACTAGGCCTAAGAAGAAAAAGAAAACTTTGAACAAAGAGGTTATGAACTTAACAGACACAACATCAGATAACAGATCACTTAGGGTTAGCAATATAACTGATAACAATGTCAAATATGCAAGTATGGTTATTGGATACAAAGTTTCTCATACTAATAGGCTGACTTTTGTTTTCAGTCTATGCATTCATAGTGCCTATGAGATGATAATGAACAATGCTCAACTTGATATTTGTGAGTGGTTGAAAGATGAACTGATAGAAAATTTGGATAAGATTAAAGGTGATAAGAAGGGAACTTTCAAGTTTGGCAATTTACTTGTATGTTTAATGCTATATTTCTCAAAGGAGATTCCTGGTATAGGCCACAAAGACTTTGGCTATGATATTTTTGTTGAAAGACATATAAAGGAGGCAATTATCGGCATGGGCTCAGATGGTGACAAGCAGGTAAAAGAATACTTCAAGGACTTTCAAGCTAAAATGAGACAAAGGGAAAGAATCCCTCAAAGCATTGTTGACAAATATGACAAACAAATATGCTTTGTAACTAAAAGAGATGAAGTATGGATGGAGGCAGTTAGAACTAGAACTGTCTGGGTAACTAAGATGGGTTATGAAGTGGATTCAAACATTCTAGAATCTTATGCCAAGATACTCCTAGATGCTCCATCGAAACTGACTGAAAAGATCTTTGGAAATGCTGAAACTATTGAAAAAGATGTTGAAATTTAGAAGTAGAGGAAGAAAAGAGATAAAATATTGAAAGATTCTTCAAAGTTTGTTGAAGTTGTTACAAAGGGATTGTTGTAACTTGATCTAATGAGTGGTGTTGCTGCACAAGAAAGAAAATCAGAACAACAACCGGTAGCACATATTTTTCCTGTTGCTACCTCATCCGATTCTGATAGTGATAAGGTTGCTGAATTCAAAAGGGTGGATAGGAAGAAGAAGAGAAAATCCTCACCGGCACCTGCTCCATCACTGAAGAAATCAAGGACTCTAAGAAAGAAACAACAGGCCATGAGAGAGCCTAGTGGTCCCAAGAAGAAAGTTACACAGAAGAAACCGGATCAAAAGGAACCTGATACACTTTCATCAGAAGAGCTTATTAATGAAATAACTTAGGATGGCAATCTTGGAAATGTTAGTAAGTTTTATCATTCTTTTAAAGATTTTTATAAGGATACCATTGAGGAGAGTATAATTTTGTATCTAGATATATATAAGAAGGTTCTTATCGAAGTTATAGATGTTCTCCCAAATGATTTATATCTGAGACTTGAAGCCAAGAGAATGTCTACTATGGAATTGAATAATAAATTGAAGGTTGAAGCACTGTTAGCGGTTCATCCTATTATGTCTAAGCAAGAAATAGATGATTTGATATTTGAAGCTAACAAGACTGTTTTTGCAAGTGGTCACTAACAAGTTAGCCTCATGGCCAACATAATAAAAGAGATAGTAGATGAAACAACGGATAAGTGGGACATATTCTTTGTTGAAAAAGAGAAAAGGGAAGAAAAAGATAGACAAAAAGTTGACAAATCCTTCACTATGGTATATCAAAAAGAAGATAAGGGTAAGAGTAAGGTTGGCAGTGTTCCTGATTTCACAATAAAAGATAACTTACCTCCATTGGCATAGGACACCCCACCGACAGTAGCAGAGGCACAAACAAAATTGCAAAATCAGCCTGAAGAGAAGTCAGAGGAAGTGAAAGTAGATGATGTTGATTCCGAGTCAAAACATTCTATTCACAATGAATGTTGACACCGAGGACATCAATATTGTAATGGATAAGGAAATTGCTGAGGAGAAGAAATTTGAATCTATAAATGTTGAAAATGTCGACTCACCAGTCAAGACTATTGACACTCAGCTGAATGTTGATATACCAACAAAAAAAGAACAAGAACAAACAAAATCTGAACCAGTAGGGAATAAGAGTGAGAATAAGGAAGAGAAAGTGAATAAGGAAGTGGTTAAGGTGGCTGAACAGGTATCTAGAGAAGAGAAGAAAATTATTGCAAAACCTAGCACTTCTCCCAGTACTTCTACTGTGGATTTCAGACCGACAACTGTAACAAATGTATTATTGGATTCAATAAAGAAGATAACTGAGTGCAATGCCTTAGCATTTAAGGTTATTGATGACTCTACCAATTTTGCAAATGATTGCACTGACGTGCAAAGTAGATCACATTGTTGGTTCAATAGGTAAATTGGACACATTGTCCAAATTCATTTCTTCTAGCATTCAAATAGTAGATAAAATAAATGAGGAAACTATTCAGGAAAGAGTAAATAAGGAAAAGGAAGATTTATTTGACAAAACAATAAAGGATTGTACAAAATAGATCGATTCATTGCTACCAGCATTGAATTTCACCATTTTGGAATACAAGGAATTGTACTAGAAGCTTGCAAACCTCATCATTTAATAGAAGACATTAATGAACAAATAAAGAAAACTCAGAAAGAGATTGATGACATTGTAGATAACATGATTGGTTCTTTAGAACTAACATCTGTTTTGGATCAGGAAATGGCTATTCATGAAGAGAAGATTGAAAATCTAGAAAAAGAGAAAGCAAGGTTGAAGATGAAAAACCGAGAGTTAAAGAATAAACTTGGTCCTAGATTGGACAATCTATTAACACACCAAAATGCACTATCCAAGGAAACTATTCAAGGAGAAAGATCATTGGAGCAACATATGCATTATCTCACCACGATGATCAGGTAGACAGAGACAATAATTTTTGATAGTACAAAGTTCCTGCAGGGTCTTAACTTAGTTCTTGCAGATATTTTTCAGATTGTACATAACTGGCTTCAGGGTTCTAAGTAAATTTTTGAATTTTTGTTACTTTTGACATCCTTTGTCATTGATGTCAAAGGGGGAGTGGTATAATGAGAAAAATGTATAGAGTAAGACATGGTGACAAGTGAACAGAAGGAGATCATTTGCTCAGGGGGAGCATTTTCAGTTTTGGATATCAGCTTTGATTTTTCTCATGAGTGTTGCCATCAATACAAAAGGGGGAGATGCTATTTTGAAGCAGTACATTGTTATTGGATTTAACCATCCAATTGTGTAGTCAGTGGGACTCCATTTTTGTTGAGCAGTGAGCTCTAGGCAGTTGGCCTTCTGCAAGTGAAATCCCCTATTGTACTAAGTAATATTTATTCATACTAGCCAGTGAGTAAATATTGTGGGTCACAAATCCCACCAAGGTTTTTCCCCTACCAGGTTTCCTCGCCAAAAATATCTATGTTTTGGTGTGCATTGATGCTGATTCTTTTGTTTCTCTTTACTGCATTATTACCGGTATATTAATTTTAGTTATAAAGTTGCAAATAAGTTTAAATCTTTCATCTATTGGTCAGACACTGATTCACCCCTCCTCTCAGTGTCTTTGGGGTTAACCAAATATCTAACAACATCCTACTCTCTCCCCCTAAATTACTTCATATTTTTTCAGAGGACTCTCTCTTCCCCTTTGATGCAGGAGCATCCCTGGTTCACAACAATCTTGCACCAACCCCCAAAAAACATTTTCCTTTTTGTTTTGTTTTGTGTTTGCAGTTTCAATTTTCCTTTCTGTGTGTCTTGATTTTGACTCACCAGATACTGTAGAGTTGGATTCTACTTGAATACTTGATCATCTTTCTTGCTTTAAAACTACATCTCGTTTGAATCACTTTCAAACAAGATATCTCCACCGGTTTCCATGACAGTTTCTTGTTACCGGTTGCCTGAGACCTATTCTGATGATCTACCAGAACACATTCTGAAGCTTGTAGAGCCTTGAGCATTGATCTTGATTTTTCTTGGCATGTGGCTGACCTTCTTCATTTCTTCCTTTGGATTTTTTAGAGGAATCTCTTGGTAGAGGCTGACCTTTTTTCATTTTGCATGTTAGGTCTTGTTCTTCGAGTTTTGATCTTTTTGGGCCGACTGGATCCTTTGGATTGATATATATATATATATTTGTAATCATGCTTTAGAATGAAATCAATTAGAATCAAAGTATCAGATAGATAGACTGTGCCTAGAACATAGATCTTTCGATTCAAGGTCTCGATTGTGACCTAATATACCAGGCTTGTGTGCTGGTATGTTGTAACCCAGTTGTTATTGGTTGGATGTAATCAAGTTTCATTCAATAAAAACCATCTGTTCTACATCGCCTCCATCATATCTATGTGTTTCCTTTGTGTTTATTCTTGCTGACTGGTCTAGACCGATCTACTTGAGCTCCCTCCTCACCGGTGACTACTTCAAGTGGTATCAGAGAAAAGTCTTTTTCCAGAGGTTGTGTGTTCTGAATTTTTTGGTAGGGAGGCAGATTGTGGATCCAACCTGCAATTACAGAGGACTAGCATGAATCTATGGCACAAAGAGGAACTAGGAATGGTGTAGTGCGTGGGAATGCAAACCATGCTGTGATGGAGATGTTGTGAAGCATAATAGCCCAGTTAGAAGCCATGGAGACAACCTAGAGAAAAGGCTGACATATTGGATATGTGAGTGAAGATGAAGGAGAATAAGCTCTGACAGAACAAGTAAACCTATCGGCAGTCGATGCAGATGAAGAAAAGTTTTTAAGGGTTTTGAGTAGGGTGAACACTAAACCTCATTTTACCCCACTGGAATATGATGGGAATTTAGATTCAGATGAATTGATGGACTGGATCTTGAAGATGGAGAAGTATTTTGATTTTGAAAACACTACAGAAGAGAGGAAGGTGAAATATGCCTGTACTCGGCTGAAAGGTCATGCATCTCTTTGGTGGGAGCATTTGCAAGTTGATAGACAAAGAAGAGGTAAAGAAAAGATTAAGACATGGGATTAGATGATTGCTAAGTTAAAATCAAAGTTTGTCCCGATGAACTATCAACTGGATTTGTTCTGAAAATTGCAGAACCTGAGATAGAAGGAATCTAGTGTGAAGAATACACCAAAGCATTTTACAAGTTGAACATCAAATCTGGACATGTTGATGACGAAATTGAACAAATTGTAAGATTTTTGAATGGATTGCAGATTATACACTATGAACTTAGTATGATCAAATTGGAGAGTGTTGAAGAGGGTTACCAGTATGCACTAAAGGCTGAAGAAAAATTGAACAAAAAACATGAGTAGAGATAGAGAGGTAGAGGTGGAAGGTTTACCAGAGGAAGAGGAACCAATATAGATCAGAACAAGGACAAGGAAGTGAGCAAAGAAGGTAATTCATACTAGAAGGATGATAGAAATTTATACTGGAGGAGAGAACCATATGGTTACCAGAATGAGAAATTTGGAAGACAAGACAAGAGGACATTTAGAGGAACTTGCTTTAAGTGTGGAGGAGAAGGACACCGTGCATTTGAATGTAAGAAGACAAAGGCTACTAGAAGAGTAGCAGTGGTGTAAGAAAACCCCATCAGATCAGAAAATAAACTAGAAGATGGAGAAGTGTTTATGATGAGGAGAGTTTTGTGTCATATCGGAGGGGATGAAGAACCCTTGCAGAAGAAGAACCTGTTCAAGACCAGATGTAAGGTATCCGATAAGTGTTGTAAAGTTATTATTAATAGTGGTAGTTCAGATAATCTTGTTTCAGAAGAGATGGTGAATAAGTTAAAATTGGAGAGATTGAAACACCCTAAGCCTTATAAAATAGCATGGATTTAGGATGAACATAAGTTGTTAGTAACTAAACAATGTTTGGTAAAATTGAAAATTGGGAATTATCATGATGAAGTTTTGTGTGATATTATGCCTATGGATATTTGTCATCTTTTGTTGGGAAGACCTTGGCAGTTTGATAGACAGATAATACATGATGGGAGGAAGAATCCATACACTATTGTGGCCAATGGGATGAAGCAAACCTTGTTACCTTTGGAGGAACCTTTGAAGGGTGAAGTCTGTACAAATGCCAGAATTTGTTTAGTAGATGGAAGGAAATTCATGGATGGAGTGAGACATGAGAATGTGTGTTTTGACTTAATTCCTAAGAAGACTGAGAGACCAAAACTAGAAAGAGAACACTCGATAGAGATAAGAGATTTGCTGATAAAATATGAGGATATTAATTCAAATAATGTACCTGATGGATTGCTACTTGTTAGAAGTATTAGTCATTACATGGACTTGGTTCCTGGAGCTAGTTTGCCTAACAAAGCTGCACACCAGTTGACACTGACAAAGAATGAAGAAATGAATAGAGAAGTGTAGGAGCTATTGAAAAAAGGTTTGATCAGGGAGAGTCTGAGCCCTTGTGCAATAGCAACAGTATTAGCACCTAAGAAGAATGGAGAATGGAGGATGTGTACCGATTCAAGAGCAATAAACAAGATCACAGTGAAATACTGGTTTCCTTTGCCTAGGATGGATGACATAATGGATTGTTTGAGTGACCAAAATACTTTACAAAGATAGATTTGAAGAGTGGATATCATCATATCAGGATCAGAGAAGGTGATGAGTGGAAGACAACATTTAAGACAAATGAAGGACTATATGGATGGTTGGTGATGCCTTTTGGATTGACTAATGCACCGAGAAATTTCATGAAGTTGATGAATGAGGTATTAAAGAAATTCTTGGGTAAGTTTGTTATTGTGTATTTGGATGACATTCTAATTTTTAGTAGAACAAAAGAGGAGCATTTGTTTTAGTTAAGACAAATTTTACAGAGGTTGAGAGAAGAAAAGTTGCTGATCAATATCAAGAAGTGTACTTTCATGAAGGATGAGTTAGTCTATTTAGGATTTGTGATATCTGAGGATGGTTTGAAGATGGACCCTAGGAAAGTGAAAGACATTGTTAAAGCATATAAGTGGGAAATATAACAAATTTTCTGATGCATTGAGTAGGAGAAGGAATTTGCTGACAGAAATGAGGATGACAGTATTAGGTTTTGAAGATTTGAAGACCTTGTATGATGAAGACCCGAATTTTGCAGAATCTTGGAAAGCATGTAGAGAACTGATTATGGTTGATAGGAGAATATGGTTGGATTATTTCATTCAGGATGGGATGTTATTCAGGGGAGTTCAATTATGCATACCTAATAGTTCCATGAGAGAGAACCTAATCAAAGAGAAACATAGTGGAGGTTTAGCTAGACATTTTGGCATTGACAAAACAGTTGCATTGGTGAGTGAGCAGTACTTTTGGCCCTAGATTCATAAGGATGTTAAGAGATATGTGCAGATTTGTAGAGTTTGTCAAGTTGTAAAAGGTACTAGTTAGAATGTGGGATTGTATAAACCTTTGATAGTACTGGTAAGACCTTGGGAGGATATAAGCATGAATTTTGTACTTGGATTTCATAAGACACCGAGAGGGAATGATTCTATATTTGTGGTAGTAGATATATTTTTGAAGATGGCTCATTTCATACCTTGTAAGAAGACATCAGATGCATTGCATGTAGCAAACCTATTTTTCAAGGAAGTGGTGAGATTGCATGGATTACCTAAGAGCATAGTTTTAGACAGAGACACTAAGTTTGTTAGCTATTTTTGGAGAACAGTTTGGAAGAAGATGAAGATAGATTTGAAGTTCAGTTCTACTTTTCATCCACAAACTGATGGATAGGAAAAAGTAGTTAACCAGAGTTTGGGAAACTTGTTGAGATGTTTAGTGGGAGATAAAATTAAAAGTTGGTATTTGATCCTTGCACAAGTAGAGTTTGCCTATAAAAATTTAATGAATAGAAGTACTGAAAAACACCTTTTGAGACTGTTACCAGAGTGCATCCTAGAGGAATAGTATAATTGAGAGATATTATCAGTGAAGACCAAAAGAGTTTAGAAGTAGAAGATTTTGCAGATCACATGGCAGCATTGCATATTTAGTTTAAACAACATTTGGAAGACATGAAAAAAAAATATAAGGAGAAGACAGATGCAAAGAGGAGACATAAGGAATTTGAAGTTGGTGATGAAGTGATGGTATAATAAGTTGCAGATGAAGAAGTTTGGACCCCGTAAGATTTTGAGAAAGATCAATTTTGGAAATGCATATGAAGTGGAGCTATCATATAGTCTAAGTATTTCAACCTATATTCAACATTGCATATTTTCATGAGAACCATGAACCAAAATTCAGTGAGGACAATGTTGCAGACTTGGACAAACAATGGCCCCAGAAGGAACTAGATCAGATTGAAGAGATTTTGGACAGTAAGATTGGGCCTCTTCCACCCCCACCCCCCACCCCATAGTAGATTGAGTAGAGATAGGAGTAGATGGATATGGATGTATAGGCCCCCAACCCCAACCTATTAATAATCTGTACCCCTACTATTCTAAGTTGGGCATTCCAGTGGGTGATAGTAGGCCATCCAACTGAAAAGGTTGAGGAAGGGGGCTGTGGGTAGGGCTAGCAACTATAATTGTTACTCTAGCAAGCTAATGCCATTGGAGGGCCCCCTACAATTCTAGGGTGTTTATTTTGACTAGTCAACTCGATTCTAGCAGGCTTATTAATTAGGCAGAATTTAGGAGGGAATAGTTATTTCCCTAGGTTTTGTTCAAAAGTAATAGCCCCACTACCATCTCGTTTCAACTTCCTACTAGTCAATCAGGTGGGTAGGAAACTCTAGTTGCCTCCTTAGGTTGGAACTCTATATCGCTCATGCCACTTTATATACCATTTGTATATAGTTGCGCCAGTTCCGTTTCCTAGATAGATAGATTATAGTAAAGGGATTGTTTAGATAGATTCTAGTAAGTGAGAAATTAATCAGACTTTAAGAGGTGAAAACACAGATCTATTATATACTCCAAAGTGGGCCCCTAAACTAATCTTCCTCTACACTAGGGGGGCTATGGTGGAGGATATAGAAGTTGGGGTGGGAACCTAGGAGGAGCCCTTATTATTCTAAGGGGGCTGAGATGACCTAAATTCATATCTTTATTCAACTGGGTCAACTCGATCTCTAGCTAATAGGTAGGTCTAAATATACTGAGTCTCGATCTATAACTGGCACTGGGTTGACTTCATAAATTGGATAAATGAAGTAGGTTAGCCGGACATGGAACCGATACCTTTACTATCTTTGTAGTGGGAACTGGAACTTAGTAAAGTAGACCAGTAACTAAATCTCCAACCACTATCTATGCTTCCACCTTTGCCTCTGATGTCTTAGCCTTTACTTTTGATGCCATCCTTTATTCTGCTATGACCTCTGCTTGGGGAACTATCGAGCCCCACCCAACCCAGACTTCTCCTATATCCTCCGTGTGTGGGCCCCCTTAATTAATTAGCCAATTATAATAGTAATTGCCCTCCTCGCCATTCTAGTTGGAGGTAGATTCAATTGTGGGGGGCATGGGCCCATCCCCGTCTTCCTATGGTTCATGGGAAATTAATTGTATGGCTTTGTTGCTTAAGGATCCCCTGCCCCTATAGTTATTGGTTGTACTACTGTCTCCTCTTCCTATTTCCTATTGCTCTTGCCTCCACTTTCACTACTAAGCAAATCTCTTCCCCCCCCACCCCCTTTAGAATAGTAGGGCCCATACTAGGTTCCTGTCTCGATCCAATATATCTGCCCCCTCTATCATTATAGCTTATGCCTCTGCCACTTCCATGGGCACCTTGGTTATGCTGCTACCTTAGTAGTCAAAACTACTACCGCTTTGGCTGTTGTCCATAGGGGATGGGTGGGGGGCATAGTGTGGGAGTGCCCCTGCTATTGCTTTCTATGGCTCTAGAATTGGATATGAAATTGGCTATGGTCCGAGAACCGAAGGGGATACCACCTTTATTTCTACTACCTCTGCCCTTGCCTATGCCTTTGTCCTTGCATCTGGATATGCACCTTTCAGGATATGGGTCTTGCTCTCGAATGGAAACTAGCCATAGAATTTGAAAGGGCAATTGGATACCTTTAGGCTTCTGATGCTTTTTACTATACTACTGGATATGGGGCTATAACAAGAGGAGAAAAGACTATTATATAGACTAGGAAAACAACTAATAGTTCAAGGCCCTTACAAATAGTAGGGGGGGGGGGTCACCTGGATATGAACCAAGCAAAGAAGGTATACTGAAGAAGGGCTTCTCTCTTGTGTCTATGGACACTGTAGATTGGATGGGGAGCCCATTCTATGTAAATAGCCTTATTGGTGGCTTACCCATTCTATAGAATAGCACCATTAGTTGCCCTACTATTGAAAGGGGGCGGAACAACATAGTTGACACTATTTGATCACTTCAACTACTAAACCATTGAAGCCTTATCGGGCCCCCAGATTTCTATAGTTCTCTTTATGAATTTATTAATATAGAATAATGATTATTGGGGGGGCTGGCATTCAAACAAGAGCCTCACCTTTCTATCTAAATAGCCCCCACCCATCCCAGGGTGAGTGGAATAATATAGGGATGGGTGGGGGGAATAGAGTGGAATGACAGGAGTATATATGTGGGGGCTTGTCAAGCTATGTGAGCTAGATACAGCTTGGTAAGGGATCTATATATGCTCCTTTTGAAACAGGAAAGGCAGGAGGGTGAGAGTGTAGAGTTGAACTATACTTAGTAGGCTGGCTTTAGATGCTGATCCCAAGATCTAGACTAGCCCACCTAGATTTCCATCTCCGAATTAGAATAATCGAAGTTAGGTGCTTATAATAACATTAACAACCTGTCAACTATCCAGTTAGTTAGCCCGATATCTCTGAAGCTACAGAGCCCACCTCTAATATTTTACAAGCAAGCAAGCCTGGCCTATTTCGATCAGTACGAATCTCCTCGATAGTCCTTCTCAATCCATTTTGTTTGCCGACGATAGCTACACAACCTTGGATATTCCATTAGTTAGTAGAGCTTATGCGTGTGAAAAAAGAGGGCCTTTAGTTTTGATGCACCCCGACGGTTTCTGTTCTCCCTACCAATCCACAAGTTGTTGTTCTTGGTCCCCCAGTTGCTCTAACATATACAATAGACACCAACTAGAATCCCAACTAGCTATAAACCTATCAGGGGGGAATAATCTAAAAGGGGGGGCGGGGGGGGGCTAGCTTATTCTAGCATATTCTAGTGATGATGCCCCCCACAACAACTAATCTACCTCTGCACCGACCCCTTTTTCATATTATTCCTCCCAAGTTGGGAGGGGCTCGATAGTTGGGTGGTCCATAGAATTTTAGGGCCTGAACTATCAACTATCTATAACTCTGGTTGGGGTATTATATTATTGGGTGGGAACTCCCTTTCTATAGTTGGAGGAGTTCATATCTTAGGGGTAGTTACAGAATGAAAGAAGTAAGTTAGCTCGGAGAGCAGTGCTTGAAAGGTTGAGTGTGTCTTCGAAGGCAGCTAGCTCTTCACTAGCATTGATTTTTTTGTTAGTAGGGGGGGATTGGAGGCATTTTTAGATCTAGGGTTCGCATGCAGCATTGAAAGTCGAGGGATGTTCAGCCAATGCGGTAGGTCGATCGATCCTGTTTGTCCCAATCTTGGTCGATGTGAGTTCCTGCTTCATGCAGTGCCTGCCCTATGGGCCTACAACCCCAAAAAATATAGAAAGAAAGGAATCCACACATGCATATGAAAGCTGGTGGTTGAGTAGGAACCATCACCCCCTAAAGCTTTGGAAAGAAAGAACCTGCAAAAATAAGGGTGGGTCGATCAACCATCAAGCATCTGACTGACATCTCCTATAATTCCCATTCTTAGTCACCATATGGAAAGACCTAACCAAGCCAAATCACTAGCCCTTAAATAGATAAGGGGGGGGGGGGGGGCTCGATTGTTCTATTTTTGCATTGGACATATATGAAGAATCTAGGATTTGCCCTACTATTTTAAGGGACTCTGGAAATAACTGACAAATCTAGGATTTACCCTACTATTTTGGGACTAGCGGTGAAGAGGCCCAGATTTGTGTTCAAATTCTGTTTCGCCCCTCTTATATGTAGTTCAACAAAAGTGTATGCATTTGGAAGGATTTGCTCCATTCCAAAGGATAGCTACCGACCGGTGCATCGAGATTGAATCCCTCTCCCAAACTGAGGGAGAGCGGCTCCTTCCATTACATACTACTTCAAAACTTAACCCCAACCTCACTTTCGGTCAAACATATCTTTCTTTCAGGTCTTTCGACACTCTTAAGTCTATCCCTCTCCTCAATCTAAGATTGAATGCCCAATTCTCAACTAGGATGGATTCCAATTCCCAGCCCACCCAACCCTTCCTCCAATGCCAAGGATTTGAGTGAGCCCTACTCAAGGAAAGCTATTTCTCGAAGTGAACTTGATACCTAAGGTGATGGGAGTTTGCCTCCATCCCATCTAAAGTTACCTATGGGTGAGGGGAGGCAAACCCCAACCGGTAGATACAAAATATTTCCAACTTGGGGTGCTCCATTTTAGAGACCCCTTAAAAGTGACTAATCCGAATTAAAGGATGGAAGCTCATCACCTCACTAAGATCCTTTTTCTTGTTCAACTAGAGATGGGTTAGGCAGCTGGACCGAGGGAAACTACCTTTATCTCCCTCCCAGATGCCATTTGTGGGAGGCAGGAGGGTTGGGAATTCTAGTAGTCGGTAGAAACGTTGTTGGGTGGGTGGCCCTCTATTCTATTGTTACATTGCCCTACTATTTTCAAGGGGGCATGTTACATATATAATCTAGAATCTATGACTAGACCCTATAGTGGAAACTCCCACTACCATTAATCAACCTGCTAGCCCTTTAGATAGTAGGGGGGAAGCAAGAGTGTAGGGAAACTAGAGTTCTAGTGAGAAGGGTGGGACTATAGTACTTGGAATAGTCAGTACAAAGAATATATTATGAAGTGGAAAAGTAGACCAGTTGAAGATTCATCTTGGATTTCTCGGCAAGAGGTAGACCACCTTGGTTTCCCTCTGACCCCAACAAAGTGAGAGGCTCAATTTTTTCACTAACCCCAGATGTTTGATGCAGGAGCATCCCTAGTTCACAACAATCTTACATCAACCCCAAAAAAACATTTTTCTTTCTATTTTGTTTTTTGTTTGCAGTTTCAGTTTTCCTTTCTGTGTATTCCAATTTTGGCTTACGAGATCTTGTGGAATTGGATTTTACTTGAAGAATTGATCATATTTCTTTCTTTCAAACCACATCTCATTTGGATCACTTTCCAGCAAGATATCGCCACCGGTTTCCATGATAGTTTCTTGTTATCGGTAATTCCTTTATTACCGGTTGTCTGAGACCTATTCTGGAGATCTACCGAAACCCATTTCGAAGCTTGTGGAGCCTTGACCATTGATCTCAAAGTTTCTTGAGATGTGGCCGACCTTCTTCATTTCTTCCTTCAGATTTTCTAGAGGAATATTTTGGCAGAGGTCAAGCTTGTTCATTTTGCATGTTAGGTCTTGTTCTTTGGGTTTTGATCCTTTTTGGGCCGACTGGATCCTTTGGATCAATATATATTTGTAATCATCCTTTAGAAAACAATCAATTAGAATAAATCAGAGTGTCAGATAGATAGACTGTGCCCAAAAGATAGATCTTTCGATTCAAGGTCCCGATTGTGACCTATTCTAGCAGGCCTGTGTGCCGATATATTGTAACCCGATTGTTACCGGTTGGATATAATCAAGTTTCATGCAATAAAAACTACCTATTCTGCATTGCCTCCATCATATCTATGTGTTTCTGTTGTGTTTACTCTTGTTGACCGGTCTGGACTGATCTCCTTGAAGTCACTCCTCACTGGTGACTACTTCACCCATTGACATCAATGGAAAAGATGTTGGCATTTTGATGATGTTTGTACTAAAGTTGTGATTATCATTGATATACACATACTTATCTTATGTATTCTCAACTGGCATCATATGATGTATTGTGCAAACCAGTACTGTGTATATATAGTCTTTGTTTGTTGAAGACTATCGGTGTTTTCAGAAGGAGCTTACCGGTCAAAGCATGGACAAAGACCTCAAGCAATACAAGGACCTCAACCGGTACAAGGACCCTAAGCGACAACCAAGAGATCGGAACACTATGTTCCAACTTTCTAGTCTTCATTTGTAAACTGATAATCGGTCTTTTTCTAACAAACAAACTTGTAAAAATGCGATCAGATTCTTCCATCGACATCATGGTGGTGACTCTGTGTCATGTCGCAATCATGTCTAGACACGTTGTATTTAGGGTTTTGTTGTCCAAATCTCATTGGATCAACATGAAATCAGATTCCTATATGAGGACATCATGTCTAGGGTTTTAGGTGTGTGTATGTATGGGTGTTTGTATATGCGAGGAGAGAAGATCAGATTCTGTGTAGAGAAGATCAGATTCTATGCAAAAAGAATATCTCACGATAGAAGTTTTGAAGGAATAAAGGATAGAAGACTAAAGTGATGCCGTGATGCATCAACTAAAAGCTATCAAGGATCTAACCAAGCATTGTGTGCTACTTTTTAGATTGTCAACTTGTTGATTACTAATCTCTTCGACAAGATTTGAAATCCTTAACCGAATAGGCTTTGTAAAGTCTGTTTCAAATCCTCTAGCAAGGTGATTCACAGTCGTGGATCTGAAATCCTCTTACAAGGTAGTCCTTAACCGAATTTATCTCCTAATAGAGATCTAGATTCCTAACAGGATCTGTTCTGATGAAGAACATTGTAAGGCCGTAACCGGTCTGACCTTAACCGGTCTGGTTTATATTCTGTAGATAGTGAACTTGTGAGCTTTACTCACCGTGGTTTTTCCCATTTGGGTTTCCACGTCAAATATCTTGTGTTATGGTGATTGTGTTATTGTGGGTGAATGCTTTATTTTCTATTTAGTTTATTTGTGAATTAATCGGTTTACTGTTGAAAAATATTTATCGATCTGCAGTTAATTTACTTAAGTGTTTGTCAAAGTTTTTGGGTATACTAATTCACCCCCCTTCTTAGTATTCAACAATTGGTATCAGAGCCACCCTTTCTTTAAGTCTAACAGCTTGAAAGGAGATATGGGGGAATATAGCATGAGGGAACTCACTCACCACTTGGCT
Organism: Cryptomeria japonica; assembly: GCF_030272615.1. Classification (NCBI taxonomy): domain Eukaryota; kingdom Viridiplantae; phylum Streptophyta; class Pinopsida; order Cupressales; family Cupressaceae; genus Cryptomeria; species Cryptomeria japonica. The sequence continues at coordinate 170,886,939 of NC_081408.1, read as the reverse complement.
AAAACCGAGAAGGCCTATGATGTGTTTAAAGTCAAGTATAAAGCCTCTTTAGCCAAAAGGAGAGAGCTTGCTGAACAAATAATGGAAATCACTGAAAACAACTCTTTCGATGAAGCAGACATGGGTTTCCTAGTTGAAGAAAGTGGAGAAACTAAACATGTCTAAAGCTAACCTAAGAAGGGAGATGGAAGCACTAACCAAAAGGATGAGTCATGAGTTGGAAAACCACAGAAAAGCTGAGGATCTTGTGAAGGACAAGGAGCATGAGATATTTAAGTTGAACCAAGAAATTGGTACTCTTACCGCTTATCTGCAAGAAGGTAAGGAAGAGAAAGATGAGCTGCAAGATGAACTTAATGTAGCCATTTCTCAGAATGAAACCCTTGTGAAAACTAATGAAGATCTCTCCAAAGAACTTGCTGAGACAAAGGAGATACTTGTAAAGTTTAATCAGAGTACTACAAAGCTGGATCAACATATGGAGTCTATGAGGTCATCAAGGGATACCACTGGACTTGATTATTCTACTCAAGAGGAAGGTGAATCCTCTATAACCAAGACTGATGCACCAAAAGGGAAACTGGAACCTGTGAACGCCAACAAAAGCAAAGGTAAGCCAAAGTTTAAACTGATATGCTTTAATTGCCTTAAGGAAGGACATACTGCTAATGCATGTAGGAGAAAGGCTTATAATAATTTTCCTTTCATACCAAACAATGTGCATAACCACAAGGCTAAAAATAGTAGATTCAATGGTCATTGTTATGCATGGAACAAGTTTGGGCATAGATCTTTTGAGTGTAGATCAGTTATGAACAACCCTAGAAGCTATACACCAAGATCAAGAGGAAATATTCAAGAACCTCCTATGAACCGGAACCCAAACTAGTAAAGAAACTATGACCACCAGTAAAATGGTTATAAAGCAAAAATTGGTTGGAGATCAACCTATTTGATTTGTCGTGGTAGCGGTCACACTGCTGCAACATGTAGAAGAAAGAGTGGAAGTATGAATACTGGACCATGGAGAGCACCTAGCATGGTATGCTATCATTTTAACAAATTGAGACATATTGCCAGATCATGCAGACTAAGATAGAGTCCATCAGTAAACAAACTGGTCAACCCAAAAAGAAAGGTCCATGTTGAAATCGTTTAGGCAGATATGGAGAAAACATGGAAAAAGAAATCGGAAGAGAAGCCACAAGATGTACCAGTTTCCACACGCAGTTTGGAGACCCCTGAACCGACAAATTGAGCTTCAAAAAGCTTAGGGGGAACATATCAGTAACAATGTTTCAAACCCCTGGTGTATATTGGTAAGATGCATTTATTATGGTAGGTAAAGAGAATATATAAAGGCAATTTTTGTAGTCATTGTTACCCATTTTCAAAGAAGAATTCTTTTCAAACCAGAGCTGCGAAACAAAGGTGATTTTTCTTGCATTCAAAGTGATCAAGAAAGTTACCTTGTACAAGATTCTACAATCATCTCAAGCTATCTAGAGTAGAAATAAGAGTGGTAAAGTATGTCATTGAAGAAGTATGGTGTGCACGACATCGACAAAACCCTAGTTTGAGTAAAAAGGTATTTTTCATGGAATCTCTCTTGTCATTCAGATATGTTTTGACATGTCTTCTGAATCCAAAGCCTCATCTACTACTTCCACACCTCAGAGTCCAACCAAATCACTTAAGAAGAGGTTGAAATATGATGCCCTATCTCGAGTCCCTGCCAGAGTCATTATAGAAGGGGATATTTCTGGATATATTGATTGCAAATTAGAAGACCTAGGGTCTCTAGTAATCCATTCCCAGTTAAGTTCCTTTTGTGGAGAAGACAAAAGGATCAAACCAAAGTTTAAAGTGATTGAGGAGAAGAAATTCCATAACGCGGCATATTTTCTCGAAGAATTTACATAAGCTCACATAAGAATCATTCTTAGTAGGGTTCATGGTGACAAAATGTATCTTGAGAGAACCCATGATATAACACCATAGGAAATCCATGCCGTGACTAGTTTCTGCAACACTGGAGAAATCCTTGTTCATCGCAAGATCACTAAAACCCAAGTAGAAATGCTCACTAGTTCTGTCAGTGACAAGCGGGCAATGATAGTAAACACCATAAAAGATGACTTGGTGAAGCTCGCATGTATGGTGATCAGATGTAGAGTATTCTATGCCAGCCAAATGAATTTTATCCCCACAGCTGCGGTGCATGCCACTTACTATATGATCAAAGAAGATGCAGAGTATGATTTGTGTACGTGCATGCAAAAATAACTCATGGAGAACCTGGAATCCATCAGAGAAGATAAAAATATAAAGTTCAAATTTGGTCAACTCCTTGTAGGTCTGTTCTTCTACTTTCAAGGGTATTTTCCAGGGATTGGTGATGTTCAATGGTCAAGTGACCTAGCGGTCTCAAGACAAATCAAGGAGAGTCTACAGGTTGTAGGACCGATTTATCCAGAGACCTTGAATAGTTACTTTGATAAATTCAAGTTGAAGATGAAACAAAGGACAAGAATCTTAGGAGAACTTGTCCAAAAATATGAAGATGATATTTGCTTTACAATCAAAGTGGACCATTTCTTAATGGAAGTGGTAGAACCCAGAGAAGAGGAAGTTGAGTCTATGGGCTATGAAGTAGTGAATGATATTCTCATCGGGTATGCCTCTACCCTACTTACTTCACCACTTGATCCCAAGAAGAAGAGGACTGGTACTTACATAGAAAGGATCAATCCAACTAACGTACCAAAGAAGAAGAAGAAGAAAGTTGTGCCAGCAACATCGACACCGATTACATCTGCTGTAAGTCCTAAAGTGACTGAGAGGTCACCAACCCAGAAGAAACCAGAGGCTAATCCGCCAAAGGTATTTGAAAGAAAGAAAAGAACCAAACATGATGTACACAATTCAGATGACACTGATTTAGATGAAGAAGTGGTAAAGAAAAGACAACCGGTTAAGAAGACCAAGCTTACTGGTAATGTATCTGCATCCTCTGCACCAGTAAATGTACATATTCCTTCTTACAAGCCTATGGTACATTATCAAAGGATCATTAAGAATATTAGAAGAAAAGTTCTTGGTGATTTGGAAGACTATTTTGATGATTTCAATGATATAGAAAAAGAGGATGTTGAACAAGAACTTATTAGATATCTATGTGATAATGAGTGGTCACTTATTGATATTAAATCTGTTATTTTTAAATCTTTGTATAACTCCTTGGACAATAAGTTGTGAATTGCCATTGAAAAGGAGAAAGCAATTAGAGAGGAAATTTTTGCTCAATATTTTCCAGATGCTTCTAACTCTGAATTGCTTGAGATTCTTGATCTATACAAAGGTACCATCTTCATGAGAAAGAGAAGACTTCTGCTACTTGGAGGTAAGATCTCCAAGGTAGAAAAGGATACTCATCTGTGAGCCCAAGCAGCTGTCAAGATGCAAAAGGTTTCCGAAGAAAATCGGCAGGCTCAACAAGTAACTGACCTATCAAAATATACACTGCATGAAACCTTCAATGACAAAGGAGAGAGAGTAGTTGAGAAGAATGATCCTATTGATGTTGATTCATTAGATGCTACACTGGTTGATACTGCACCTGACATTCATATAGAAAAAGAGAAAGAAAAGGAAGAATGAGCTAAAAGGAAAGTGGAGAATGAAAAGAAGGAAGAAGAAGAAAAGAGGAAAGAGGAGAATAAAAAGAAGGAAGAAGAGGAAAAGAAAAAAGCAGAGAAGGAAGAAGAAGAATAGAAGAAAGTTACAAAGGAAAAGAAGGATAAGGAGGAAGCAAAAAAGAAGAAACCAGAAGAAGAGAAGAAGAAAGAAGAAGAAAAGGAGAAAGAAGAGAGAGAAAGTAGAGAAGGAGAGAGTAGAGAAGGAGAGATTGGATAAGGAAAAGGAGAAGGAGAAAGAGGAGAAAGAGAAGGTTGACAAGGAGGCCAAGGACAAAGAAGAGCAGGAGAAGAAGAAACAAGAAGAGGACCAAGCAAAGACTCGTAAGGCTACAAAGATCCCACCAATCACACTGATTTAACTCTTACATGTCTTACTCAATCAGTTGATGAGGATGAGCTACTAAGGAGCATTCAATTGGCTCAGGATAGATTGGAAGAACTAAGGAAAAAGAAAGAACAGGATGTCATTCAGTTTTCTATTGGCACTCTTTCCAATCTAATCCCCGGTACTAACCTCCCCAGTGTTGATTCCTCATTGGCCCAGTTAAAAATTCTTTGCATGGTAGTGGATGATCAAGTACAATGTTTAGAAGATGTTGCCCAGGCCATTGCAAATAAAAACCATGAAAAGACACTCAAAGTTACATTAGTAAAGCAAATGGATGAAGACAGAGAAAAACTGATTAAATAGAAAGATGATATGAGTTTAGCTATGGGTGAAGGCAACCTACTCTTGAACAAAATCTGCCAACCTCACCTATTTTGTGAGGATGCTTTGGAAAAGAAAAGTCAACTCCAATCGGAGTTAAAGAAGTATATCGACAACTTCAAACTACCATATGATTCCTTCACAGTGTATGGGTAGACTATATACATTCACCAGCAACTGATCACAAAGATAGAAGCAGAGATCAGCAAATGGACCCAACATCTATAGGAGCTTAAACTACTCCTATTACCAAAACTACACATTCTTCAGAAGTGCTTTCTGAATATGGAAGCTATCACTGTCACACAAAAGATGAGCACAATCGATTCCATGGAGGAACTAGCTTTCCAGATGAAGACCGAGAGTGAAATTTCTGCCTCACTCTTAGAGTCTTGATCTTCAGATATGAAGGACTTTATGAAAAACTTTAAAATTATTTTTGAAAAGTTTTACTCTTTATTACCTTGAACACATACTCTTTTTTCATGTTTTGTGATTTAACTTTGGTTACTCTCTGTAAAACAAAGGGGGAGTGGTATTAGGAACCTGATGGAATTTTGCATTACTTTGTTAGTGTTGGCAAAGGGGGAATGGTAATTGAAAATTTAATGCAAATAGAAGTTGTAGTTGTTCATGTTAGTATTTTTGGAAAAGGGAATAGTGTATATGCCTAGGGGGACTAATTTTGATTATGTCATGCTATTTGTTCTGTAAGCACTTAGTTGTCAAAATTTTCCTAAGTGTTGCCATCAATGCCAAAGGGGGAGATTTTTGGCATTTTGATGATGTTTGTACTAAAGTTGTGATTGTCATTGATGGACACATACTTATCTTATGTATTCTCAACCGGTATCATATGATGTATTGTGAAAACTCGTACTGTGTATGTATAGTCTTTGTTTGTTGAAGACTATCAGTGTTTTTGGAAGGAGCTTACCGGTCAAAGCATGGCCAAGGACCTCAAGCAGTACAAGGACCTCAATTGGTACAAGGACCCCGAGCGACAACCAAGAGATTAGAACACTATGTTCCAACTTTCGAGTCTTCATTTGTAAACTAGTAATTGGTATTTTGCTAACATACAAACTTGTAAAAATGCGATCAGATTCTTCCACCGACATCATGGTGGTGACTCTGTGCCATGTCACAATCATGTCTAGACACATTGTATTTAGGATTTTGTTGTCCAAATCTCATTGGATCGACATGAAATCAAATTCCTATATGAGGACATCATGTCTAGGGTTTTAGGTGTGTGTATGTATGTGTGTCTTTATATGCAAAGAGAGAATATCAGATTCTATGCGAAAAGAATATCTCACGATAGAATTTTTGAAGGAACGAAGGATAGAAGACTGAAGTGATGCTATGATGCGTCAATTGAAAGCTATCAAGGATCTAACCAAGCATCATGTGCTACTCTGTAGATCATCAACTTGTTGATTACTAGTCTCTTCGACAATATCTGAAATCCTTAACTAGATAGGCTTTGTAAAGTCAGTTTCAAATCCTCTAGCAAGGTGATTCATAGGGTTGGATCTGAAATCCTCTTACAAGGTAGTCCTTAAATGGATTTATCTCCTAATAGAGATATAGATTCCTAACATGATCTGTTTTGATGAAGAACATTGTAAGGACATAACCAGTCTGACCTTAATCGGTCTGGTTGCTATTTTGCAGATAGTGAACTTGTGAGTTTTACTCACCATGGTTTTTCCCATTTGGGTTTCCACGTCAAATATCTTGTGTTATGGTGATTGTGTTATTGTGGGTGAATGCTTTATTTTCTATTTGGTTTATTTGTGTATTAATCGGTTTACTGTTGAAAAAGATTTACCAGTCTGTAGTTAATTTACTTAAGTGTTTGTCAAAGTTTTTGGGTATACTAATTCACCCCAAAAGACACATATTTGTAATCAAAACTCAAAGCTGACTTACTGACTACTCCCCTTGATTAGCAACTTCCACTCATCAATTTAGATCACAAGATATGACTATGAAATGCATTGGTCTGATCCATACCAATGTGGTGCAGGAGCACTTCATGTGACATGGAAGCACATGAAGCCATTTTGGTATAGAACATGGAGTCAAGGGTCTAAAGGACCTATAAATGATGTAATAAAGCCTATTAAGGCATTTGAATGTAATAGGAAGAATGAAATGATTTATGAGTGCAAATGGACCTAATAGGGGTCATTAAGTCTAAATATGTAAAAATGGCACAAAGGATGCCTAATGAGATTAATTAGGCCGTGTTGAGTCATTTTGATGTAATAAGGCTCAAATAAAGCCTTTGGTATTAATAAATTGGGTTTAAGAGTATTATGTCTAGTATTGCCAAATTCAAATTTGAAACCCAATGGTTAGTTAACCAAACAAGAGGTTTAGGTGTTTGTTAAGGAAAAAGGTGGTTATGGTCAGTTTGGGGAAGGTTGTTATTTATTTTTAACTCATATCACACAAACTAGAAAAGCAAGGTTGAAGTTTGGGGAAGAGTCTCAATTGCATTGTATAGACAACTTCTTTGGTAATACAAAATATGAAAGTTACTTGCTTGATTTGGATTGTTTTCATTCACTTTTTGATTGGCATCGGATTGTAGGTGATTCCTTTGGGTATTGATGAGCATTTGAATCCATTTTGAAAGTTTTTACATTTGTTTTTGATCATTTATTTTGACTGTCCCAAAGAACCCTGCTATAGGTGCACATTTTGTGTTAGTTTGGAGTCAAAATGAGAAGTTAGGGATCATTCCTCTTTATGTATTTATTGTTCCTTGAGGAGTGAGACCCTATCAATGTATTTTTAACTAACCCAATGACAAGAATGCAGGGAAAAGATATTGAATAGGTGATCACCAAGAAAAGTGACTGTTTATGTGAGAAAAAGCATGAAAATGGAGGCATGAGTATAGCAGCAGAAGAAGTAGCTTAACAAGGTGGTGTTTTTATGCTAGAAGATGTTTGTGGGGGTTTAATAAAAGGTGAAATGACCCTTGGTTGAGTATGGAAGTGAATGGAGGAGTGGTTTTGAGTGAGCCCTAGGTTAGGAGGCTGAAAAAAGGAGGGTTTGATATCTAACCTATCAAATGAGTGTATCTTTCCTTGAAACCTTGAAAATATGTTGTTTTGGAACATTTGTCAAGACTGTTTTTAGGTTTGGTGTTGTGGTCATACCAATTTTTGGTACTTTCTTTGGAAAAGAGGGCTAATTGGGCCTATTCGGTGTGTAGCAGGGTACTGGTCAGGGCATTTCATCCAAAGGAACAATAGATGAGTTTCACATATGTTATGAAAATTTAAAAAGGGTATCTAGAAGTCTCATTTTTTTTGTAATTGTTTTGGGAAAAGGTAGAATCAACTAGGGAAAACCAGTCTGGCAGGGCTACTAGAAGTAGGCCTAGGTTGCACCCGAGCAAGAAGGTTTTATGTAAACCAAGAAAATGGGGATGTGTTGAATATTGAGGAAAGTTGGTTGGGGCATGTGAAGATCCTAGGTGATGGTTAATTTTTTGATTGAGTTGGTAACCCAAATTTGAGTTCTTTGGTGAAGGAGAAGATTGGGAAACCTTGAGGGATTCTAAGGTTAGGTTGTGGAAATAACAAGTATTGCCTTTTGGGGTTTTTGTATACCAGTATCCTCTACATCACAATGTATCTTAGTTTTGATTAGGAGGGGAAATCACCCCTAACTTCCCTCTGAGATACTCAAAAGTATCCTTAGGCAAAGGCTTCATGAAAATGTCTACACTCTATTCCTTTGTAGACACATACTCCAATCTGGCTTCCTTCTCATTTACCTTATCTCTCACAAAGTGAAACTTTATTGACATGTGTTTAGTCTTAGATTGCAACACTGGATTCTTATAAATGTTAATAATACTTGAATTGTCACAATAGATAGAAATAGGATTATCATACACTACTCTAATATCTTTCAACGTTTGCTTCATCCATACTACCCGAGTCCAATTGTTAGTAGCAGCAATATATTCTTCCTCTGCAATAGATAAAGAAATAGAGTTCTAATTTTTTTTCAACCAAGAAACCAACCTTTTTCCCAAGAAAAATACACTGCCACTAGTACTCTTCCGATCATCTACATCTCTTGGCCAATAAACATCATTAAAAGAACTCAAAGTAAAATCATCATCTTTGGTATACCATAGACCAAAATCAACAGTTCCCTTCGAATATCTGAAAAATAATTTTAACAGCTATAGCATGAGATTCCTTAGGATTATCTTGAAATCTAGCAAAAAGACAAATGATATTCATGATATCAGGTCTGGTTTGAGTCAAATATAGCAATCCACCAATCATAGATCTATATCTAGTTTGATTTTCTTAAGGGGAATCTTCATCCTTAGTGAACTTACATCCAGTTAGCATAGGAGTTCCAACAGGTTTTGTATCTTCCAAACCAAACTTTTTCAACAACTCTTTCACATACTTGGACTATGATATAAATATTCCTTTTTTTGATTGTGTGATTTAAATCCCAAAAAGAATTTCATCTCTCCAATCATAGAAATTTCAAATTCATTGTGCATCTCATCAGCAAACTCTTTGCACAAACTATCATTTCCTTAAAAAATAGTATCATCAAGAAAAACTTCAACAATCAAAATGTTATCATGGTCAATCTTGAAATACAAATTACTATCAACATTACCTTTGTTAAATTATAGATTTAAGAAATACTTATCCAATCTGGCATACCATGCTCCTAGCACTTGCTTCAATCCATACAAAGCATTCTTCAACCGACAAACCATATCTCCTTGATCAATCAATTGAAATCCATCCTGGTGCTCTATGTACACCCCTTCTTCTAATTAACCATTTAGGAATGCCGACTTTCCATCCATTTGATAGACTTTGAAATTCTTGTAAGCTGCATAAGAAAGAAATAATCTCATAGCTTCAATTGTTTTCATTGGAGCAAAAGTCTCTTCAAAATCAATTCCTTCCATTTAAGAATATCCTTTACTAACAAGTCTTTCTTTGTTCCTAACAACTTCACCTTTCTCATGCAATTTATTCTAGAAGACCCATTTGGTTCCATTTACAATTTGTCCTCAGGTCTGGGAACAAGAATCCATGTATTATTCTTTTCAATCTGCATATGTAACACCCCGCCAACAAACCCTAGAGGAACAAACTAACATTCCCAAAAGAGAGTTTAATATTTGTTTTAAAACTATTAAATAAACATTTTATAATATTAGAAGGATAAAATTAAATTAAAATACACAAGTGAAAGACATCTACTAACTTTCCCCTAAGGTTTCTCAACGTTGTTACTAAGCTAAACTTACTACACTTGAGGAATTAAAACCGAACAAAGATAACAATGATACATATATGAGCATATTCTAAAATAATGACTAAAGGATTCCATTAAAGAAAATTATTGAACCATACAATTACATTGCATAATATAAATACTTTCTAAAACTACATTCATTGAAAACCATTAACGATTGTTTATCATAACATACAAGTAATGAATAATGAACGTGAACACATTTAATTTTAAGTTTAATGTTTCTGTTTACTGACATAAAAACCTATCATCTAAATCTCATATCACTTGCATCAAGATTACATCATAAATACATCATAGTTACATCATTTTCCATGTAGGCATATACATACATATTTACATCTGATAAGCATAAGTACAACATAATAAATGCATAAAATCTCCATCAAACTCAGTGAGCTGATCAAATCCAAGAGTAGCAATCTGGATCATGAGTGAAGCCCATCCACACATAGATAGGTTCAAAATCCTTGATGGAAGAAGACAACTACCACCCAACCATGTGGAACCCAAAGGATCACCCCTCGTGCTAGGAGATAACATAAGGCCCTCAAGAACACAAAAAAAGAAATACAATACATGGTCTAAACACACATCCACCAAGTAGAAACACAATTAGATACACATAGATAAAACTCCAATAAGGGATACTCCAGAGGCTACAAACATGTGGTAGGACACTAGTGCTCACAAGGGGAGAGTGTCATTGTATAGCTTGATATGTGTTATCTTGGTAGGTCTTCGTAGGCCCTGACCCCCATCTTGGGTTATCTAGGCCTTTCCCACCTCATCTTGAGCCTAAGCGAGCACTCAAGCCATGGGTGGGGCACACTTAATTTTATTTAATGTGTTTAACTACCCAACCCCCTAATACATTAATTAGGTTATTACTTGTTAAGCAAAACTTCCAATGGGTTATCTTGGTAGCCACTTTGGGCTTCAACCCTCACTTGGAAGCCACTCGCCCTCATGACACTAAGCCTACCAAAATCTACCAATCATAAATAAACTAAATAATGAGATCCAACCAAATCTTGAATAACATTGCATCTTAACCACATAAACATCAAATACTATAGCTTCCAACAAGAGCACAACATGACTCAATCCCATAAGGAGAGTAATGTTGTAATACCAAGAGACTGATAAGCCACCATACCCATCCATAAGTAAAGCCCATGCAAAAATAAGAACATAACATTACTTTCAATAAAGACAAAGCTCAAAGACCAACTTGTGGAGCCTCAATGACATACGAGCCAAAATAAAATAAAAAGACACAAAACCCTGATGCCTATTGGTTTAGGTGACTATAAAATTAAAGTTCAAGGGTTTGGTTTAATTAAACATCAAAACAATTCCAAAGTCAATAATATTCACATCAAAGACATAAAATAACTTTGGCCAATTAACTTCTCAAAAAAAAAACACCAATACAAAAACCACCATTACACTAAGCCACATTCATTCTCTACTCAGGTATAACACACAAGAGGAAACCAAGATTACTAATACAAGACAACTCACGTTTACAGAATCACTGATGGGAAATGACAAGTGCTGACATAAAAACAAACATCATAACTATAGCATTCTCATAAAAAATATAACAAGTTTATTTTCATTAAAGCCATACACTTATTTTAATAAATACATTTAAAACACATATAACACACACATTCCCATTTAAAAACATTATTCCAATATAATCCTCCAAACAGATAAATTTGACCATAAATATCCAATAACCCAATACTTGAAAATTTCCATCATATTAATTCACAAAAAATCAAATAAACATTTTATACCAAACATACACACACATATAATTATAAAATACCATCATAATAAAAATGCTTATTTTTCCTTTTTTTTTTTTTTAAAAATTGACAACATGGGGCTACCATCGTGGTACTCCCCATGGTGGTGGCGGAGTTACCCACCATCGTGGTGCCCACAACTAGTGGTACTACCCACCACCATGGGTAAGTTCACGGTGGGTGTGGCTCCCACCAGTGTGGGTGCCCATGACATGGTGGGGACTACCCACCACCGTGGGTTTATCCCATGGTGCCCCACATAAAATAAATTTCAACAATGATCTATTTTTTTAACAAAACTAACTTTTTAAAATTAAAATTTGTAAATGAAATTAAAACTATACATAAAAAAACCAACCACAAAATTTCTTCTTTAATCCATAATTTATAATTAAAATTATAAATTTAGACATGCACAGACATGACATCTAGAGCCAAAAATTTAATAATAATTTTTTTATAAAAACAACATACATATTTAAAAGTTTACCAAAGAACAGATTGGGAATAAAAATTGTAAACTTAAAACTTGACACAAATTCACAAATAACAATAGAAATTCCAAAAATTTTCCCGAATCCATTTAAATCAAAGAATTAATATTTTCAATGAAACCCCCAAAATAAAATATAATTCTCTTTACAAATCTTTCCAAGGAAATACACAACCATTTGGGGTTTAATTCCTACCTCCAATCGTAATCCTAGAAGACAAATGCGGTGGTAGAACTCGAATTCCCAACAGATAACTTCCCCAAAAATCCAATAGCTGACAATTCCAAACAAATCCAAAGCAAACCTCAACCCTTCAATTTCTTTGATCAAATCTCATCATCTGCAACTTCTTTTTGACAATCTCACCCCCCCCCCCCCCCCAAAAAAAAAAAAAAATGAAAAAAAATCCCCCCAAACTCTAGAAAATTTTCTGAATAATAACTATCGCTTTCCTCAAAACTCTTTTCAGGAGAAAGAAACTTCCCCCAAAAATCAACACTTCACCCCAATTCAAAAATAACATTTCTAAAATTTTAATGAGTTGAATTTAAATTTTATTAAATTTATTTAATAATTAATTTGTTCCAACTTACAAACAATAACTTAATTTATTAACCAATAAAGCTTTTATTTAAATTTATTTATACAAATCATTAATATTAATTTATTTAAAAAAAATTAATATTAATTTATTTAAAAAAAAATTAATATTAATTTATTTTAAAAAAAATTAATATTAATTTATTTTTAAAAAAATTAATATTAATTTATTTTTAAAAAAATTAATATTAATTTATTTTTAAAAAAATTAATATTAATTTATTAATAAAATATAAAGGTACTATTACCTCAATACATACATACATATACATATACATATACATATACATATACATATACATATACATATACATGTACATATACATGTACATGTACATATACATATATATAGACACTCATATATATATATATATATATATATATTTATATTTAATACACAAGAAAGAGTAATTAATTAAATTCATACCAAATATAAATAACATCTTATAGTAAATTAATAATTAAAAATCTCTCAACGCATTAAAACAATAAACCCATACGCAACACATGAACATACATAAACAACATACCAAAGGACATCGAATTATTGCCTATGTGACATTCCGATTAGGTTAACACTAAATAGAGGACATTGCTCTATTACCAAGCAAGGCTAAGGGTATGAACATCGGGTCTTATGCTATCTCCCACAAATTCCATTGGGATTATGTAGGCGCACTTAGACTTGAGAACCAAGTGGAGTCGATGCCTTATACCTACAACCCTGCATCACCAAGAAAAGCACATATACAATAACATATATATAACCAACAATTACACACACACTAATGAAGGGGAATCATGACATTCCATGTCTCTCCTAAGTAAGTGACGGAAGATCATCCCCTCACACCCCATACAAAATCAAACACATAACATGAAATCCATACATGATACATCTCATAAGTTAAACAAATATGTCAGTCCATGGATCGGTTCACATAAATAAATTCTAACATCTAATCATCCATAAAGATAAAGTGCATAACCAACATATATCATAACATAACATATCTCAATCAAGAGGAATTCAATCATCAATAAGGAAGTCATAACACATGAGAAAACAAAACATCATAACATATCTTAATCAAGAGGAATTCAATCATCAATAAGGAAGTCAAAAGAACACATGAGATTTATTAGCATCTAGCATAACTATCATAAGAATGATTCTTGGAGGGGCATTACAACATCAATTCTTCTTCGGTTGCTTTTACCCAGTGTTCATCTTTAAATGCTTCATTCACATCCTTAGGGTCAATCTTAGAAATCAAATAATAGGAAGAATTAAGAATAATTAAATGAATAAAATTCACTTAATTCATTGTGCAACTTTTAGGTGTCTACAATACTCAATTTGATCTTTAGCAATTCTTCTTCTTGTTTGAACACCTTTATTTCTATCTCCTATGATCTGATTTTCAGAATGATTCAATCTTACATACTTGGGAGTCTTAGGATTTTCTTGAATTTCAGACTCTTGTGTTCTTTCTTCAACACTTGCACTAGTTCCTTCTCTCTGAGTTACTGGATTCATCAGAATTATCTAAACTTGATTCTAAATATGAGGTTGCTTCCCTTTGTTTGCACTATCATTTTGATCATCAGAATCATATCTGCAATATTTGTACTATCTCCCATTTATTTCATCAACCTTGACATTCACACTCTCATCTATCTTCCTCACTCTCTTTTTATAACACCGGTAGGCCTTTCTTTTAGTAGAATAACCAAGAAATATTCCTTCACCACATCTAGCATCAAACTTTCCTAGATCTTCATCCCTCTTGATATAACATTTACTTCCAAAAATTCTAAAATATTTAACAGTAGGAGCATGACCAAACCATAATTCATAAGGAGTCTTACTGGTATCACCTTTGATATGCACTTGGTTAAGAGTGTAAACAATAGTACTCATAACTTTCCTCCAATAAACATGCAAAACATTTACTTGCAACATCATTGTATTAGTAGCTTCTTGAATGGTTCTATTCCTCCTTTCCACAACTCCATTTTGCTGAGGGGTTCTCAGAGAAGATGTCTTCTTATCCCATGTTCTTCACAGAATGCATTGAACTCATTGGAAGTTAATTCACCACCTCTGTTAGATCTCAAACACTTCAGCTTCAAACTTGTCTTAGTCTCAACCATAGCTTTGAAAATCTTAAACTTCTCTAGAGCTTCATATTTCTCCCTCAAGAAAGTAACCCACATCATCCTTGAATAATCATCAATTAGAAACATAAAATATTTGTCTCCTTGCAAGATTATAACTCTAGAAGGTCCACAAAAATTAGTACGCACAAGATCTAATAGTCCATTTGAAAAATGCTTCTTACTTTTGAAAGTAATTTTGGTGTGTTTCCCTAACTGACATTCCTTGCACATAGGGTTAGTAGGTTTCATCAACTTAGGAAGATCTCTCACATCAAAATTCACATGACACATTCTCCTATGCCACAACCAAATTTCATCAAACTGAGCAATCAAACATATTTTATCGGCACTATTTAAGTGAAATATATTACCTTTAGTCTTTGTACTTGATGCAATATCAATTCTGGAGCTACCCAAGATTATATATTTGTCATTATTGAATTCAAGATCATATCCCTTGTCAACCATTTGTCCAACACTCAAAATATTATGCTTTAGGCCTTCTACATACAAGACATCATCAGTATTGTGCTTACCATCAAGACAAAGGAAACCTCTACCATAAATTATACCAGCTTTTTCATTGCCAAACATTACAACTCCACCTTCATACTTTCCAAACTCACAAACTTACTCTTATCACCTGTCATATGATGGAAGCATCCACTGTCAATCAACCATTCATTTTTCTCTTCAACTTGTGCAACCAAAGGTCTGTCCACATTCATGCAGCTAGCAAAAATCAGTAGATATTGGATCATCTTCCTTGATAGCAATAAACACCCATTCGTTATCACTTGAATTTCCCTTATCAGATTCATCATCTGACACATCTTCATCAAAAACATAAAGACATTTCTTCTAAAATTTAGGCTTGAAAGTTTTTCTATGAACTCTTTCCAGACACCTTGAGACAAAATGACCTATCTTATTGAAAGAAAAACATTTAAGAGGCAATTTTCCTTCAAAGTTACCGGCTCCTTTGGAAAATATTTTGGCAATAAGTGCTTCAAGATCCTAAAGCTCTTGTTCTTCTTCAATTTCCTTTCTCTCCTTCTCATACTTGAACATCCACCTTGAATAACTTTCTCCCAGATCATATCTTTGCTTATCTTTTTTGAAAACAATGGCTTTGAATGCAGACTCTACCTTAGGAAGGGAATTACCAAACTCACTCAACTCAAAGGTTGAAAGCTTACCAATCAATGTGTCCCTAGTTACCTTAGTCATGGTCTAGATCTCCTCAATAACAACAACTTAATGCTTGTAGGATGCAGGTAAGGATCTGAGTACCTTAGCAACAATCTTTGACTCTTCCAACTTTCCACTAACACATCTAATATTGCACACAAGTTCATTCACCTTCTGCATGAAAGAAGTGATGTTCTCATCTTTGCCCATCCTCAACATCTCATACTTTCTTTTTAGGCTCTACAACTTGGCAATCTTCACATAACTATCTCCAAACAAAATTTCCAACTTCTTCTAGATCTCATGAGCAAGCTGCAATTCCATAACATTTGCCATCTCAGAGTTAGTTAGAGCACTCAACAATGTTTCCTTAGTCCTAATATTGCATTCAACTTCCTTTATCTCATCCAGAGTTGAAGGACCATTTGCAGGAATGGTATAGTTTTCTTTGGTAATAGTCCAATAAGATTCACCAATGCATCTCGGATGACACTTCATGCGACTCTTCCAAAGAGAGTAGTTAGTACCATGAAATCTTATACTATTCTTCTTGTAAGTCACCATCTCGGATCACCTAAAGCAGTTAAGCTTCTTCAAAGGAACCTTCTCTAATAACAATTGATGGAAATAGGGTAGAAAACTGAGAGGGGGGGGATGAATCGGTTGTCTCAAAAACTTACACAACTTAAACTTATTCTCAGATCTGATAATTAAGAATGAAAGCATGAATCGACAACACAACATGAACATACATAACACCAAGATTTTTGACATGGAAAAATTGATCAAGGGAAAAACCATGGTGGGAACACACCCACAATATGAGTATACTCTATTAGAAGTATATAATTATTATAATGAGGAATTTATATGCATTTAGGCACACTGCCTAGAGCTCATTGCTAAAAAAAAGCAAGGGCAACAACCCAAGGAAGGCTCACTGCCTTACAAATAGATTCAGATCACATCAGAAAGTAATGAACTAAGAAATATCATCTCCTTAATGCTTGGATACAATTCTGGTTAAGCACATAACAATTTTCATTTCCTTCTTCACACTTCTTCTCTACCTCTGAAAGATTAATACATTATTCACTCACACACATCACTCTCATCCATAACCACACTCAATTATAATGATATTACATTTATTTATACATAACATCAACCTTGGAAAGATCAATAATGTCAGTTCTGTTAGACAGTTCAGATAACCAGAGAACAACTGAGAAGGGGGGGGGGGGGGTGAATCAAATGTCACCGAATTAAATAACTTTAAGCATTTAAATCATTATTACCAAAACACATAAACTTAATACAGAAATACATAAACCAAATATCAGGAATGAATGATAAAGAATTTAAACATAAACATAAATCACAAAATAGTTACCATCCATCCATAACACATGACACCAAGATTTGTACATGGAAAACCCGATAAAGGGAAAAACCATGGTGGGAAGCCTACCCACAGTTAGATAATATTTCTGCAACAAGTATGTGATTACAATATGAGGGGCCTGCACATGCAGGAATGCCAACAACCTAGAGCACACTTCTCATTACAAAAATGAGCCTCACTAACTACATAAACATCAAACTACAATCTGGAAGGAAGAGTGAACTGCAAGTATAACATCTCCTATTCCTGAGTGCATTTTCAGTTAAGGTTAATACCAGAGGCCTTGAACCTCTCTTACAACCTCAATTCGATCACCTATGATCAGCCAAACCTTTGCATATGATTACAACATTATTCACACATAGATCATCCCATAATCTTTTTTTTTAATCAACCCATGATCTACAAAGAGATCTTACATGATATTTATACCAACTTGGGACCTAAACAATTAAGTTGGCCACCTAAAAGATAATATAAACCCATAATCCAATGTTCAACCAAGTTGGCTTAGGCTGAAAACAATGTAAACCAATCATTAAATTTCATCAGTAATGCATCAGGAACATCCTCCAACACGTTACAAAAACCGGTCCATAACCTAGATAACACCGGACCCAAAATAGGTCGCCATAAACCAAATCCAACACCACCGATGAAATGGAACATGAACAAGATAACCAACAACATCGTGAAAGCCATCTAGAAGCTGCACAAACACCACTTATTATGTGCATCAAAATATCTTCAACAAAGCTCTGTCGGTAAAACCCTTACCAGTGACCAAAAGGCTTACTAGAACAATTGATAGCTCCTAAGTTATCAAATCCTGAACCAATTGATAGTGGTATAGATCTGAATAGCATGAATGACATATCCAAATGAATTCCACAAACCAAAGCATATTGGATCCTACTAGATCAATATCATAATCAACCACTCTATTGGAACCAATTGGAAACTGGTAAACAACCAAAACAACAAAACAACCGGTGTTTCCATCAATAACAAAACATCAATGCAACACATAATCAATTACTCCAAATTGCCAATAGGCTCAACACACATAAAACAATTACAATGATATAGATGTTGATCAGATAAAATTATCACATGTGGACCAAAACAATGTGGGCTAAGACATAGCATGAACCCAAATCATTACCTGAAACATGCTACACCTCCAAAAATTATGCATCAAACATCCACATCATGTGACCAACATTCGGTCAGCCAAAAACATGAAGAAGACTAACACACCAGAGAAAATCATCAATTATGGGCTAAACAATCAATGCGGACCACCAACACAATGATAGTTCTGATACTAATATGATTAGTACAGATGCCAAGCTAACAAGATGAGAGGGGGGGGTGAATCATACAAACTTAATCTTCCATAGTAACAACAGATTCAACCTTAGTAAACTTATCAGAAAAATAGTAATGCATGCAGACCCATAAACAGATAAGATCACAAAACATATAACACCAGATTTAACGTGGAAACCCAAATAGGAAAAAACCATAGTGGGATTTCGGACCCACTAAGAAATATACTCTTCTAGAGTATGCTCGATTAAAAGTAAATCCTATTAAAGATTACAAACACATTGCTAGATGTGACCCGGTTAAGGGATTTCCCTCAGATCTGTTAGGATCTTCACCTTGTTAGAGGTGACCTTGTTAAAGGATTTCAAACACTCAATCTGAATGTCATCTTGCTAGAGGGTTTTACAAATAAGACTGCTAAGTCCACTCAGTTAAGAGATTTTCTGTCACTTCACAAAATAATAGTAATAAAAATCTATCTGCAACTTCACATCTACAAATGTTAAAGTAGATTCTTATTTGCTCATTACAATCTATTCATATGAATTATCTTGTCCCTCTACTAAGCTCTATACTCTGTTTCTCAAAATAGGTCTTCAAGCTTCTGTGCTCGGTAATCACTATGTAGCTGAAGAGGGGAAAATATATTTGAAAGGTAAATTGATCAAAACATATCGAAATAAACATACAGAATGCTAAAATATCATAAAAAGACCATTTCACCTTGCTATTTTACCTTCTCCTTCGGATTGAGCTTGATGAAGTGAAGGTGCCCCTTGATAATGCTCCACTTGATGTGCTCCTTTGATTGTTGGATGTGGATGGCTCTCCAATATTGTGCACAAATGATAAGGATGAGATGATCAAGTTTCCAAGATGATTTCCTGGGCTCAAAAGGGCAGCATAAGCCTACTGGATTTCAAGATGTTTTGAATGAAGGGATGGAACCCTATTTTATAGGAAGAGGAGAGGAAAACAAATGGCTAAGATGAATTCAAGCTGAAGGGCTATGATTTACTTGTGAGGTCACACAAGGTCCAAGAGAGGGTGTGGAGACCAAGAAATATGCCTTAAAGGCATTTCGTATCTCCACACTCTACAAGATGCATTAGAGGAATTAAAAATTCTCCAAAAATGGATATTATGGGGATTATAAGAATAAAAAGGAATTAAAAATTCCTTGGGAGAGGGAAATGTCTAAAGGAATGTGAGATTTCAAAAATCTTACATTCATCTAGAAAAAGAGCATTTAAAGCTAGTGGCTAGATGAAAGGACAAAGAGTTGACTTTGTGGCTAATCATGATGATTAGCCATTAACGACTCATTAGGAGGGGAATTAGAGGAAATGTTAGGTGGGATTTATATTTGTAGGAGAATTTGACTAGGAGAGAGAATGAGTGGAGGGAATAAAAAATTAGAAGAATAATATTAAGTGAGTTTAGGGAGTTTCTAGAAGAATTTATTAGGTTAATGATGAATTAAGAAAATGATTTGTAGGAATCATGTAGGTTAACTAATTAATTGAAATTAATTAGCTAAGAGGAAGATTTGATTTTTTAGAAGAATAAAGAAAGGGATTGATTTATTAAATAAATCAATCATATGCTATAGTGACAATATTAATTATATTTAATTAATATTGAGAAGAATTTTAATTAACATAATTAATTAATTAATTAATTATGTGAGGAATTAAAAATAATTAAAATAATTATTTTTAAGTGTCTACATTTTGCTCCTCTTTGAAGTGAGGTGTGATGATGCATTGATTCAAAGAATAATCTTGTTTTGATGTTGATATTGGTTTGATAGGATGCCCTAGCTCTTGATTTATAGATTACAGTATGGTGATGCCCCCTCGGGAGATCAATTGATGTATTTGGTCTTTGGAGTTTTGTGAAATTGATATCCCGATAGATTTGATTTGATTCGATTGATAAGATCTAGATTCAGTCTGGTTTCAAGAAGAATTCATCTTGTATAAGACAAAGATGATCAAAGTGTTTGGTTTCAGGAAGGATTCATCCTGTATAAGACATGATTGATCACAACGTCTGGTTTTAGGAAGGATTCATCCTGTATAAGACATGATAAGAGAGTCTGGTTTCAGGAAGGATTCATCCTGTATAAGACATGATTGATCACAACGTTTGGTTTCAGGAAGGATTCATCCTGTATAAGACATCATCGATCACAACGAGCGTCTGGTTTCAGGAAGGATTCATCTTGTATAAGACATGATCAGAGCATCTAGTTTTAGGAAGGATTCATCCTGTATAAGACATGATCAGATCGTCTGGTTTCAGGAAGGATTCATCCTGTATAAGACATGATCAGATCACAACATCTAGTTTTAGGAAGGATACATCCTGTATAAGACATGATCGATCACAATGTCTAGTTTCAGGAAGGATTCACCTTGTAGAAGACATGATAAGAGCGTCTAGTTTCAGGAAGGATTCGTCCTGTATAAGACATGATCAGATCACAACATCTAGTTTCAGGAAGGATTCATCCTGTATAAGACATGATCAGATCACAATGTCTGGTTTCAGGAAGGATTCATCCTGTATAAGACATGATCAAAATCATAATTGATTATGTGAGGAAAAAAAAGAAAAATAGAGGAAGAAAAATTAGGGTGGAAGGGATAAATGAGGAAGATATATGAAGTAGTCATGAGGTATTTGGAAAGAAGAATAAGAGATGCAAGGCCGCAGAGGAAAATGGGGGCAATTGAGAACTCCATGGGATTATTGAGTTTAGGATTTGATGGAATGATGGTGAGATTTTGTGCACAACAAATGTGGAGAGCCAACCTAGTTTGATGTCTCCCTAAGTGACTTGCACCACTACTTATAGAAATTAGGATGCCATGAGAAACCCAGGGCGTGGACTGACTCTGTAGACAAATGGGAATTTCTTGCACACAACAATGCAAGTGTTAAGAAACACTAATACAAAGTTGTGGGTTCGTGCAAGGAAACCCTCAAACACACTGATACCTCTTGTACACGAGAAGGTAAGTGTTGATAAACACTAGTACCAGGTCACCGGTTTATACAAGAAGGATCCAAAACATGCCATACTATGAAATATGCCCTAGTATGCACCTATCATAACATACCTGGATATGGAAGAACCCAGGTAGTCATAAATAGTGGCAGTTGTAGGGAAAAAGATGCAAGCCTATATGAAAAGATCTAACAAAATCTAACAAGTCTCTTCCTTGCGACCAAATGATACCTCTTGCCAAGAGTAGAACTAGGATGGAATTGGGATTGTTTCTCAAGACTTCTTGAAGCTTATACAGAGTCATAAAAGCTCAGTTTCACTAGGACATTTCTTGTTCATGACTTAGGTGAAGACTCATCATCATACGCATGTTTTATTGGGAGGCGGAAAAGAAGGAATGTTGTGCATGGGTGGGCTGGATGGCAGATGATTTGTAGTATCAACTTGATAGACAGTGGATCCGGTTATTTACCTTGGCTCCTGCACAGAGGTTTTCACCAAGATACTTGCCCATAGTGCCAAAAATTATTTTTCTTTCTTTTTTTGATTTTTTTTTTTTTCTTAATTTTTTTGTATCATAAGGTGCCTATTTGCCAGGTTTGCACCAAAGTGACGATTTTTTTAGGATCTTTTTTTTTTCATTTTTTTTGTTTTTTTGACAATTTAAGACTTTCTGAGGACTAAGCATAAAACCTTTTGAGGTGCATGATATTCATCGGATCATCCAAAGGATCGCCTTCAGGAGTAGCCAACTGATAAGCTCCTGATCCATATTTCACTGTGATTACATATGGTCCAAGCCAATTAGGCTCGAACTTGCCTTTCTTTTCTCTTTCTTGTAGATTTTTTTGATTCTCCATGAGGACAAGATCACCAACTTGGAATTCTCAGGTTCTGACTTTTTTATGATAACTCATGCATAGATGGTTTTGATATACCCAGAGATGATTGGCCTTGAGGCACCTTTCATTTAACAATTCTAGCTCTTGTAAGTGGGCAATTCTGTATTCTTCCTCTAGTAGGATGTTTTGCAGTGATACCCTTAGAGAGGGGATCTCAATCTCAAGGGGAAGGATAGCTTCAAAACCAAATACTAGGGAATAAGGAGTGGCACTTGTGGGGGTGCGGATGGAGGTGCAGTAGGCTCACAATGCATGATGTATTTGGAGGTGCCAATCATGGCCCACTTCATTGATTGTCTTTTTGAGGATTTTTATTAGGGTTTTATTAGAAGCCTCAGCTTGGCCATTGCCTTGGGGATAATATGGAGTGGAGAAGTGGTGTTGGATGTTGAATTTTTGGCAGAGTTCTTTGACATCCTAGTTTTTAAATTGTTTACCATTATCTGTGATGATAACTTTTGGGATGCCATATCAGCAGATTAGGTAGTTCAGGATGAATTTGGATATTTGCTTGCCGGTGGTGAAAGTAAGAGGGATAGCCTCTACCCACTTGGTGAAGTATTCGGTGGCGGTGATAATGAATTTATGTCCGTTGGAGGATGAAGGGTGGATTTTCCCAATGAGATCGAGCCCCCACTATGAGAAGGGCCATGGTGTAATGAATGGTTGCAATTCTTGTGACGGTGCATGAATCTTGTCGCCATACTGCTGGCAAGGGATGCATTTCTTCACATAGTTGTATGCATCTTCTTCCATTTTAGGCCAATAGTATCCTGTTCTCAAAATTTTTTTAGCCAATGTGAGTCCACTTGAGTGTGCCCCACAGATACCCTCGTGTACTTCACGTAATGCCCATTCTGCTTCTTGTTTATCTAAACACCTTAGGAGGGAACCATCAAAATGCTTTCTGAATAAGGTGCCTGCAAGGATGGTGTAATGGGCACATCGGCAGATGAAGGTTTGCTGTTGGGTTTTGGTGAGGTGTGGGGGAATGGTGTTGTCTTTGAGGAAAGCAAAGGTTTCTTGGTACCGAGGGGACTCGGGACCAATGAGAAAACACACCATTTCAGACTCTGGTAGGTCGTATGCCGGTATAAACAATTGCTTGACCAAGAACTCGCACTTCTGACTATGTGTTGGCATTTGAAGGAGGGAGCCAATGGTGACCATTGCATCTGCAGCCCTGTTGTTTGTTCATGGGATTTGATCAAACTTGATTGCCGTGAAATGTTGCTTAAGATCTTCAACCATGGTACGGTAGGGAAGGAGTTTATCATCTTTTGTCTGGTATTCATCATTGACTTGTTTTATGATGAGCTGGGAATCACCATAGACTTCTAATTCCTTTATTTTCCAGTGGATAGCCAAGCGTAAACCTGTGATGAGGGCCTCATATTCTGCTATGTTGTTGGTACATGCAAAGGCTATCTTGTATGATTTGGGGATGCCATCTCCTTGAGGTGTGACCAATAATATTCCTGCCCCCGATCCATTTTGAGTGTAGGAGCCATCAAAATACAATTTCCATGTGGAGGATGTGGTAACAGTCATAATGAACTCATCTGGTAATTCTGTGAGAAGAGGATGGTCGCCTAGAAGTGGAGCTTCAGCCAGCTGATCTGCAATGACTTGTCCCTTGATTGCCTTTCTATCCACATATTCAATGTCAAACTCACTTAGGAGCATGACCCATTTAGCCATTCTGCCAGTGAGAGCAACTTTTGACAGGAGATATTTAAGTGGATCAATTTTAGCAATTAATTTTGTCTTGGTGTTTAGCATATAGTGTCGTAGTTTCTATGTGCTGAACACTAATGCCAAACATGCTCTTTCAATGGGGGTGTAGTTGAGTTCATATCCTACCAACGTTCGACTGATATAGTAGATGGCGTGTTCCTTCCCTTGATCATCTGTTTGCACCAGTAATGCCCCCAATGCTACTATAGTATCACATATGTACAAAATGAGGGGTTTTCCAGGGATAGGTGGCATCAAAACTGGAGGTGATGCTAGATATTCTTTTAATTTTGCAAAGGCCTTTTGACAAAGGCAATCCCATTTGAATTTTGTGTCTTTACGTAATAGGTGTGCAAATGGATGGCACTTGTCGGCTAGCTATGAAATGAAACACCTGACAGACTGGAGTTTTCCCTGGAGACTGCGTAGTTGTCTAAGAGTTTTTGGTGGAGGCATTTCCATAATAGCTTTTACCTTTGCAGGATCAACCTCGATGCCTCTGCGGGAAACAATGAATCCTAGTAGTTTTCCCGATGTGACGCCAAACACACACTTTTTGGGATTTAGATGCAGCTTGTATTTTTCCAATCTTTTGAAGATCTATTTTAGAATAGGGATGTGCTCTTGTCTTGTCTTGAATTTGCCTAGCAGATCATCCACGTAGTCCTCCATAATTTTGTGCAAGAGGTCATGAAAAATTGTTGTCATTGACCGTTGATATGTAGCTCCAACATTTTTAAGGCCAAAAGGCATGACCCGATAACAGAAACTACCCCATGGTGTTGTGAATGTGGTTTTATGCTGATCCTCATCTGCTATCCTGATTTGGTTGTATCCAGAAAACCCATCCATTAGCGATAGTATTTCATGTCTTGCTATAAGATCCACAATCATATCTATGTTTGGGAGCGAGAAATCGTCTTTAGGACAAGCTATATTTAGATCTCAGAAATCTGTGCAGATGCAGATGCCCCCAGCAGGTTTGCCAATAGGTACAATGTTGGAGACCCATTTAGTGTAGTCTATGGGTTTGATAAATTCTGCGTCTAACAACTTTTGAAGTTTTGCCTTGACCAAGAGAGCAATATGCGGGTGCATTTTGCGGAGTTTTTGTTTTACAGGTTTTGCATCTGGGTGAACGACAAGATTGTGAACCACCAAGGCAGGATCCAACCCTGGCATATCGGAATAGGACCATGCAAAATTGATTTTAACCTCTGTAAGGAAGTTGATGAAGTCTTGTTTGTCAATTTCGGTGAGGGATTTGGCAATGAGCACATTTTTTGGAATGACTTCGATGCCCATGTTGATGCTGTCTGTTTCTTCTATCAACAAATTTGATTTGTCCTATGGAAGTTAACTAATGGTAGGTTGGTCAAATCCCTCATCGTCAAGTGCCTTTTCTAGGTTTTCACTTTCAGATACGCCCCTTTGTTTTTATTTCTTGTTCATCCAAAGGCACCTCAGGGAGGTTTTCACCTAGGAAATCATATCTTTTTCTTTTATTATCTTTTTTGTGGATAAGGGCATTGACTCGACTACCAAAGTATCCATTTTCGTGTAGTTGAATACCCTCAATTCTATTACAGTCTTCCATATTTTGCGTTGTTAGGAGAGCAATGAGAGCATTATCATCAACGCAGATATCTAAATTGGGTTTGTCTCATTGGCCCCAGTCAATGAGTTCAGGATGGACAAGATGTAGCTCATGTGAAGTGGGAGGGGTTACGGGGGTGATGGTATTGATGTAAGCATCGAAGAAGGTATCTTTCTCATATTCATAAGGCATTTCATGGAATTCCTCTTCATCAGCGCTTTCGATATCCAAAGAAGGACTAGAAGGGGCACTGACGATAGTAATCTTAGGCACCGGGGTGTACCCCAAGCCTCTGTTGTATATGTAGGAGATAGGATTTATGGGTGCTTTTCTTCCTTTCTCCTCTGGTCCTAGACCATGTCCTTTGTAACCCATTTTTTCAACTATGGCAAATTCTTTTGGGTACATTTCTTTGGATATTCTTGTTGGATCATCGTCCTCTTCCCAGTACAGCCATGAAGAGATATCTGCTTTGAGGTTCTTGTTATCAAGTGGGCCCCATTACTGGAAGGTGGTATTTTGGTATTGCATGACTGGTTTCAAGTCCTTTTCTAGCTCTTTTGGTTTACCAAATGACTTAGGAGAGAGAGGGAGGTTGCCTATTAATAAGACGTCCTCCAATTTGTATTCTCCACAGCCATTGTCCAAGATCTTGATTTGATTATTTGGTTGGGATGATGTGGAGGCAACATTTGATGTGTCAGATGGAGGCGTTGGCGAAGGTCTATTTAGTGGGCAATGATACGGATGCTTCCCCTCTAATAGTTTGCAATATTGAAAAGGTTGGGGACCACCTTTGACAGTGATCACTTTTCCATTATAGGGGAATTTGATGCATTGGTGATAGGTGGAGGGTACGGCCTACAAGGAATGAATCCATGGCCTCCCGAGGAGAATTTTGTAGTGGAGATCAAGATCGAGTACTTGGAAAGGGGTTTCAATTGTAATGGGGCCCACTTGAAGAGGTAAGGTGATCATGCCCTTTGAAATTCTTTCCGCATCATCATATGCCTTTATTGTGATCCTTCCTGATGTGTCCATTAGATCCTTAGAAAGTCCCAATTATTTTATTAATTTGTATGTACACAGATTAAGCCCGGATCCACCATCTATCAGGATACATTTGACCTTATGCTTGTGGATGAGAGCTTTGATGTGCAAACGTTTATTATGGTCCTCATTTGTGGGAGCATCTTGGGAGTTAAATACAATGTGCTGCTGGGCAGCAAGGTTTCCAATGAGGGTTTGAAATTGGGTGGCGATGATGTTATCAGGAACGCGTGATTGGAGAAGGGCTTGTTCCAAAATTTCTTTATGAACCAGAGAAGTCTTGAGAAGTTCCAAAATGGAGATCTGCGCGGGTGTCTTCCCAAGTTGATCAAGGAGGTCATATCGGCGGGTGGAAGACATGGGTGGGGGGTTTGGTGGGGGAGGAACTCCTTGGATGGTGACTCTTCCTCGGCATGTAGTTGCATTATAGTCATTTTGGAAATGGGAGCTAGAAGGTGTGGCACCTTGAATGACTATTCTAGCCGGATTTGGTCTGCTTTGGGAAGAAGGAGGATTAACTCCTTGGATGGTTATGACATTGACATGATTGTCTGCAGGTTCAATGCGACTTACTAAAAAATCAAAACCAGTTACGTGATTAGCGTAGTCATAATCCATTGCATTAGATGATGAGCCTTTTCCTTTATCATGCTTTGGGAAGGGTTCCTGGTACATTTTGAGTTTGTCATTGTTATTACCAGGTTTTGCATTTGCTACGTCAATCTCACCTCTATCAATGAGATCTTGTATGTAGATCTTCAGTTTCATACACTTTCGTGTATCATGTCCCTTGATACGATGGTATTCACAATACTCATTTTCATTATACCATCTTGGTTTAGGTTGATTGGGATCAAACAGGCGAGTGATTGGGAAAACCACTATACCTGCTTGGACAAGTTTTTGAAACACCACTTCAATAGGCTCAGCAAGAGGAGTGAAATCTCTTAGAGTCTTGTTATTCGATCGGGGTGGTCGTCCTTGGATTGAGACATTATTGTGAGGTTTTTGAGATTGATTTGAATTGTTTTGATTGTTGAATTGATGAATATTGGTGGTGGATTTTGGGGGAGTGGCCACAGTTTGGACCCGCTTTGCATCAGTTACACCACCATTGACCACGTTTTTATTTTTAGCCCAAAATTTTGGCTTGTCGTTATGATAAGAGGAAGAACTTTGTGATGACTTCTGGTAATGTTTCAAGGTTACTTCCTCCAACAAGACACATTCGAGGGTGAGGCCCTTATCGGTCAATTTTTGGAAGGATTTGATACATTGAGATATTAAAGGTCTTGAAAGTTCAGGCACCAAGTTCTTTTGAAATAGTTCAATTTGATGCTGTTCTGGCATGTCCCACTGGAATTTTTTGATAAGATGTCACCATCTTTGTAGGAAATTGGCTAAGGTTTCTCCAGGCCTTTGTTTTGTATTACATAGGTCCATCATAGAAACATCATTACCCATGTTGTATGCATAGTGGCCCACAAATTTTTCTACCAAGTCTGGAAAAGAGACAATGGAACCTTGTGGTAAAGATGAGAACCATGCCAGGGTGTCTCCCATGAGACTCTTGGGAAAGAGTCTACGAAGATAAAGGTCACTATAGGAGACTTCTTGGCATAAGATGTGGAATTCTCGGACATGGTCGCGGGGGTCTCCTTTGCCTTCATACTTGGTGAATTTAGGGATCTCAAATCCCAGGGGATATGGTGCAACTGATATAGATGGGTCATAAGGACAAGGGAAAAACTCTTTGAATGAGTAAGCTTTCGTTTTATTAGTCTTTTCTTTCATGTTTTTGATGATATTCTTCATGTCTTGAATTTCCTTGATGAGGTCTTGTTGTGGACTTTGATATTGATGAATTGTATCTGCCCCAAGAATTGGATGAACTAAAGAAGGTACACCACCAGCAATATATTGATATGATGAGGAGGTGGAAACGTGGGATGTGATGACTGATGTTGTTGGGGTTCGTGTGATAGTTGGTTGCGGTCTGCCAACTATTGTGACAGGATTGAATGCGGTCTGGATAAAATTTTGCAACATTGTTGGGAGAAAGGGAAGTTCGTGGAATAGAAATATGTGGTTGAATAGAAGGAGGTGGTTTAGAAGTTTGTTGGAGAATGGATGAGATTGGATTTGATAGTGGTATCGATGGTAAGGAGGAAGAAGGCGGGATGGAGACCATGGTGGGAGGTGTTGCGGGTGGCATTGATTGGGCTTGGATGATTGATGGGGCTGCAATTGATTGAGTTTGAATAGTAAGTGCAACACTTTGTGTGGGAGTGAGGTCTCCTTGTGGTTGTTGGACGAGAGTGGATCTATTAAATTCAGGTGGAAGTTGAGCTCTATGTTCAAGAAGAGTTTTCAGAAGTGCAGTAGGATTGTGTTTAATAAACTTTTCTATCATCTCTTGGTTATAAGAATCCGCTAGGAAAGTTTGCACTTCCAGAAAAAGTTCATCTTGGTTAACCATGTCAAGATTTTGGCTTTAATCTTGATCGCTTGGTTGCCAACTTTGTGTATGATCTTGCGTGGGATCTTCATATAGGACACCAATGTCTAGCATGCCATATTGTTGATCGGCCATCTTTTTCTTTTGGGATCGAGTTGTGACCATACACGATATTTGTGATGAAAAGACTTAGGAAAAATGAGATGAAATGACTTAGAAAATTTGTGATGGAAGGATTTTAGAAATTTGTGATACAAGGACTTAAGAAATTTGAGGATGAAAGGAATTAAGAAATTTGTGGATGAAAGGATTTAAGAAATTTGTGTGATGAAAGGATTTAAGAAATTTGAGGATGAAAGGACTTAAGAAATTTGAGGATGAAAGGACTTAAGAAATTTGAGGATGAAAGGATTTAAGGAATTTGTGATGAAAGAAAGGATTTAAGAACTTTGTGATGAAAGGATTTAAGAAATTTGAGGATGAAAGGACTTAAGAAATTTGTGATGAAAGGACTTAAGAAATTTGAGGATGAAAAGACTTAATAAATTTGTGATGAAAGGATTTAATAAATTTGTGGATGAAAGAATTTAAGAAATTTGTGATGAAAGAACTTAAGAAATTTGAGGATGAAAGGACTTAATAAATTTGTGATGAAAGGACTTAAGAAATTTGAGGATGATTGATGAAGAAGGTATGGTAGTGATGGTTTAGAAGAAAACTTGATGACTAGGTTGTCTTTGGCATGAACATGAAGGATCTATTTAAATGGCAAGTTGTATGAAGGGATATGACCACCCTGATTTGGACGATAGTAGGTGTTTCAAAGGACAAACTTGAATGTTGATGTAGAGGATAAACTCTTAGCTTCTCTCTTAGGCTTATGAAAAAATGGGACGAACAGAGTTTTGACGCAATTTTGGACTTGGTGTGGGTAATGACTTGGACAATTTTTTTTTGTCTTGACAAATATTTTTGCAAAGTGTTTGGGGATAGTGATGTGTTTTTAGTCTACTCTTAGCAAGTATGTATCAAACAAAGAAAACACAATGATTAAATGCATATTATCTCAAAGACACTCATGCTCATATACAACATTCTTAAGGCTGGCAAGGACAATAGTCATTGAATCCCAATTGGTTTCCCATCTACGCTTACCTAGAGCGGACACTTAGATGCTTGACCCCACTGGCTCCCCTCCACAACACTCACTTCTCAGGGAAGCCAAGTATCAATTCCCATGAAAACTCCTCATGGCGAACTTTGTGTCTCTACTAAGGACCGTAAGAATATGGGCCGCTTTAGAGGCCCGACCTCCTGCACCAATGACTAGAGGGTTTTGGCCACTATGAACAAGGTGTTTAGTAAGTAAGGTAAACTGATTTGAAAGGTAAACTGATCAAAACATAATGAAATAAACATACAGAATGCTAAAATATCATAAAAAGACCATTTCACCTTGCTATTTTACCTTCTCCTTCGGATTGAGCTTGATGAAGTGAAGGTGCCCCTTGATAATGCTCCACTTGATGTGCTCCTTTGATTGCTGGATGTGAATGGCTCTCCAATATTGTGCACAAATGATAAGGATGAGATGATCAGGTTGGCAAGATGATTTTATGGGCTCAAAAGGGCAGCATAAAGCCTACTAGATTTCAAGATGTTTTGAATGAAGGGATGGAACCCTATTTTATAGGAAGAGGAGAGGAAAATGAATGGCTAGGATGAATTTGAGATGAAGGGCTATGATTTACTTGTGAGGTCACACAAGGTCCAAGAGAGGGTGTGGAGACCAAGAAATATGCCTTAAAGGCATTTCGTATCTCGACACTCTACAAGATGCATTAGAGGAATTAAAAATTCTCCAAAAATAGATATTATGGGGATTATAAGAATAAAAAGGAATTAAAAATTCCTTGGGAGAGGGAAATGTCTAAAGGAATGTGAGATTTCGAAAATCTTACATTCATCAAGAAAAAGAGCATTTAAAGCTAGTGGCTAGATGAAAGGGCAAAGAGTTGACTTTGTGGCTAATCATGATGATTAGCTATTAACAACTCATTAGGAGGGGAATTAGAGGAAATGTTAGGTGGGATTTATATTTGTAGGAGAATTTGACTAGGAGAGAGAATGAGTGGAGGGAATAAAAAATTAGAAGAATAATGTTAAGTGAGTTTAGGAAGTTTCTAGAAGAATTTATTAGGTTAATGATGAATTAAGAAAATGATTTGTAGGAATCATGTAGGTTAACTAATTAATTGAAATTAATTAGCTAAGAGGAAGATTTGATTTTTAAGAAGAATAAAGAAAGGGATTGATTTATTAAATAAATCAATCATATGCTATAGTGACAATATTAATTATATTTAATTAATATTGAGAAGAATTTTAATTAACATAGTTAATTAATTAATTAATTATGTGAGGAATTAAAAATAATTAAAATAATTATTTTTAAGTGTCTACAGTAGCATCCCTATGCATACACTTGCCCACATACTTTGTTTATCAACAGTTCTTAATTTATAAACAATTTGCCGACCGCTTAATCTCCTTGATCACATTTCCCATGATCAATCATAGCCATCAGATCTTCAAACTCATCCAGGTTCAATGTATCCTTCGATCTGAAAATGTTTTACCTCACCTTGTAACTTGCATACATTTCTTGGAACTTGTGCTAAGGTATTGCAGTTCAATCTGAGCTGTAGATCTTCTTGCTGATCTTTCATTGCCATAGATTCTTTAACAAACTTCATGTACGGCTTACCAATCATTTAATCAACTCCAACTTATCAGCTTCCTTCATTAAATAATGCTTTTATACATTTAATGCATTTTGTTATTACTCGGTTGCAACTCGGTGAATACTAAACTTACTCGGTAGACTTTCTGCCTTCATTAACCGATAGCGATAACCTTAGGGTTTACCGACTAGTTTCTTTACTCGGTAACATAGTATAGTATTAACCTTACAAACAATAGCATACGTAGGATATCAAAACAATCTAAACAACATGATCTCATCATTGTCTAACTCGGTAATAGTTGCCCATTGAATAACTTATTCCTCCCCTTATTCATTACATTCTTTTTGTGTCTTTTACCGACATCTTAACTCTTTTCAAAACATACTTCTTAAGATATGGCAACGTCATACTGAATTAGAAAATCAATTTCTTGACATCAATGACAAAATAATAATGTTAAGACAGTAAACATCCTTAATCAGTTATATCCATAGTCATCAACAACCTTCTCAATATCCTTATTGAAATACCAACAATCTCTTATTGGAATTGGAATGCCAACAATCTCCCTTGTTTGTTATAATACCAACAATCTCCCCCTTTGGCATTGATGGCAAAACTAATTGATTTGACTTAAATGATTCAGATTGTTGTGAAACTTTGAAATGCTAAAATGCTCTCCCCCTGTCATTAGTCTTCTCCCTGGTTCTGAAATGTAGTCTTCTCCTTCGGTTAGTAGACTTCTCCCCCATTCATGAGTCTTCTCCCCCTTTGACAACAATGCCAAAAATGAAAAGAACTAACACATAATTTCTGTTGCTGAGAAGTGAATTCCTTGCTGTTATGTATCAACTCAGTCTTGGTCAGAGCATTTTATCTTCAATTCCTATTCCTTGTGATTGTTCTCCTGCACACCTTTAGAAAACCTCCTAAAGTGTGTAAATCAGCATCAACTCCTAAAGATATTCTGTGGAGTCATTGAATTGATGCTTTCACCGAACTTGGTCAGTGAATGGAAGATAGGGGTAGGACCCCTAACTGACTTCTAAGATACTCAAAAGTGTCCCTCAGTAGTGGCTTGATGAAGATATCTGCTATTTGTTCCTTTGTGCTGACATACTTCAACACCACTTTCTTCTCTTGAACTTCTTCTTTAAGATAATGATATTTGATAGAGATGTGCTTTGGCTTAGAGTGCATAACAGGATTATTTGAAATGTTTATGGCACTAGTATTATCACAGAATATGGTTATTGGCTCAGTAACTTGCTCATTTATGCCTTTCAATAGTTGTTTGATCCATGCTATATTGGTACAGTTCAGTGCTACAACAACATATTCAGCTTCTGCTGTTGACTGTGAAACACATCCTTGTTTCTTGCTAAGCCAACTCACTAGTCTTTCTCCTAAAAAGAAAGCTCCTCTACTTGTGCTTTTCTTGTCATCAATGTTGCCTGCCCAATTAGCATCAATATAAAATTTTAAATCAAAGACATTTCCTTTCTGATATACTAAGCCATAATCTTCAGTGCCTTTCAAGTATCTAAAAATTCTTTTGATTGCCGTCATGTGTGTTTCCTTGGGATCTGTAGAGAATTTTGCAACTATTCCTACTACATGTGCTATATCAAGCCTGCTGTGAACAACATATTGCAACTTTCCAATCATAGATCGGTAAAGTGTCTCATCAACAGATGCATATTCATCATTCTTTGATAGTTTACAGTTGGTAGTCATAGGAGTACTTACTGGTTTTGAATCCTCCATACCAAATTTCTTCAAGATTTCCTTTATGTACTTGGATTGGGTAATGAAAATCTCATCTTTCATTTGCAGTATCTATAAACCTATAAAATACTTTATCTCACTGATTAATGACATCTCAAATTCTTTGCTCATTTCATTTCCAAATTTTTTGCATAGAGAGTCATTTCCACAATAGATAATATCATCAACAAATATGGCTGAGATCAGTATTCCATTTTCATCATTCTTCATGTACATGTTGTTGTTTTCACTTGTTATTATAAAACTGATTTTGATCAAATATGAATGCAATCTTTCATACCATGCTCTAGGCACTTGTTTCAAGCCATATAAAGCTTTATTCAATTTACATATGTGATCATTATTTTCTCCTTCAACAAATCCTTCAGGTTGTTCAATGAAAACTTCTTCTTCTAATATACCATTCAGAAATGTAGATTTGACATCCATTTCATATACCTTGAAATTTTTGAATGCAGCATATGCCAACAATGTCCTTACTCCTTCAAGTCTTGCCACAGGTGCAAAAGTTTCACCATAATCTATTCCTTCGTCTTGAGCATAACCTTTGCAAACTAATCTTGCTTTATTCCAAATGACCTCTCCTTTTTCATTTAGCTTGTTTCTAAAAATCCACTTTGTACCGATTACATTTTTATCCTTCAGTCTTGGGACCAGTGTCCATGTGTCATTCTTCTTGATTTGATCAATCTCTTTCGTCATAGCATTTATCCAATCTTCACTATTAAATGCCTCTTTCACTATCCTCGGTTCAAATTCAGATATCAGACATGTATTTTGTCTCAGTTTGTTCCTTGTCATCACTGGATCATTCTTATCTCCTATAATCTGATTTGATGCATGATTCCTTCTATCATACTTGGCTAATACAGGCTTGGTAGACTTTGTATGTTCTTCTTCATCACTCGGTAATTGGATATTTTCTTCATTTCCTTCAGCAGTCATCTCGGTAGGACTTCTTGGTTGAACATAGACAAATCCTTCATAATCTTCTGGTTCTTTGGAGTTTCCTTCATCAGTGTTGTCTGTAAATTCATCAATTTTCACATTTGCACTTTCTACTATTTTGTTAGATGATTTGATCAGACAATTAAATGCTTTGTTTCTAGAAGAATAACCTAGAAATGTTCCTTCTTCACTTTTCTGATCAAACTTACCATTTCTATCATCTTTTTGTACATAGCATCTACTTCCAAAGATTTTAAAACAACTTACATTGGGTTTCTTGTCATACCAGATTTCATAAGGTGTCTTCAAAGTTTGTTTCTTCAGTTGTACTCAGTTCAGGGTGTAAACTGCTGTGCTTATTGCTTCTCTCCAAAATGTTTGTGGCACATTCTTTTCAATCATCAGGGTTCTGGCACAATCCACAATAGATCTATTTCTCCTCTTAGCTATTCCATTTTACTGTGGGGTTCTCGATGCAAAGACTTGTCTTTTAATACCATGATCATTACAGAACAAGTTAAACTCATCAGATGTGAACTCTCCTCCTCTATCTGATCTAAGACATTTCAGTTGTCTTCCTGTCTCATTTTCAACTCTTGCCTCGTACCATTTAAACATTTGAAAAGATTTTGATTTTTCTTTTAAAAACATCACTAACATCATCCTTGAGTAATCATCCACAAATAATATGAAATATTTATCACCATAGTAACTCTGAACTTTCATAGGACCATAAAGATCAGTATGCACAAGATCTAAAATTCCCTTAGAAGTGTAGGACTTACTTGTAAAGCTTGATCTTGTCATTTTTCCCATCTGGCATCCTTGGCACATAGCATTCTCAGGTTTTTCAAGACTCGGTAGACCTCTTACTCGGTGCTTCTTACTTATTTTGATCAGATTATCAAAATTAACATGACAAAACCTTTTATGCCATAACCAGGTATCTTCTATCTTTTCATAAAGACATTTATTCCGAGTTGAGTCAAGATGAAATGTATTACCTCTTGTTTGTGTCCTGGTAGTAGCTAACTTTCCATGCTTGTCATAAACTTTGACAATTCCTTTTTGAAACTCTATTCAGTAACTTGTGTTGTTTAGCTATGCTACACTCAACAAATTGTATTTCAAACCTTCAACCCAATAAACATCATTACATTTAGCATTATCAAGAAGTGTTATAGATCCTTTACCTCTTATCAGACATGGTGCATCATTACCAAATCTCACATAGCCTCCATCATAATCTTCTAATATAACAAACTTGTGTTTATCACCTTTCATGTGATGTGAGAATCCACTATCTATGATCCATGAATAATTAGTATTTATATGAGATATTAAATATTTTTCTTCATACCTTTCTTCATCTGATCCATCTTTCATAGCCACATAAACAACTTCCTCTATATTAGTTTCATCTGATTTGTCATCATTAGATTCCTCATCAACTATTAGACATGCCTTTTTATCTCTTCTCCTGAAGTCTCAGTGTCCTCTGTAATGATTATCTTTCTATCTGTCATCTCGGTAATCTCTTTTTTCACTAGATTCTTTGTTAGGACAGTTAGAAGCCATATGTCCAATTCTATCACAATTAAAACATTTCAAGGGTAACTTTCCTTTGTACTTACCTTTTCCTCTCGGTAACCTTCTGGCTAATAGTGCTTCAAACTCTTCTTGCTTTCTGATTTCCTCATACAGTTTGTGTACCTCCTCCATATTTTTGCAAAATCTTTCACTTGCTCCACTGTGATTCCCTTCAGTATACTTATACTTTCTATCATTGTAATCATCAGATTCATCAAGATGGAAAGAACTAAATGTAGATTCAACTTTATTTACTGATGACCCATTGTTATCAAAGTTACTTAACTCAAATGCATGTAGCTTACCAATAGTAGCATCTAGAGAAACTGGCATATTGGGTACATAACTTAATTCATTGATTGTAGAGACTTGGATTGCATAAGCTGGTAGAAGGGTTCTTAACAACTTACTTGTTACATCCTTTTCTTCAATAGTTCCACCTGCTCCTTTGATTTGATTGACAATCTCCTTTAGTCTTGTACTATACTAGGTTATGTTCTCACCTTCATTCATCCTCATAGATTCAAGTTGTCCTCTTAGACTATCCACTTTTTCTCTTTGAACATGTTCATCTCCACCATACACAGATATGAGCTTATCCCACATTGCCTTTGCATCATTGTAGCCTTCTAGGTCATTAAACTCTGAGTCGGTCAATGCAGATGTTATTTCAATCATTGCTTGGATATGTTCTTTCTTTGCCTTTATCTCTTCCATTGTCAATGGATAGGTGCTCGATGTGATGAAATCATTCTCTAGATAATAGACAACATATTCTCCAATTCCTAATAAATGCAACTTCATCCTTTTCTGCCATGTAGAGAAACTTGACTTGTTCAGCTTCGGTGCATCCCTCTTATACATTTTTGGATCTTTGCCTCAAGTACTTTTAAGCTTTTTCTCCTAGAGTCCAAAGCTCTGATACCAATTGATAGTTCTGATACTAATATGATTAGTACAAATGCCAAGCTAACAAGATGAGAGGGGGGGGGGGTGAATCATACAAACTTAATCTTCCATAGTAACAACAGATTCAACCTTGGTAAACTTATAAGAAAAGTAGTAATGCATGCAGACCCATAAACAGATAAGATCACAAAACATATAACACCAGATTTAACATGGAAACCCAAATAGGGAAAAACCATAGTGGGATTTCGGACCCACTAAGAAATATACTCTTCTAGAGTATGCTTGGTTAAAAGCAAATCCTGTTAAAGATTACAAACACATTACTATTGTAGCATCCTAAAATTGCGACACTTGCAATTTCGATTGCATTTCGGTCTTCACGATGGCGACGCAACACGTAACCTGAATGGAGACCCTGAAACCTGATTACGACACTAAAAACTACATTTTTCAAGCACCCTGGCCTGAACCTCCTTGCACCCTGCTGTCCCGGGAGGTGGGACCAGAGTGCCCAGCGCCCTGGTCCCCCAGGACCATGGCGCCTAGTGCCCTGGTCCCTGGGCCTATTTTGGGCCCGGCCTCCTATGGGGTCTCGGGTCTTTTTGTTTGCAAATTTGGAAATTAACTTTCCTGGTCGGCCTAAGGTCAAGAAAATCAGTCTTTTAACCCTAATTGGCAAGTATATAAACTACATTTTTCTCTTTCATTCGATATACATGAGAAGAGGATATATGTACAAGCGTGGAAACTATACTCAAGCATTCAAGCATTCAAGCATTCCTTCTAAGTCTCCATTCAAGGCTAAGTGTTGCATTCAAGACAAGGATTCAACCATTGAAGAGGAGATCACTTACTACAAGCTACACAACATACTACATACAACAACATACAACATCTATACCTTCGCACATAAGGATACAAACATCCTTAGAACAAGGTATTAGTACTTGTTTTACATTACAGTCATTTACATTTACAACATTTCTCATTTCTTGGTTAATTCCAAAACTGGGGTTTGACCTAAAGGCAAACCCCTAATCCCTAACCCCCCAATCATCTCCGCTTTTCTGTGTGTAGGTTGTAGGTACACGGCTGAAATTGAAGATCTGGAATCCTTGTGTAGAGACGAACAGATCCCCCTTCGTTTCGCGGATTTTTCGGAGGACCGTGGCGCCGGGCGCCATCGTCCTGACAACTTTTGCTCAAATTTGCAGGACAGCGCCGTATCGACATTTTACTGCTAATTCCAGGTCCGCAGCTTCATCCTATATCCTTAACTCAGTTTATAAGCGAATCTTTATCACTTTCTATGCATTCCTAGCTCAATTCCCTTATCAACATTCTTTACAAAAGAGGGTAGCCTTGCTGTCTTAACCCTTGAAACGCATTTAGCATCCAATCTTGCATTGTGTGGGATTGGATCTTGTGGGTTTCAACCCCTCTTTTGAATGTAAAGTCCCTCCCTTAAGTGAAAACCATCAACCCTAGCGACCTCCCTTCTCTCTCCTCGGAGTTGGAAGAGGGGAGAGCAACTAGGGTTTGATTGCAATTTTCCGCTTTACATTTTGGTGAACCCGACGTGAACATCCTTTCTGATTATTCATGATTAGATCTGAAAATTGATTCCTTGATTACATTTCCATGTTTGATCTTTTGCAAATTTTAGAGGTGATTGCATAAAAACCCTAAAATTTCTTTTTAGTAATTGAACTTGTGAAATGTTTAATTATTAATGCTTGTTTCAGATCTGCCCTTCTATTACAAATTATCAGTTCATATCTGTGCTTTAATTTTGAAAATTAAGTGGTTAAGTGTCAAAACCCTAATTTTTGAAACCCTCTTGATTCAACCTTTGTCCGACAATTTCACTGATCAAAACATCTCCAAATCAGCTGTAACTTTGGATTCCGCAATAAAATCACAATATCTTTCATCCCTGAAAATTTGGAAAAAAGTTGCGAGGACCGTGTGCACTCTGAGCGCCATCGTCCCCGACATTTTTTCCGAAATTTCGGGAGCAAGATCTTACTGTATTTTTCTGCTAAAATCCAGAATTTTGGCTGATTTTATCAATTCTAACACTTTCAAAATTACAGTCAAAGTTGGTCTTGTGATTGCTTGGTTTAAGACTCCTAATCATTCAAAAATCATTGAAATTGAAATTTTGTGTCAAAATTGTATTCTTACTGTCATAAATCTGAAAAGTGTGTTTGCATTCATTAAAATTTTTAGTGCTTTATTCAAATTCTTGCAATTTGTGACTTTTGAAATTAAGTTCTTAATTACAACAACTTTGATTTCCACTTTCAAAATTGAATTTTGCGTGAAATTGAGTCAATTTTTAAACTTCAAAATTTGCATTGCTTTTGACATTCCCTCTAAAATCATAAAATTCAAAATTTCAGTTTCCCTCTCTTTTTCAAAATTCAAATTTTGCATTTTTCGACAATCTTGGTAGGGTTCAATTTTGAGATTGCAACTTTAATTTGGCCTATCTACAGATCGTAAAATCACTCAATTTTTTCAGATTAGCTTTAAAATCATCATAACTTTCATCCCTGCAAATTTCGAAAAAAGTTGCAAGGACCGTGTGCACTCCGAGCGCCACGGTCCCGGACATTTTTTCTGAAATTTTGGGAGACTGTCGTGATTGCATTTAACAGCTTAAATCTAGAAGATTGGCTGGTTCTACTGAAAATTGCTACCTCTAAATTCAAAATCTTTTCTCCCTCTCTAGTGCATGAGTTTTACAACAATAAGCCCCACTTACACTATTCCCGTTAGACGAAGCCGTAGAATTAAGTCTTTCCGAGGTTTAACTACCGAGGAGATGGAACCTAATTTGAATAGCCTTTTTAACGAGGACATGGGTAATTCCTCTAATCCTCCTAATGATGAAGAAGCTCTCCATGAGGTTTCTGT
The DNA here is from genome assembly GCF_030272615.1 of Cryptomeria japonica. Classification (NCBI taxonomy): domain Eukaryota; kingdom Viridiplantae; phylum Streptophyta; class Pinopsida; order Cupressales; family Cupressaceae; genus Cryptomeria; species Cryptomeria japonica. The sequence goes on along the minus strand of NC_081408.1, from coordinate 170,846,529 downwards.
AGAACAACTTTTGAAATTGGATAATCAATTTGATGATTTTCACCAATGGATGTCTCATGAGTATCCCGATAGTCAAGCTCTTCCTTTAATTGAGGGTCTAAAACATATGCTTCAAAGTGATAAGAATGGAATTGATATTTTGCATGGTATTGCACACATTGTAGATTCAAATGTGATGCCTATAAAGAGTTGTGCTGAAACTTTAGGTTATACACAACCTCCTACACAAGTCAATCATTCTATTCCTTTGACAACTTCTATTGCTAGCATACCTACCTTTACATCAAACATAATGACTACTTCTATACAAGACATTCCCCCTGTGATCACCAGTCATGGGGGCAATCCTTCTTCTTCAATTAACCCTCTTCCTTCATTCAATCCGACTTCTTCATTCATTCCTTCAATGAGTGTTCCTATTACATCTTCACAAATGAACATGACGCAAGGGGGCAATTCATTTAACCATTCCATTCCTCCTTGTAGTGTTCCTCTTGTCCAATCATCTCCTATGACTAACTATCATAGAGTCCCACCGCCTTACTCTTTACCTTCTTTCAATAACATAACACTTCCATCTCAATCTAACACATCTAATATGAACTCTTCGACTGAAGTGACCATTAATAATCTTGCACAAACTGTCTCTTCTTTACAGCAACAAATTGCCTCTATGAATCAATCTAAGTTTAGTGTGCCCACATTCGATGTTGCGAGCCCACTTTCTCTTGACATTGTTCGAGCTATCCCTCCTAAACATATTGAAATCCCGCATTTGGAGCTTTATAATGGTAAAGGTGATCCTCTAACACATGTTAAGACTTTTCAAACAATCTGTACCGATTTTGCTTATGACCAAAGGTTGCTTGCGAAACTGTTTACTAGGACATTAAGAGACAAAGCCCTACAATGGTATTGCTCGTTGCCTTCTTATTCTATTAATTCTTTCGAACAACTTGCAAATGCTTTCATTCAACAATTTCAAAACAATATAAGTCCTAAAGTTACTTTGATTGATTTAATGCATTGTAAACAAGGTGTTAAAGAAAAAGTGACTGATTTCATTGGTAGATATAAGCATTTGTATGCTCAAATTTCTTTTCCAGTGCCTGACAATGATATTCAAAGAATCTTTATTTCTAATTTACAAAAAGATATTCGAGACAAACTTCTGTTTTCTAAGTTTACTTCTTTCCAACAGTTGTGTGTAACTCTTCACAATTATCAACTGACTGTGAGTCAAATGGAACAATCACATCCTATGGCTCCGAGTGATAAGGGTGATAGCAGTCAACAACCATTTGGGAAGTTTAAACTGAATAGAGATTCTATCAAATTCAATGAAAACATCATCAACAACAATGTGAATGCAGCATCAGGTGTGCCTCCTATTTCTAAGTTTTTCAAGAAAGAAAGAAAGTATACTCCTTTGAATGAATCATTGCATAGTATTATGAATAAGTTATTGGAACAAAATGTGCTTACTCTTCCTCCTATAAGGTAAATTGATCCCGCAAAGATTACTTCACCTTATTTTGATAACAAAGCTTTTTGTCAATTTCATCGTCAGCTTGGGCATGATACTGATAAATGTTTTTCTTTAAAGGGTAAAATTCAAGATTTGATTGATAATAATACTATCTCTATTTCTGGAGTGAATGATAAAGGCAATACATCTGTAGCTCCTCCTAACCAAAATCTTCAGATTTTTACTGATCCATTACCTTCTCATACTTCTCATACCTCTAATGCGATTGAGGCTAATGATTCCTCTTTATCATCTGATGGTCTTGTGTCTATGACTCCGAATGTGATTAACTTTGTAGAGCAGCAAGAAATCCCTAAAGAACCTTCCATCACATTTGATTCTAGTGAAACCATTAGAGCACCTGATGGTCCTTTATACATAGTTGCAAAAGTCAAAAATACACCTTTCCGTGGAGTGCTTATTGATTCTTCGTGCATGGTTAATGTTATTACTGAAGAATTTCTTTTTACTTTGCAATTGAATCAAGTGATCTATGACAAAACAGATGTGGTTGTGAAATTATTTGATGCATTTTCTTCTCCTGCAATTGGTTCTATTACATTGCCTATTGAGGTCCATAACAAATCCCTTGATGTGAACTTTTGTGACCCGGTTAAGGGATTTCCCTTAGATCTGTTAGGATCTTCACCTTTTTAGAGGTGACCTTGTTAAAGGATTTCAAACACTCAATCTGAATGTCACCTTGCTAGAGGGTTTTACAAATAAGACTGTTAAGTCCACTCGGTTAAGAGATTTTCTATCACTTCACAAAATAACAGTAATAAAAATCTATCTGCAACTTCACATCTACAAATGTTAAAGTAGATTCTTATTTACTCATTACAATCTATTCATAGGACTTATCTTGTCCCTCTGCTGGGCTCTATACTCTGTTTCTCAAAATAGGTCTTCAAGCTTCTGTGCTCGGTAATCACTATGTAGCATCCCTATGCATACACTTGCCCACATACTTTGTTTATCAACAGTTCTTAATTTACAAACAATTTGTCAACCGCTTAATCTCCTTGATCACATTTCCCATGATCAATCATAGCCATCAGATCTTCAAACTTGTCCAGGTTCAATGTATCCTTCGATCTGAAAATGTTTTACCTCACCTTGGAACTTGCATACATTTCTTGGAACTTATGCTAAGGTATTGTGGTTCAATTTGAGTTGTAGATCTTCTTGCCGATCTTTCATTGCCATAGATTCTTTAATAAACTTCATGCATGACTTACCAATCATTTAATCAACTCCAGCTCATCAGCTTCCTTCATTAAATAATTCTTTTATACATTTAATGCATTCTATTATTACTCGGTAGACATTCTACCTTCATTAACCGATAGCGATAACCTTAGGGTTTACCGACTAGGTTCCTTAGGGTTTACCGACTAGGTTCTTTTCTTGGTAACATAGTATAGTATTAACCTTACAAACAATAGCATATGTAGGATATCAAAATAATCTAAACAACATGATCTCATCATTGTCTAACTTGGTAATAGTTTCCCATTGAATAACTTATTCCTCCCCTTATTCATTACATTCTTTCTGTGTCTTTTATCGACATCTTAACTCTTTTCAAAACATACTTCTTAAGATATGGCAACATCATACTGAATCAGAAAATCAATTTCTTGACATCAATGACAAAATAATAATGTTAAGACAGGAACATCCTTAAGCAGTTATATCCATAGTCATCAACAACCTTCTCAATATCCTTATTGAAATACCAACAATCTCTTATTGGAATTGGAATGCCAACACACAAAAGGCACACAATCTAGAAACTTCTACAAGGATCATGAATTATCACCACAACATCCACATCAATGTAAATTACTAGAATCACATTGTCATTATACCGTACTTCAAGAATACTACTTGCAATGATCGTCAACCTTAAAAAATCACTTGCGAAGATCCAAACCATGAACCACTTGAATTCAGGACATATATCAACATCCCAAACATATCTCAAAATCTGAAGATCAAGTTATTATAATGCAAATCAAAGTATTGATACTCTGTCATCACTAAACAACTGAAAAACCATCTACAATATAGATAGCCATAAATAGCTCAAATATTCATGCAAACCTTTGAAACCTGAACTAAATCAACTATAAAAAATCCTATACAAACCCTTTAATCCACAAACTTTGATAATCAACATGCTAACTATGTTGAACAAACCAACTCCCTAATCTTCACTGCATCATAGTCACAAACAAAGAAATATGTTGACATTAATGACAACACATATCTCATATATCTCTCAAGAACATATTTGCAACATACTTCCAACAATCTCCAATATCCCCCATGTTAAAGAGATTGTGTATGCCTTATCAGGAGCAATTTCTTTAAGGTAGGATAGACCCAAAAAGGAAAGCACGTTATCACAATAATATGCCCCCAAGAAAGGGAAAATCAAAGGATAATAATCACAAGACATAAATCGCAAGGTGTTTTCACTTAATTCTAGGGTCAGTATGCTTTTTATGATAAATAATGTATATCATGTATATATGTATGCATAAAATTATCATCATCCCCAAAAGAAAGAAAAAGCATTATAGAAGAAGGGAACATGCGTCTTTTGAGTCAATATGGGAGAGACAAAAAGAGATCTCAATGCTTTGCATCATCCTCAAGTAGACAACACTAGGGACATCAAATAGAAAAATTGAGAGACAAATAAATGAAGGTCACAAACAAGCAAGAGAGGAGAGAGAGAGAGAATCTACAGAAGGAATGAAGCTAATCAAGAAAATCATCCACCTCCCAATCTTGCTAAAGATTGTTTTAGGAAGGAGGAAAACATGCAGGAGGAGAAACATTGAGCACAATATATGGAGCTATCACAAGTTCCAAACAAGGACCATGCTCTAATAATGAGTCACTTTGTCTATTACTTGGAGCTAGGATTAATGCTTTTGAAAATTGTTTAGATATATGATTGTCTACATCAACATGTTCACATGTATCATATGAAATAGTAGGATCAACATTTTCATCATGAGCAATATTATCTATTTCATCATCAAGATTAATAAAAAGAGGAGCTCTAATAGGAATAGAAATTGAACCATCATTTGTTTTAATAATTTTGCATCTTGGAGATTTAGGTTGAACCTCTTTATTAGGAGAAGGTGGAGGAAATGTTGTTATGTCAATAGTTGGTGTCTTTGGAGAAGTAATTGTTTGAGAAGCAAGTTCATGAGCTCTAGCATGACATCTTCATCAACATTCTCTCACACAATGGTTTTGTTTAGTTTTACCTAGAGGTTGTGAAGGTTTAGGTTCATCAGGTATAAGATTATTTTATTCTTTTAATGAAGGATGCATAGGATAAGGTATTTTAGGTTGAACAATAGGAGATGTCTGATGCTTCCCTTTGTAAGATTTAGGAGGTATAACTGCACCATATAAAGGAGGAATAGAAGGAGTAGGAAGGAGACCAAGTCCATCACGAGGAGGAGGAATAGGTCTACCCTTAGGAGGAATGATATGCTTATCCTTAAGAGGAAGAATAGGTTCATTCTTAGGAGGACTAATGGATTTAGTCTTAGGAGGAAGAGGGATAGGATCCTTAGGGGAAGGAATATGGTCCTTTGTAGGAGGAAGACTACATGTTGGATTTCTAGGTTCACTCAAAGATAAGATCATCTCATTCTTCCATTTTTGATAAGAGTGAAAAAGAGGATCACTTATAGGTTTAAGAGGTTGGGATTGTTTAGACAAAAATAATCAAGACAAACATCTCTTTTCCTAATTGTGGGTTGGTACATTCTATGATTAACAATTATGATCTTGTCATAAAGAGGGAATTTCAAGAAGTTATGAATAGTAGAAGGGATCTCTTTCATGGAAGAGAACCAAGGATGTCCCAACTTCACATGAAATTGTTTTGATGTAGGAATTACAGTAAATTTAACATCTAAAGTTTTAGTACTAAGCTCAATGGGAAGAGAAATAGAACCAATGGTGGGACAAGAGAAACCATCAAATACTTTAATACTACATAAAATTTATCATGTCACTTGATGCAATTGTAAGGTATAAAGAAATTCTTCAGTTATCACATTAACCATACAAGCCAAATCAGTGAGCACTCCTCAAGAGGGTATGCCTTTGATTCTCGCAATGATATATAATGGGCCATCAATTGTATCAATAGTCTCACTAGGATCAAATGTGATGCATAAGTCCTTAGGAGGTTCATTTTTATCAATAAGGTTTACCACATTATTAGACTCAAGGCCAAGATCATTGTGAGAGAAGGCAAGATGATTAGTCTCAATCACATTAGTGGAATGGGAAGGTAAAGGATCAATGAAAATTTGAAGATTTTGATTAGGAGGAGCTATTGATTTATTTCCTTTATCATTTACACTAGCCACATATATGGTATTGTTATCAATCAAGTCTTGAATCTTACTCCTTAAGGATTAACACTTTTAGTGTCATGACCAGGTTGACGATGGTATTGGAAAAAAGCTTTGAAATCAAAGGCAAGTGACAAAGGTTTAGTTGTATCAATTGGTTTAATAGGGGAAAGTTACAACACATTCCTTTGTAACAATTGCGTCATAATACTATGCAAAAATTTATTAAGAGGAGTGAATTATTTTCTAAAGTATTTGGACAAAGGAGGCACACCTGTTATTGTGGCTACTACTTGAGTGTTGTTGTTGCCATTGAACTTGATGAATCCCTTATTTAGTTTGAACTTCACAAAAGGTTGTTGAGCATTTTCACTATTATCATTCAGAGCCATTGAAGATGATTGTTCCAATTGACTCATGGTAAGGTGATAATTGTGAAGTATCGTGTACAACTACGTAAAGGAAGTAAACTCAAAAAAGAGAAGTTTATCCCTAATATATTTTTGTAAATTAGAAATAAAACATTATTTGAATATATTGATCAGGAAGAGGAGATTTGTTTTGAGAATATAGATGTTTATATCTACCAATAAAATCAATCACTTTTTTTTTAACACCTTGCTTGCAATGCATCAAATCAGTTAAAGTAATTTTAGGACCTATCTTATTGTGAAATTATTGAATGAAAGTATTAGCCAATTGTTGAAATGAAGTAATAGAATAAGGAGGCAAAGAACAATACCATTGCAAATATTTATCCCTTAGTGTCCTAGTAAACAATTTATCCAACAATATTTGGTCATGAACAAAATCACTACACAAAGTTTCAAATGTTTTAACATGAGTCAAAGGATCATATTTTCCATTATAATCTCCAATTACGGGACTTTGACATGTTTAGGAGGGACAAATCGGATAATGTCATTGGATAATGGACTCGCTACATCAAATGTGAGCACATTATACTTGATTGATTCATGGAAGATATTTGTTGTTGTAAGGAAGACATTGTTTGGGCTAGATTATTGATGGTAACTTTGGTGAAAGGATTTAAATTGGACATGTTGGATTGAGGAGGGGTAACATTGTTGAATGAAGGAGCTTGAGAATAAGGAGGTGGGACACTATGATAGGTAGGTATGGGAGATGATTGGGTAACAAATGGAAGACTCATAGGAGGAGGGATGAAGGAATTATTATTAGAGGAGTTTCCCCCTTGACTAAGATTTGTGGGTATGACATTTTATGTAGAGGTAGCCATGATGTTAGATGTAAAGGTGGGAACACTAGACATAGTAGTAGTCAAAGGAATGAAATGATTAACTTGACTAGGGGGTTGTGTAAGTTAATCCTACGAGGATCCGGTTAATACTGATAGGGGGGGTGAATCAATATTAAGACCAATTCAACTTAATCTCAAAATAAAACTTACTTCATCTTATCTCAGATATGAAAATATCTCAACTTCTGTAATCAGATCTAATAACCTCTTTACCAGATTTGGTTAACACATTAATCAAATTATTTACCAATACTTTCACCACCAAAGTAATCATATTAACTTGATTAATTACCAATTCATTAACCTTATCAATAAGATCAAAAAATATCTCAAAAAACTTCTTATTAGTACCGGTAACCTCTGATAAACTACTGATAAAACATCATAACCAGTTTCTCAGAAATAATACATGAATGAAACATAAACAAAAACATCACATGAAAAACATTCCACACATAAACACCATAAATTTTTGACATGGAAACCCAAATAAGGAAAAAACCACGGTGGGAGTTGGCACCCACAAATATTTGTACTCTTTTGAAGTACACCCTATTAGGAGCTTAGCCTATTAGGTTAAGAGAAGACCTTGTCAGGAGTCACCTGGTTAGGGGATTTGCCTTGCAACTCGATTAGAAGCTTGATGATCTGTTAGGATCAACCTCGTGAGAGGATTTAACACTTTTTTGAGAGATGCCCTATTAGGGGACTTAAATGATTAAGGCCTATTAGAACCTACTCGGTCAAGGGATTTAAACTATTGCAACTATTAGGGAACAATAGTAAGAAAATTGTATGTTTTCTTCCACTTTACCGCTTTCTTATTCAGATCCATTTATACACAACACTAACACTCAGGAAGATTGCACACTTCACTTGGATGACTTAACACATTTTCTAAGACCACTGATTCAATAAATATCAATTGTGTCGATATAAATAGCCATCTCAACTAGGTTGGCCACAAAACCTAATTACATCAAGAATTTACAATAAGATCATAAAAGATCATCATAGATTGCTATCTAGATCATAATAACAAATTAAAATGCAATATAAATCATTGATTGATCATAACTCATCACAGAAATCTGATTTGTATCCTCAAAACACTCTCTAAAGCATTTCACTTGATTCCAAGAAAATCTTCCTTGAATCGCGCTAAAACAATAATTAAATATTTCACGCGGGTTGTGCCATGTTACCAACTCTAAGTAGACTCATTTTTTTATCACCATCAAAACATAAATCATTACCGGTTTGAGGATTTCTTCACCGGTCCTTAAACCCTACTAAAACCTTATCAAAAGCTCACCAGAAATTGAAACATGCCTTTCGGTAATCATCACAAGTCCCGATTCCAGTCACATACATATTTTCATGATACAAGTTCACCGTCCAAACCAAAAATCACCGATCATTTCCAATCGATTAATCCAATCAAAATAATTTTGCTTTACCAGTTAAAGTCCTAATTCACAGACTTTATATCATTGTCGGTAAACCCTGACTTCTGGTAAACCAAATCACTTAGATGATAAAACAAAACATCAGGAACATCAGTTGCCAACAATGACAACACAAATAACTGATCATGCCATCTATTCATAGAATCTCAATCTCTTCATCACAAATAGACTTCAATCATTTACCGGTGCAGTCATCCAACTTCAACTGCATGACCTGATTTGCATCAGTTATGCCAAATATACTAGTAGATTTTGGGCTGATTTCCGACAACCTATCGTCGGAATTTTGACTACTTTTCATCGGATTGCTGATAAATGAAGCCATCGAAAACTTCTCATCGGGCATTTTGATGATGCCATTTAATGTTGGAAATCCCACGACATCATGAACTCTTCCGATAGCGGCCATGATCACTCATCCAGTGAAAGAATGTCATCGGATGGATGTCAAAATTCTGATGCTTACCAGGAATATGCATCGATTATGACTATGACGACCCTCTGACAAGAAAGTGTCATTAGATATACAACATCCTCATCGGATGTTTCTTCAATTAGCATTGAAATTTTGACGTATGGGAGAAACTATGCATCGATGAGGATGTTGTTGGTCTGATGGTTTGGCCGTCGAAATTTTGATGATAATTTATTAAAAAAAAAAAGAATACGCATGCCAATTACAATGGTGCTTGTTGGTTCCCTCTTATGCATGTGGGATATGATTTAGACCTTGACCTCAGTTTTGAGACCTCGGGTATTGGAGGCTATTAAGCCTATTGGATGGGGTCTTCAACCTGCCCATTCCCAAACAACTCACCTTCTATTGTTCTTGGTACAAGTTGGTAAGCATTGGGTCTCTCTAACATGTATGCATCTCTAAATAACCGACATGTTAATTTTAGGATCAGAGTGTAGCAAAAAATAACAATAACATAAAGAAAAACAATGTGCACAAGGAACACCAAGATTACCCTGGGAAAACCTCCCTCTTGAAGGTGAAAAACCTAGCTATAGATCTCAGATCTTATTATGCAATAATTAGAAGTATCTTACAACATGGCTTCAACACTTGAAGCAATCAGAACCAGCAAACTATGCATAATAGGATAACGCCTTCAACCAAGGATATATAAATGATAAACTTATCTCTAAGCATAGGGTATCTATTGTTAAGGAGGTTCATTTCCCCAGAGATAGTGTTCGCTACTCTAGGATGAAGATCGATGTCATCAATGATAGTTCAGAGCCTTCAAATGAAGCTTGTTGTCCACAAGATGAAGTTTGCTACCCTTGAGAATAGTTCGCTATCTCTAGAATGAAGATTGTTGTCACTGCAAGATGGTTCGCTATTCTTAAATTATAGTTCATTGACTCAGAGAAACAATTTTCTGAATGAAGGAGATAATTTTTTGATTGAAGACAATGATATATACCTTGATTGCTATGTATATATCATTTTTTGCATTAACAAAGGGTCAGATTGATGTTTGGGCATGATTTGAGTTATAGAAAATTGTGAAGTCTTGAAACAAGACACTTTTCTCTTATTAGAGATGGTGTGAGTCTGGTTGTCATGGCTGGGACATGATAGAAGCTTGCACGTGAGAGTTAGAGTTGAAATAGTTTTCTATGTAAGGGTGGGAAAGTGCTGCATTTTGGTTCTAAGGGGATATAGATCTAACTTTGTATGGAAAATTAGGATATACAACCATGGTGAAAAGCTTGAAGAATCTATTCATGTTCTGATCAGCCTTGGGTGTTAAGGACTTCTATAATTTCATTAAATGTTTGTGATTGACAAAGTTACCTAAGTTACCTTTGGTCAGGTCATGGTGTTGGAGTTGTTGGACAAGAGTGTTTACTAAAGCTTATAGTTAAACTATGGAATGGAATTTAAGAAGATTAAACCATTCTAAGAGGATCCTCCAATATCCATGGCCATGATGTAGTGAGCTAATGATTCATTTTGTAAGGCTTGTAGCAGTTTGTTGCATATTGTAGATTGTGTAATTGATCTCCCATTATCTATTAGGGAGTAGGAGACACTGATTAGGTGACTCCATTGATTTGTTTAGGTCAATTTGACATTTATTATTTTTATGATTTGGGTTTTCATATGAATAATTTGAGTATTGATGAAGGCGCATGTTGGCCATGAATTGTAAATGTGAGGGTCATAATTCCTAATTGTATAACACAAGTAGTGAAAATATTAAAACATCTTAACAACCCAAATAGTTATGAGAGTTGAACTTTAGGCTAGCTTTAGATGTAAAGTCGATAATGAATTCAAATGATAAAAATAATACAAGGAATTCTTGTTATCTTTCATGCTAGGGCAACATATGATCATGTACAATATATAAATAATTAGTTGTATATATATTTTAACTTTTCTCTAGTCCAATAACAAAATATCCTTGTGATTGACCAAGCAAAGTGATCTAAACCTTAGAAACTAATAAACTTATCCTGATGTTTGCCAAAAATAGTGATTCAAAACCTTAAAACATTAATCTTTCCTTGATGATTTCCAAAGAAAAGTGATACCGAACACTAGAAATAAATAAAAGTATATGCATTTTATTTATAAAGTCTGTAATTATTAACTAAAGAAATATATATATATAGAGTGCATGGAATCTTTCAAAAGGAATTTAAAGCATTCACCAAATGAGGAAAGGAAAGTTAGATGTACAGGTGCTATTAAGTTTAGAGAAATATCATTTTGGAGGAGATGTAATTCTAATATTGTGGTTTGGAATTTTCTATTCAGTAACGTTCATTTGGTTTTTGTGTGTGTGATATGCTTGCATTATAAATATTTGAATTAAAAAATGGATACCTGCAGTCTGACCTTAGATATAGAAATGTTGTGCATAATGAATGACGATAATAAGGAAAAGGAATACTTGAAGTTTTGCCTCAAACCCAGCAAAGCCAGATTGATCAATATTCTCAGTTCCAACCATGTGTACTAGCATCAATCTTCCTCCCACAATAGGTACATCCAAAGTTATCAAATAAGAATGATAATGGAAGATAGAAAAGAATGAACCATACAAAGATCTACTGGAATAAAACAAACTTAAAACAGTAAACATTGTATTAAAAATAATTTCCCACCTCGAGAGTGTTTTATTTTTCAAGAGCTGGTCAAGTCTAGAAATTTCAAAATCACTTCTTTGATTTCCATTGGGCTGGCTTCTCCTCTTTATCAATCAAATTTGTTAGCACAACATTCTATAGACATATAACAAGTAATCAAACCAATTAAGAATGAAATACAATGAAAAACAAACTCAAAAAATATAATTTCACTACAAGCCATTCTAGTACTCCAGCTAGTAGTATTGTAATTGACAACTCATCTAATGCTGAAGTGCTGCAGCTGTATGGGATGTTACTCTAAAAGTTGAACATCAGAGTTGATTGGATTACAAAATTGAATAAGACCTTTCAGTTGAATAATACATTACTTTACACAAGCTCCAATATTAGAATCTATTGCATTACAAAGTTGAATAAGACCCTCCAGCTTCCAAAAGCCCAGACAGACAACTATACATGCTGTTGTCCAATTAAAGGATTCAATATTTTAAGTGAGTTGGGGAGCTATGCCAACACAAGTTGCAAAACAACCTCAACAAATTAATTTTTGGCACCATGCAAATTTAGTTACATTATCAATCACTCTCCCATTCAAGTTGATCTTGAAAAAATCAAGGTGACATGATACCTAGCATACCCATGCAAACTCAAATAATTGCACAACAACATGAGTATGCATTAGGGAGGACCATAAATCCATGAAGTAATCATGCTGAAAGCACAACAACATGAGTCAAACCCATAAAGGATGAAGTATTTACATAAAGTATGAAATATACCTTTGACACATATAGTGCACAAGACACATCAATACACATAAGATATCGGTCAAACATAAATCTTGGATCATACCAATAAAGAAGTAAAAATAAATACATGAATATATTTAAGGCATGATTTGAATAAGGATCACACACGTGAATATATATATATATATATATATATATATATATATATATATGTATATATATATATATATATGTATATATATATATATATATGTATATATATATATATATATGTATATCTTATAATGAATGGGATGTTCATTGTAACATGTAGAGTGTCCATGAATTCACTTAAGCACACATGTTGTGCATGGAGCATGAAGAATACACTCGAAAAATGAGGAATACAAATGGATACACATGAGTCATAAGGCATACATTAAATGAATACCTTGAAGCATGAAGCATACAATGAGAACTTAAAGCATGAAGCATACAAACGAATACACTTGAATTATGAAGCATACAATGAATACTTAAATCATGAAGCATACTCGTGAATATACTTAATGCATAAAGTAGGAAGCATGCATAAAGCATGAGACATCCAGATGAATCCACTAAAGTCATAAAGAATAAAATTGAATATATGTAGAGCATGAATTCTCTTAAGTCATGAAACATACATATTGTTACACACAAGGTAGGAGCATGAAGCATCCACGCAAGACATGAAGTAATACACACAAATACCCCCTAAGGTACAATGCATATATGAAAAAGTACACATATAAATCATACAAAGAGGAAATCATGTTGAAGACACAACAGACACATTAATATCCATAATTTATCAAGTATATATACATAAAACATGCATTTAAGAGAAATATACATGAGGCACATGGATGCACTTAAAGCATGAAGTATGCACATAAAACATAAAGAATACATATAGAGCATACACATGAATATACTTGGGGCAAGAAGCATTCATGCAAAATATAGAGTGTACACATAAGGCACAAATACATGTAGAGCATGAAGTTTATGCATGAATTTACTTAAGGCATGCAACATACACATAGCATAAAGTATACATAAATACCATAAGATGTGCATACATGTAGCATAAAGTATACATAAATACCATAAGATGTGAAGTGTATACATAAGTCATAAGATAATGGATACATGTAAGCAAAGAATCAACATACATGAATATATGCAAGGCATGAAGTAATGTTCATAAGGAATGAAGGAGCTATGTAAAGCACAAACCATACATATGAATACATGCAAGTGTTATAATGAACATCCCATGCTTTATAATATACATATATTCACATGGATGCACTTAAAGCATGAAGTATGCACATAAAACATAAAGAATACATATAGAGCATAAACATGAATATACTTGGGGCAAGAAGCATTCATGCAAAACATAGAGTGTACACATAAGGCACAAATACATGTAAAGCATGAAGTATATGCATGAATTCACTTAAGGCATGCAACATACACGTAGCATAAAGTATACATAAATACCATAAGATGTGCGTACACGTAGTATAAAGTATACATGAATACCATAAGATGTACATACATGTAGCATAAAGTATACATAAATACCATAAGATGTGAAGTGTACACATAAGGCATAAGATAATGGATACATGTAAGAAAAGAATCAACATACATGAATATATGCAAGGCATGAAGTAATGCTCATAAGGCATGAAGGAGCTATGTAAAGCACAAACCATACATATGAATACATGCAAGGAATGAATCATACATGTAAACCATGAAGTAATACATAAAGACACATAAGGTACAAGCATATATGAGAAAGGCTTCTCATGGAGTGGACATGCTGAAGACACATCGATCATGAAGAATACAAGAGAGAGGTATTCATGGAACAGACATCTGAAAAACATCTCATTCATGAAGTAACACAAATACACATATGATATAAAACACATATGCCAAACACATGACAGACATGGTGCAAGCACAAGGTATACATGAGGGAAGTGTACATATAAAACACCCATGGAGTAGGCATGCTCAAAACATATTAGACACTTAGAAGTTAAAGGCATACTCATAAGAATTCAATGCTGGCCATATCAATTCAATTTTTGATTTATTTAAGAAGAGGGTTGAATCATTAGTTCTAACTAAGTAGTTGTTAAAGTAGGTTCGTCCAACAGGCTAGTAGAATCATGCTCTGAATATTGTCCATTATGTTTGACAATGTAATTTTCATGCTCTGCATCACAATGCTCCAATGTTGACCTTACCTAATTCTTTGTTTCTCATTGAAGCTTACACAAATGCTACCGAGGATGTCATGGGAGCCATCTTGTTATAAGATGGTAAAATAGTATGCTACTATTCAAAAGTTTTCTTTTCAACAATGAGGGACTATCTAGCTTATGATAGAACTTTATGCATTATTCTAGGCGATGAGAAAGCGTATTAAAAATAGTATGAGAAAGACTCAAATTATGGGGAATACAAATAGCAAGAAAATACATGATCATCGAGGGAAAATCTAAGATTGGTTGACAAATATAAGATAGAAACCATGCAGATCATACAACGGTGATAAGGAGAATGCCTAAATAATAGTCCATATGAATCACCAAGTAATAGCATCATATAGTCATAATAATCCTCACATAGAGAAACCATGGAGTCAAGTAATAAAAATGAGAACAATAAATTCCATATAAAAGTGGTTAGGCTTAAAATGACAAGGAAAATTTAAAAATGCTAAAGAAAATGTCAAGTAATAAAAAACTTACAAGGATGAGGCATATTCATAACTTTTGTAGTTCCGCCATGGATATCAACACTAGAAGCAACTCATATTGTTAGTGTACATACAAGACAATATGGGATTTCATTATACCCAACAATTTGTGGTGTTGTTGTTCGTGTTGGCTCTGTTGGACCCTGCAATTAAGATTCAATATACATTATTCAATAAGATTAACTATGTAACATAATGAAATATTGAAAAGTGTGTTATCTTATTGAGCTTCGCTTGGTTTCAAGAATATTTTAATATTCTCTACTTAACAGGGCCAACCATGTGAAGGTGGAAGCTCATTTGGCCCCTCCCCCCCCTAACATCACTCTAAATTCCCCATTAACATCTAACATTCATTCATTATTTCTACCATTAATAAAATATAACATTCATTCATTAATATCACATAACATTCATTAACACATAACATTAATTAAAACGCAACATTCATCAATATTAATTAACACATATCATTCATAACCATTCATTAGCACATAATTACATTCATTAACACATAAAAATTAGTCATTATCAAATAAGGTAGATTACAATCATTTCTTTTTTTGTTTTTTCTTTGAAGCTATGAAAAGACTAAGTGGAACATCATTTTCTTCATCATTTCCCCCCTCTTTAGTTGTTCTTCCCTCTTCTCGTGATCTTGATGTATGCCTAGTCCTATACTGAGGACGAGGACACTGAAGCGAAGGGGAGTCCTTTGCAATAACAAAGAAATGGGTTAAATTCAAAACATTTTTTAATTATTGTTACAAGTATTTCATTAATTTAGAGAACATAACTGTTGCATTCTTTACCTGATGGGGTCACATCATTTTGTCTATCCTCAACTTCAACATGACGAACACCCTCTAGATCCTCTGAAGTTGAAATACTAAAGGTTACATTAATGTTGAACACCAATTGCAATTAAATTTATTTAAAAGAATAACAGTTGTCCTCTTTACCTGATTGGGAAACATCACGTTCCTGATGTTGTGTACCTAGATCATGCTCCACTTGGTCACCACCAACTACATGCTCTAAAATATTAACAAAAATGGTTACATTAATTACTACTCTAATTATAAATTAAGATGTTTAATTGTATTAATAATTACATAAATAAATTTGAATAGAAAATGAATATCTCCACTACTGTGATGCACATCCGGACCTTCATGTGCAGGTGGTGTTTCACGATTAGTAGGTTGCATTCCAATGTCATGCACATTGTTATCATTGCTTGCTTATTTAAAACAAATATAGTCACTTTATGTTGGAACTCAACATCAATTAGATTATTGCAGGTAAAGTATTCAATTTGAAACAATTTTCATTTAGCTTATTTACCTGTGTGACGAATGCACCAGAATATTGTGTTTGTCCACTCAATTCTTGTAGCCGATCAACCATGGCTATATAGCCTTGCTGGTAGGCAATTCTCTTGTCATCTTTTGTGGGCACTCTATTGAATTCAGAATCCTGCATTTTTACTTGGTATCGTGAATTTTGCTTGCATTATTTGATTAAAAAAAAACGTTTGCAATTTATAAATATTTTGTTGTGATATTTCATTTATAGGTACTTACAATTCGTGTAGCAAGTTTCATATAACCACCAAAGCCGAGTTTGTGTTGCCCGTGCTTTTCTTGTCTTGCCTTGGTTGCCTTTGACGTGTCACTCCGTCTATGAAAAGTTTGAAATATGTTAGATTATATAAATATAAAGAGTAATTAATTAGTACATAATTACATTCTTAATAGTATCCCATACCTTCTTTTGGCATCTGGTAGTGTATTTCCTTTTTTCCTTTCAATTCTCTCCTTGGAAACCAAAATCAGGTCCTTCCACTCCCTCTCTAGAATCATGGGGGGATGCTAGTACTTTACGTTCTTCTCTAAATGGGTCTTGTATTGGGCCCTCACATACTTTAGATATGTGCCATCTTTTTCAAAGATCTTGGTTTTGTCAAAGGTGTCATTTCCAAACCACTCAACCATACGGTTTGTCAATTCATCTTTTAACCTTTTTTCTTGGTCATTCCGCCTTTTAAAGAAAAAGCAAACCTGTTAGATTCAGAAATGAACTGAAGCTACATTTATTATAGTTCAAGAAATGGATCAAAGGAAAACTATTCTAACAATGATATTAAATCAAAATAGTCGATTAGGGTTAGTTCACATATGATGTTCCACCTTTTACGTATGGTGGGCCCAAATATCTGCAATGCAATGTCATTAAGATTTTTATAAATAATATCATTTCCTGCAAAAAATTTATGGGATCATTAGTCCAAAATGAGTGATCCAAAAGTAAATTACAATTAGAATATATATAACAATAATTTTAAAGTACCTGGAACCTTTTGTATCTTTAAGGGAATCATTTCTTCATCACTCACCACCAATGTGGCCTACAATATTCCCCGTACTAGCAATATGAGAAGATCCAAGAAATGATGATATGTTATCAGTAGTAGTCACCTCTGGCGCATCCTCACATGCATCTCCTGCTCAAGAAAATGAATCTACTATGAAATGCCCCAAGAAAGAACGCTTGAAGAGAAATAAACACATAACAAAAGATAGAGAAAAAGAGGGATCTACCAACAGTGGACAGGCCAATATGACATGCAGTAGAGGATGTTTGCATGCTGTGTGTTGACAACATTACAGTCGGCAATACAAGTGGGGCTAACCTCTGACGAGGCGTCAACGACATTTGCACAGGAACATTACAACACCTGAAGAATAATACATTAAATATATAAAACATTAAATATGTGAAAAGTGCAAGAATTGTAAACAAGGATGAACCTTTATTATGAACATTGACAGGTTCAAATATGATGTATTTTGGGTACTTAAAGTGATAAGTCAAGAAAATTGTCATCACCTGAACTACCTGCAACACCTTGATCATGGCCACCAGTTTCATGAGGATGCATAAATTGCTATAAAAACTACATGTACATATTTTAGTTAATGACATAAAAGAGTATAAAATATAAACCATTATTGATATTTTGTTATAATTAAAGCTTTCATTAATTACTACTTGCAAGTTTTCTACTTTCTGAATCAATTTTTGCACCCTCTCTCGTATCTCATCAGTCTGAGGCTCCACGGATGCCAAAGCAACAATCTCTCTACTATTTTTTCTAATAGACTTTTTTATCAATTCCATAGGGTTTGTGGAATTTGCAGGGTCATCATTGCTTAATCTTGTTGAGTCCACATCCCTAGAGAGGTGTCCAGGTACTGTGACTCCCTTTCCCTTTCCCTGAACATCGGTCTGTGACAAGAATATCATTAACTATTATACAATTAGTCTAAAACACTAGAAAAAAGAACATAATAATGTAATGGTTTGTTTCTATCTAATTTGTACAATTACAATGAGGTTTACCTGCTTGGTAGAAGTGTCGCAACCTACATCCCTGTCTGTGCTATGTGATGGATCCATGTCACCTTATGACAAAGAAATAATATAAATAATGTTAGCGAAATTCACCAATAGACTTAGCAAAAAAACTTCATTATAAAATGGTATATTGGAGTCATTAATTGGAGGTTGGTTAATTTAAATGGTATATAGTATGTAGCACCTCCATGATAATAACTTTGTTTATATCTTTATGATTCAAATTGTAATCAATTAGCATCTCTTCCCCTACACTTATTGATTTTATTGCACATACGAATACATGATTTCCCTCGCGGGCCTCAAATATGCAATTGGGTTGTTTATTAGTTGACCTAGGTCGCGTACTATTTATAAAACCTACAATATTCCCTGTTGCTTTTGGCCTTCCATCAATGTATACAACCACTCATTTACTTTGATCATTATCTTTTTGTTGTATATAATTTGCTGATAGTGCATACCTATACATACTTTTTTATATCGAACAATCTGCATCCAATTATTGTAATTGTAACAAGGTCCAACAAACTCCATCAATTCAGTAACTTTGTTGTAATAGACCTTTATGTCGTCCATGGAAAGTAGGCCCAAACCATGTAACGACGAAGGTGCTATGCGATATATCCTATCATTAACACAAAAATTGATGTTTATTAGAGGAAGTTCCTTGGGTACCCATTGTTTCTGTAGATATTTTTACCTTAAGGGCACCTCAATGTCGCCTTTGGTCTCATCATCATAAGAACATGACCCCCCTTGAGCAAGAAAAAATTTCATGCGCTTATTGAATTTTCTTCTAATATTTTGACCTCTAGTTGATCTCCCTATTGTAGACCTACTACATGTCTCACTTTTGTTTTCTATTCCCGCATTTCCCTCGCTCGAGGAAGACACATGTAACGAATACCTATTTGGTGGTACCTGCACTCCATCAAATGAGAGAGTTAGTTGGTAATGAGTGAGATATTTTGCAAATGAGGGTAATGTTGATAAAGAAGTCAACCCTAAAGTTGATGTTGAGATTAAAATTTGAATAAGTCAAACTAGGCCCTCAAGTGTTGATAACTGTATTAGATTTGCTGCTAATGTCGAGGTTTGAAAAAATGAGGAAGTTTTTTTTCCAAGTAATTTTTAAAAAATAAATTGTTTATATAGGGTGTATTGACTTATACCCGTCGATCCATGAGACTGTGCAGGATCCTCGTCAAAGGGGTTTAGGTTCCTGCACATGTAACTCAATTATCTTATGTTAGCTAAAAATTACATAGTACACAACATGAACAACATGAACTTTGTAGACAAAAAGAGTATTAAATAAAAAAAAGATGTTGGCATCATAATCATTGTAAATTTTTTAATTCCTTACCTTTACTTTATGTAGACTATGCAGGATCCTCAACTAAAGGGTTGATGATGTTTGTAGTCAATGACCTTTTCCCACCAAGGGTGACAACATCACACAAAATATATACATGAAATCAACACCATAAATTGAGCATCATAAGCATTACATTTGTAAGTTGATAAACAATAAATACATATGTATCATAAGTATCATAAGCATCACATATGTATCATCATATATGTAATTGAGCATCATAATTAGAATCATATATGTGTCATCATAAACATGTAATCCATCACATATGTATCATAAATCACCATCCATCACATAGGTAATAAACAATCCATATTCTATAAATAAACACAAAGTTCAAAAAATGTCACATGTATCATCATAAACATGTAATCCATCACATATGTATTTTAAATCAACATCCATCACATAGCTAATAAACAATCCAAATTCCATAAATAAACACAAAGTTTAAAAAATGTCACATAAATAGTCACTCTCCCTATCTCCATCATGGAACATGAATTAAAAACATTAAAAAGTGCATCATGAATTAATTATGTAATGGCATTAGAATTCAAAACATAATGAATTAATTATTTAACCATATAAGTCAAATAAATTTCTATCAAGAAATCAATATTAAATAGATAATATACTAATTGCATACCTCATACATTTCATTCATCATCATGATCATCATGATGATCATGATCATGATCACCACCACCACCACCACCACCACCACCACCACCACCACCATCACCATCACCATCACCATCACCATCACCATCACCATCATCATCAACTTCTTCTTCTTCATCATTATCAAGTAACTATCGATCATGATCATCATCTAAATCATCTTCTACTTCTTTGGTATCTTCTTCTTCCATCACATTATACTTTATCAACCTTCCTCTTGGATCATGTCTAACAACAAATGACCAACCCGGTTTATGTGGAACCTCTGCATAAAATACCTACTCACATTGGCTTGGAAGAACATAGGGCTCATCCCCAATTGGTTCAAATGACCTTGTATTAACCATTGTAAAACCATTATCATGTTTAATAACAGTTCTATCAGGATCATTTTTATTCAATCATAGCCTGCACCATTTGATGACGAAAAAAACTAATTTGAAGGAATTAAATTCACAATCAAGTATATCATCCAAAATACCATAGTATCAATTTTGAGACTCTTGAGGTAGTATGTCATTTTTTGATGAAATATTTGTCACCTTAAATACTGCAGTTATCCCAGAATCACAATTTTTTTTCGTGTCATCCAACTTTTTGATGCGAAATTTATGACCATTGCAACACATAGCGTTGTGGTGTTTGACCTGCGATATGTCAAACATGTAAAAATTATTGCATCGTGAGTTGATAAACATATGGGTGATTAAGAAATTTATACGTACCTGTTTATCTCTTAAACCATATGCTAAATCAATTTCCCTTTGCATAACATTGGAATCTCCATTACAATGAGCTTCTTTAACCAATGAAGCCACACCTTCCCATGTTAATGTGCAACCAGAATGTTAACAATGTTCAATCCATACTGTCATCCAATCAAGATTATTTACATTATACAAATGTAGTGCATCTCACTCTCGACCAATTGTACACAAAATAAATAGACGTCTTACAACTGATTTATTTTGAAGATTAAGAATTAATTTACTACAATAACATCTTATAATTACCTCTCACTTTCCTCAATCTACCTTTCCCCATCAAGTACTCCCCTTTGAATTTGTTAACGGGGTTGGGATTTCAAATGCGATCCACGTGGATCTTTGCTGCAAGCTTAGGAAGATATCCATAAATGTACACCATAGTCTGGTATACCATATATCCCTCCACCATAGAACCCTCAGGATGTGTTCTTTGTCGAACCAAAGCATTCAAAAATTTCAAGTGCCTCTCCACCATCCACATTGACCTAGTGTGTATAGGTCCACACAATTCAATCTCCTCAACTTGGTGTATGAGGTAGTGTTCTTGTGCATTGAAAAAAGCTGAAGGTAGACACTTTTGTATTTCACACATTAGATGAGGAACTTTTCTCTTCCAATATTTAATATCTTCTTTATGAATTTCTTTACATGATAACCACCTACAAGATATTCAAGACACAAAACAATATATTACATAACAAGTAAAAAAAATTGCAAATATAATATCTATACAACGAACTGAATAAATATCACTACTTACCTCATGTATTTTCCAAGATCATATATGACTTGCTTGACATTATTGTTGAAGTCATCTGGGAGAGATAGAGGTAGAACGTACTGCAACAATTATAAAATTATCTTTTCATTTTTTTCTAACATAATACAATGAAAAATACATGTGCAGTATACAAATATATAGTAAAAATACAAGAACATGAATTACCTTAATGAAGGTATGCCAATCATGCATTTTAATCCCTGACCCAAATTCACTTTTCTTTGATATGAGATTGTTTATATTCACAACAAATCCTGTGGGAAATCGAATTTTTTGTACGACTTCTTTTATAGTATTGCTTTGCTAGTCTGTTAATAACCAAGGAAGGTCATTTGTATTAATCTAGTCTCCATGGCTATTTGATTGAATGACGTTTTTCATTGCATAATTGGATTCTTGAATATCACTACAAATTTTGACAATTTTTTCTTTGTCACGCCTTCCATCCAATATTTTCCATAATGTCTCTGTTATATTCTTTCCAATATGAATAGTATCAAATAAATGCACAATTTGTAATAGCTCGTAGTAGGGCAACCTACTAAATTATCGGGGATAACTTTTTAGTCCCTTAGGAAGGTGGTCATTAATGCCTTGACGACCTTCATGATCATCAATCACATCATTAGTAAACAAAACACAATAGAAAAGATGTTTTATGACATAAACCATTAGATGGAATGGCATTATGTTGACGATTAATTCTATTATATTCCAACTTCCACAGGTGAGGTGTCATTCTTCATGGCTTTGATGTATTCTCTTCTTTCCCATTGAAAATATATTTTTCAGTATTTTGATACTTATGATTTTTGTGGAGAAAGTGCCTATACTCATAAAACACCTGCTTTCCTAAAATTTTTGAATGACAAGATTTCATCTTTAGACCACAAACTGGACATGCAAATTTTCCCTTTGTTTGAAGACCTACGAGATAATGTATAATTGGATTAAATATGTTATTTTTTTTAATTATAATTATCATGTGCAACTTGAACACTATAACATACCACAAAAATGTGTTAGCCCTGGGGCATCGTGTATTGTCCATACAAGCATCAGATGGAACCGAAATTGTCTTTGTCCTATTGGTCTAGAGGTGTCATACATAGTGACACCATTCCATAACTCCAGCAACTCGTCGATAAGAGGATCAATATATACATTCATATCTTTAACTTGGTACTTACCTAATTGAATAAACAAAAACATTACATAATTATTATGACCATTTTACTGCAATATTTATAATTAAATGTAGATGACTATTAGATGATATAATACTTGGAACAATCATTGCCAACATTATGTTCTCCCTCTTTATTGACATCCATGGAGGAATGTTATTGTTGATAACAAAAATAGGCCACACTAAGTAAACAAATCTCATCTCTCCAAATGGATTTACACCGTTCGTTGCCAATGAAAGCCTGAGATTACGAGGTTCTTCTTTAAAGTGTGGCCACTTTTCCTCTATGTTCATAAATGTTGAACAATCCGTAGGCATTTGAATAATGTCATCTCGACTTCTATTGCATGCATGGTAATCCATAAACTATGCCAAGCTAGTGCACTTGAATAATCGTTGCATTCGTGGAATAATGGGACTATAAATAAGAACCTTGCAAAGCACCCTTTTTGTTATTTGATCTATTTGATATCTACTGATATGACATTCAAGGCATTTAGTTCAAAATTCATGTTGTTTGTGATATATAATATGATCATTGGGACAAGCATCTATTGCTTGATACTCCATTCCAATATCTTTCATATTGGCAGATAATTCTCAGTATGAGCGAGGTAGAATATTTTATGGTGGTAACAAAAACTCACCTATCAATCTACATCAAAAAAATATAATTTGTTAATATAAAGAATATTAATGGTACATGATTCACCATTTATTAACTATAATGACATATATGACATACCTTAACATACGTGAGATTGTTATGTTGGATAAACCATTTATAACCTTCAAGTTCACCAACAACAATACAATAGAGAGAATAGTTGTCTAGGAGCCTTTGTAAAGGGCCTCAGATGCCTTCTCAAGTAGAGGGACATCATGAACAACATCAAGGTCATCTTCATCATCATGATCATCTATGCCAGTACTAAATGTGTCATGGATCAATGTATTTGTACCATCATCTTCAATTGTGTTTTGTGGCTCATGATTGTCATCTTCCATGGGATCATTATATTTAGCTTTGATATTCACACAGGTCCATGTTCCTCCACTTTGAAAACCATATTCTCTGGGTTGTGTTGATCCATATGATGTGCTCCGGGGTGCTCGACCTATATAAATTTGATAAACATAAATAAACCATGATCACTATCTCATCATCAAGTGATTTCTTATGTATATAAATTGTTAAAATGATATAATGAAAAACTTACCAATAGATGATAATCATGTCCCCCTTCAATGTGACCATGCAACCTACAATGTTTCTTAGATGTTTTGATTAGAAGTCTTCTAGTCTCTAACCCCTTACAAATTTTGCAGGGACAATAACATTTTCCATAACCTTTTCTTTTCAAGTTAGACCACAACCTAGCAATTGTCTCTTTATTTTGTTGTTCGTTGATATTGTCTGAAATGGTCTTTCTTCACAGGCAAAAAATTGGGCTATAGAACTAGTTATATAGAAGTTGAAATGTTAGTAATGAAATCACATTTCAGTATAATATACCAAATTAAATTACTTGAACATATAAATAATGCAAATTCAACCAAAACCAATTAACTCTTCTTTTTCATCTCAAAACATATCTAATGACTTTGTGGTGATTTAGAGCAGGTGATATGCTAATGTCTTTGTGGTATGCAATCCTTGTATCATATCTTAAGTTGACTAATGTCTAATTGGGGTAATCCATGAGTGTCTAATGTGATTTCATTATCAATGTTGTGAAGTCATCAGGAGTATGGTGATAGTCATCCTTATAGGATCCTCTCAATACTATCCAAATCAGTGACAAGTAAGACAAAATTCTCAGTCACACCTTGGGTGCAAGTGAATGGTATTACATATACTTTTGGGATGAACACCATTGAGAGTCATAGACCCAAGTTAGTCTAAAAGGAAAGTAACTATCCATTCCCATGCTCATGTATACTTACATGACTAATGATGCCCCTGTGTATCCTAAACATTGGAGAGACCTTATTTGACTTTCCTAATCAATGTGGTTGCTGTCCTAATATGAAATACTGAGTTCTATCCTTGCCTTTGCATCAAACTTCTCACATCATGTTTCTTCACCAAAACACACTATTCCCAATCTTCCTCAATGCCCTAAATGGAGGGTCATATATAATGCTTTGAACATACAAAGTCAATGTTCATACACTCCATTCTTCTAGATACCCTTGGATACATTACTTGGCTTCTAGGCTTGGGAAAACTAATATGAATTGAGCTAACACCATGAGGATAGGGTCAAGTATCATGGAAACTAGTCATAATTTGTGAAGACAGGGTTCACACCTAAGTGTTGGCTCTCAATAATTCCACACTTCCAAAATTGTCAGTCTCAAGACATCTCCTATTGGGTGAACACTCAATGATGGCCACAAGGCCAAATGAATGTATCTATGCTTCAAACTCCTTACTCTAGGCTTGGAGGACCCTACACAAGGTCTATTATTTTTACCATTATAATTATTTTTTAATGGATGAGGATCTATATTATCATTTCCAAAATAGTGTTATACATATTCACAAAAAGAAAGGTAAGTGGAAAGAGTGACATCCTATTGTCATGCATTCACATATCACCCCATTGCAAATGGGGACCCCCACTTTTTTGCTTTCTAGGTTAGTTGTCTTAGCTTAGTTGGTTGTTGTCGATTCTTTGTTGTTAACCTTTTGTTCATAGTTTCTCAGGAGCTGGCCAAGTCTTTCTCTTTGAAATGAAGTGAGGTTTAACATTCCCTTTGCCCAACCAAGGCATAATCCCTTCCACTTCTGTCGATCCTGTCAGTGGGTGCCCAAACACAATCACTCCCATTTCCATTTCCTCCCATTTCTACCTCCCCTAAGACTCTTCACTTCCATTTACCATACCTTCTAACTCACCTACCTTCCTATCCTCTATCCTCCATCCACCTTTCATTACCCATGCCTTAACCTCCTTCATATCTTAACTTAAACCTACCCTCCATCTTACACCCTCACCTCCCTCCACTAACTTCCTTTCCACCTTACCCCTACCCCTATTCTATTCTAGCATCTCCCTTCCCTTTATACCTTCTATCTCACACTCCCCTCCACACTACCTACCTCTTTACCCCTTTATTCCCATAAAATCACCTATTCTAACCCACATCCCATAAGTCTTACTTCCTTTATTTCCCTAAGCTTACCTCTACCACACACCTATTAACCTACCCTTTCCATCTTATCACCTACCCCCATCCTAGCCTACCCATATCCTATGCCTATCCTAACCTGCCACCCTACCCCCTTACCCTTTTTCCTTGCTCCTTATAACTCCTATTATAACCTACATCCCCTTTACCCTTTCCTTACCCCCTTATACCTCCCACTGCACTTTATTCCCCAACATATCCTAACTCCAACCCCTTCTACCTCCCACATCCTAAACCTCTTTCCCCCCCACGTATCTCCTTCTTCCATTATTTATATCCATTATGTTCCCCTTTCCGCACACATCCCATTCCCTCCTCTTTCTCCACGTAGCAGCTACCCTTAACATTTCCTACCACTCCCCCCTCATATTTCTCTCCATCATATCATATCATCCTTTTAGGCCCCACACACTCAAAAATGGAGAATCAAAAAAGATTTTTTAAGGACCTTCCTCACTGGGACCCACCAAGCTTTAGCCTAGGGATTTTTGTTAGGATTCCCAAAGATACTGAGAGGAGGGGGGGGGGGATGAATCAGTATCTGACCGATTAAAGCATTTTTTTAACTTATAATATGAAAAGCAATTCAAAATTGTGTATCAGTAAACCAAAATTAATGCAATAAATAAGAATAAAAACCACAACATAAAAGACACACCATAACACAATATTTTAACGAGGAAACTTGGTGTGGGAAAAATCTCAGTGGGATTTGTGACCCACAATATTCGCTTACTAACCAATAAGAGAATATTACTGTTACAATAGGGGCCTGCACATGCAGGAAGGCCAAGTGCCTAGAGCTCACTGCTCAGTTACAAAAGAAGTTTCACTGACTTAACAAAATGGATTATACAAATCCAATGTCATGTACTACTTCATATCAGCATCTGCTATGCCAGGTTCAGTACCGGTTTAATCTTTGCAATAATCATAAACCCTTATCCAAAATCTGCCTTACAATTTGCACATTAGGTCTACAATAATCCTTCCATATTCACATCCTAAATGATCTACAAGATCTCATACTTATATGATTCATATTACAATCTACCATGTCAGCTTACAAAAACATTTTACAATTAAATACAAAATATAATTAAACAAAATTCATGTCGGCCATGGTTTTGGTAATCTTTCTTTTCGGTGTCGATGAACTATATGTTGGTGTAGAGTCTGTCGGTGCCGGTGCCTAACGGTATTACATGATTGTAAGGTTGCCATCAATGAAAATAACTTCAATCACCTACAATTTCTCATTGGAGTGTGCATTTGCCAACAATCTCCCCCTTTGGCATTGATGGCAACACTCATGAGAAAAATCCAAAAAGTATCCAAAAATGTTATCGAGAAAGATTTTGCCAAAATTGTCTTACCAAAATTGTGTTATCAAAATGCTGTGCTCCCCCTGAGCTGATGGTGTCTTTCTTTTGATCATTTTTCTTAGTTTCACTACTCCCCCTTTGACATCAATGGAAAAGGTTGTCTAAGAGTCAACTGAGTGCAGTTTCAACTTGATCCTTGTAACCGGTTGGTTACAATCTAGAAAAGGTCTGCCAATGCAAAATTTAGGCTCTTAGTGAACCTATCACTGTCCTTCAATCCTATCTCTGTTCTTTGAATTGTACCGGTGAGGTGATGCATTTTCTCTTCTGGTGTCTTCAGTCCTTGAACAAGTGCCTTTGAGATCTCTTTTCTCAAAGAGATGAGGTAGTCCAATTTGGGACTGGGTCTGCATTTAAGATGTTATGCCTTTCCTTTTATTCTTTCCTTCTCTTTTTCCAATTTTTCAAGTTTCTTCTCAAAACCTGCTATTTCCTTCTCTATAACTGATAATGGTTTAGATGAATCAATGAGATTGTCAGCTATATCATTTATTTCTTTCTGCACCTTACTGATCCCTTTGTCTATATCTACTGTCAAGGTATTAGTCTTACATGTGTCTCTATACAACTCCTTAAACTCCTTTATTGTTTTGTTTAGTGCTGGTAAAATGGTATCAATGTGTCTCATGCACTTCTTTATTTTCTCATCAAAGAATTTATGTTTTTCTTTATCCATTTTCTCTTTAAATGTCTCCTCATTAATCTGATCAACTGTCAAAATGTTACCGGTTATATACTTAGACAATGTGTCTAGTTGATTTAAAGAATCTTTATTTTCTACATTGCACTTGGGTGCTATCAATTTTAGAATAGGAATTGTATCATCAATAGCCTTAAATGCTTGTGCATTGCATTCTATGATTTTATTAATGGAATCCAATAATACCTCTGTCACATTTGTTGGTCTGAATTCTATCATGGAAGAACCAGATGATTGTCCAACTACCTTAACAATCTGCATTCCGTCGATGTGAGTAACCTCTTTGCTTGTATTGACCTCTGGTAGGTCAGTTTGTGTTTGCATTTCTACTAGAAAGGGCTTGGGTTTCTCAGCTATTGCTAGTGGCACTGTCTCTGCATGAACCTGTACCTCAACCTTTTTCTATTTCTCTTTCTCAACCTGTGTCTTAGTGGGTTTCACTATGCTCTCTACTGCCAGTTTCTCTGATGAAGTCTCAGTATTCACTGTCAGTTTATTAGTATGTGCCTTTGTACCGTCCACTACCGATATCTCAACTATTTTCATTGTGTTGTCAGTCGGTTGCTCTAGCTCAGTGGGTTTAGCAATGTTTGTATCAGTCACCATTCTAGTAGATAGGGGATCAACTAATTGTTTAGTTTGTGTCTCAACCCCAATATCAACATTTGCAACCGGTGACTCAGTAGTCACATCTTTCTTCTTATCTTCAGTGGTCTCTTTATCAACCACAACATTTACCTCTCGGGTGTCTATGTTCATGGTGTAAAAAATTTCAGACTCGGGATTTGTATCCTCATGAGGAGTCTCCATACTCTTTGTTGCCGGTTGTTTGTCAATAGTATGTGTAGATCAGGAATTTGGGAAAACATCAAAGCAATATCAATTAGCTAACCACAAAGCTAAATTGCAATGAAAAGAAATCCTAATACATTCAATAAAGGCATGAAGATGAAATACTAAAATAAAATGCAAACCAAAGCATGTATCTCCTTCATTGTTCCTCCATTATTCTTCTTTCACCTTCAAATTTGATGTGGATCTCACCTACAAGTACAAAATGCAAAGTGGAAAGTAAGTTGTTGAGAGATGAAATTCGCAGCATAAAGTTACTCGAAAATGTGATTGATTGATCTCTTGATTGAAGAAAATCATCCAATTTATAGACAAATTGGAGAGAGGAAAAGATTAGCATGAAGAGATTGAAAGGAAATTCAAATCAAGAATGGCAACATTATGACAAATGTATGACAATTTCTATGCAAGGTGTATGACAAATTATGACAAATTATGGCAAGTTGCTATGCAAAATGCATGACAAATTATGACAAGATTGAAATAGAAATAGAAATTAGAAATTAGGAGAAATTAGCAAATTAGAAAATTGAGGAAAAAGATGAAATAGAAATTAGGTGAATTAATTAATAGGTTTTCATCCATTAATTAATTCATGAAAGAGACCTAGAACTAAATAAATAGATTTATTTAACCCACAAAGAAGAAGAAAAGGATTAAATGAACAAATCATAAAAAACCTAGAAATAAGAGGACAAGGAATTAGGTCAAGACAACAAGAAATTAATGTAGGTTCGATCATGATTCTGATTGACAAAGGACCAATGTTGATAAATGATTGAGATTGGTTGACAAAAATCAATGACAAATTGACCAAGATTGACAAGGAGATCAAATTGATAGGTGCCAATTGACGAGGAACAATGACTAATCGATCCAAATTGACATGATTGAAAAGGACAAGGATCGATGACGAATCAATCGCAAAATGACAAGATTGACAAGTTGATAATCGCAAATGATTACTAACAAGCTAAAGTTGATTGAAAGATTGACAAGAGGACAAAACCCTAATTCTATCATCGATTAGGATTGATGATGTCCAAAATGATGATAAATGAGCACACACCATGATGCGATAGGATAAGATCGACCAAAATCATGACTCAAGATTGCTATCGACAAGACCTAATTCGAAAGTGATAAAAATGAGGAATGCAGAAGAAGGAATCGATGCTCGCAAATGATAAAGACCAAGTGTGCAACATAGAAGAAATGTTAATGCGATGCAAGAACCCTAAAATAAGGCAATGCGCAAATGTTAAAGTATGACTCCACAAGCGTTGACCATTTTTAGATGTCTACAGTATGTACCGGTGGAGTATTAGAAAGAGGTGGGGGTAGGTTATCAATTATCTTTAGGCTTGGAGGACCACCTACCTTACCTTTCCCCTTATCCTTGTCCTTTTGGTAGACTCGGATGGTCTTAGGTCTTTTAAGTTCTTCGTGTTTCTCCTTTTCAACAAAGAATATATCTCATTGATCTGTAGTATCTTCAGTGATTTCATTCACTCTACCTACCATTAGTGCTACATGCCAATGACCGGTTGAAAATACTATCTGGTTGGCCTCACTGATTAATTCATCTATCTCTTTAGTGGAGTTCACTGGGTGAACTACAAGGGATTTTTCTATTTTTATCTTTTTATCTAACTCAACAATAGCTACCCTTGTAGCTTCTAGTCTTCTGTATAAATCATTGGGTATATCATCAACAATCTCCATGAAAAATTTCTTGTAAATGTCTAAGTGTAAAATTACACTATTCTCTATGCTCTCTTTATCATCATTGGAAAGTGTGTTATATAGCTTGCTAATATTTTTCAATTTTCCATCCTTAGTTATTTCATTTAGAAGTTTGTCCAGTGGAGCAATAGCCCATTTTTCCTTCTTTTTCTTTGGGGTCAACTTCTTGGTTGGAGGCCTAATTGCTTGTTGCTTTTGTCTTGTTCTCCTGGGTGTAGGTGAGGGTGTCGGTGATGGTTTTATTTTCCTTACTAGCCTTTTGAACTCAGCTGGTATATCACTGTATGAAGTAGTTGCAACCAGTGAAAGATGAGCTTCCAGTTGAAGTCCTTCCAACTCACTCTCCTTAATACCAATTTTCTTTAATACATCTTCCTTTATTGCTTTCGCTTGTCTAGTGCCCTTCTTCACTATCTGTTTAGTTTTCTTGACTCTTTTCTGAGATTGGATACCACTCTCAATTGTTTCAGCATTTCCAAACACTTTCTTAGATGGTTCCTTTGGTGCTGCAAGGAGGGCTTTTGCATAAGTCTCAATTATGTTATCATCTATTTCATATCCCATCTCGGTTACCCAAAGAGTCCTAGGGACAACTGCCTCCATCCAGATTTCATCTTTCTTAATTACAAAGCATATCTCTTTTTGATAATTATCAACAATTGCTTGAGATAGTCTTATTCTTGTCTTCATTCGAGCCTTTAGTGCTTGAAAATGTTCATTTATATTTTTCTCTCTATCATCTCCCATGTTGTTCAATATGTCCAATAGTTGTTTTCCTACTGGTATATCAAAGCCAAAGACTTTCCTACCAATACCGGGTACTTCCTTGGTACTATATAGCATTAAGCATACAAGCAGGTTTCTAAATCTAAAAGTTCCCTTCTTATCACCTTTGATTTTCTTCAGGTTGTCTATCAATTCATCTTTAAGCCATTCACATACATCAATTCTTGCATTGTCATTCACCATGTCATATGCACTTTTAATACATAGGCTGGATACAGAGTTTAACCTATTTACATGTGTAGCCTTATAGCCAAGAATCATACTGAAAAATCTAAAATTGATGTCCTTCACATCATTGACTCTTAGGGATCTTTTGTCAAATGTTGCGCCAGTTAAGGTCATCACAATGTCATTTGGCACTTTCTTAGTTCTATCAGGCCTACTACTAGTGGAAGGTAACCCTGTTACTTCCCTAACTACTTCTTTAGTGATCTTATGGATGGAATCCAACCAAAATAATTCACCATGAACTCTGCTCAAGACTATCCTTATCACATCTTTCAGAAAATTAGGGATACTAAGAATGTCCACAAAACCTAGGGTTTCCACTACCTTGTGTTCTGGTTTAATGTTACCATTTGCCTCATAGATCACAGTCCTATCCATGTTCTTGATTTCATCATCTCCCAGTTCCTCAATATGACAATGTATGTATATTCTAGGATCCTTTGCATAAACTACTCCCTTAAGTATTTTTTGAAAATGCTCCTAGGGTATCATCTTTCTTTGCAATTTTGGGAATAAGTTTGAACACGGGCCTAGGGCACTTAATAACCTCAATCATAGTAGGGTTTGCAATAAATTCAGGTGCAGATGAAGAATCCATAGTTATAAATACCTCAATATGCCTTTAGGATGAGTGCTTGGATGAACTGATTCACTTTTTGCTAAGGATGCCTTCACTCAGGATTTTCGCGCTCTCTAAAGATTTGAATGTTCATTGAATGAAAAAGGAGCCAAAACACTTATTTTATAATATTATTTTCTCCAACTACCACATTTAATGCCTATCGGTTAAGTCAAAACTTAACTCATCTGTCGGTAAAGAAGTAATTCAACTTCTCACCATCAATCGAGGGTATATTAGCATGTTTTTCAATTTGTTACCAAACCCCCAAAGGATTTTCCTTCAGTTAGATGAAGAGTCTCCTATCGGTGGAGTGATACTCTATTCTACTGGTGGAGGAGTATTCCCATCAACATTCTGATCCATTGTTTTGAGAATTCTTTCTTTACCTCTTCAACTTTTTCTTTACCTTTCAAGATGGGTCCTTTTTTACTTGCCAGTGATGCCTTACTTCTACAGAATTTTGCAATATGTCCAATCTTGTTGCAAGCATAACAAGTCACATTATTTTTCTGAATAGCTTTCCCATATCCTATGCCGGTATGTGTTCTGCATTAGATAAGTGTCCAAATCTTCCACGAACATAACATCTTACATTCATTCTGCAATTTTCTGAATTATGACCAACTTTGTTGCATTTTGAACATTGACCGGTGGGTGTATTAGTGTTCTGATAATTTCTAGATCTACATTGATTTTCTTTATGACCATACTTGTTACAGTTAAAGCATTTCCCATTAAAGTTGTAAGCATTAGGTTGTCTTACCGGTTTGCTGTGATCATGATTGTTTGCAGTACCAGAGCTTTCACCAATTTCAAAGCCAAGGCCATTTGTATCACCATTATGTTTCTGATTCTTCAGCATGTCATCAAGTTCTTTTGAACTTTTCTTGAATTTCTCCTTGTGTTGATTTGCAGTAGCCAATTCATTTTCCAATAAATCTTTCTGTCTCATGAGTTCAGTTTTATCATGTTCTAAGTGAATTAGATCTGTCTTTAGCATATCATTCTTATGACTGAGTCTTAGATTTTCATTTGTAGAATCATTGATTCTTCTAGTCAAGTCATCTTCATTCTTCTTTCCATCTTCAATTTCTTTACAAAATCTCATAGTCATATCCTGCATCTCATTCTTCATTGTACTGTTTTCTTGTCTCAGTTTGTTTACCAGATCATTAAGAGTTTCCTTTTCATCATTATCATTCTGCATCTTTTCACAAAGTTCTCCTTTTGTTTCTTGCAATAGTGAGATTCTCTTGAAGTCCTTAAATGATATCCTATGCAGCCTTCAAATCATCTTCAAGTTTGATATTCTTCACCTTTTCTACATCATAGTCTAAAAGAGCTATTTCCAATTGCTTTCTCAAGTTTTCCATCTCTACCAAATAGGTGTCAGAATCTTCCTCAAGCTGTTAGGCTTTTGAAAATAGAGGACTAGGATCTAATACCAATTGTTAGGATTCCCAAAGATACTGAGAGGGGGGGGGGTGTGAATTAGTATTTGACTGGTTAAAGCATTTTCTTAACTTATAATATGAAAACCAATTCAAAACTGTGTACTGGTAAACCAGAATTAATGTAATAATTAAGAATAAAAACCACAACATGAAAGACACACCATAGCACAATATTTTAACAAGGAAACCCAGTGTGGGAAAAATCTCAGTGGGATTTGTGACCCATAATATTTACGTACTGGCCAATAAGAGAATATTACTGTTACAATAGGGGCCTGCACATGTAGGAAGGCCAAGTGCCTAGAGCTCCCCGCTCAGTTACAAAAGAAGTCTCACTGACTTACAAAAATAGATTATACAAATTCAATGGCATGTACTGCTTCAGATCAGCATCTGCTATGCTAGGTTCAGTACCGGTTTAAGCTCTGCAATAATCATAAACCCTTATCCAAAGTCTGCCTTACAATTTGTACATTAGGTCTACAATAATTCTTCCATATTCACATCCTAAATGATCTACAAGATCTCATACTTATATGAGTCATATTACAATCCACCATGTCAGTTTACAAAAAGATTTTACAATTAAATACAAAATACAATTAAATAAAATTCATGTCGGCCATGGTGCCGATAATCTTTCTTTTTAGTGTCGGTGAACTGTATGCCGGTGTAGAGTCTACCGATGCTGGTGCCTGTCGGTATCACATGATTGTAAGGTTGCCATCAATGACAATACCTTCAATCACCTACAATTTCTCATTGGAGTGTGCATTTTCCAATAATTTTAAGTGTTTTTAATTACCATGGCACATATTGCTTGAGCCCCACAAAATCAGAAATGGAAATTTTAAAAGTTTTCACATACCTTTTCCACATCATTGCTTGGGCCCACCAAAAATTAATTTTGGAAAGAGGAAAAAGTTTTTAAGGCATATTTAATAAGAAAAGAGCCACCTTATCATTTTATTTGGCTCCTAATATTCCCAACACATGCCACGATGAAAGACAATGTAAGGTGTGGCACTTAGGAAATAAACAAGCTGGGCCCTGGCCTTTGAAGGAAAAGGTGTGTCACATGAACAAAACCATTTAGGGGATTTAAATTCAAAATTAGATCATAAGGAGAGCATAAGTAAATGAAAAGGCAAAGATAAAAATTCATATTTGAATTGAGGTAATCAGATTTTAAGGAGAATTCAAGAGGTACAAATTTAAGTGAATAATTTGACAGACATGGATTTTAATCTACATCGGATTCTGGAAACAATTATATGCAGTCCTAATATGAATTCAAGCAGAGATTAATGCAATCTAGTGAAGAAGATCAAACTTAAGCCAAATCAGAGAACAAGGGAAGCAATTCTTGAAGACAAACAAGCTGTTCATATTCAAATCTAGGTGTTTTCCTCCTATTCTTGTGTCAAATGTTCAATTGAAAAAAAATGTTGTAGGTACATGGAGAACCTTTGATGATGGTAATTTTAAAACTCACCCCAAGTCTACATGAACTACAAAGGCTTGTGATAAGTATGCATGACTTGTTGAAATTTTTCATGCTTATAACATGAAATTTTTTTTTTGCCATTTTTCGTTGATGAAAACCGACATTGTAATAAAACCATTAAAAGGCCGACTTTGTTTGTTGCCCTAAAAACACTTGTTATAAGCGGTTGGGATGCTTAAGGCATTGTAAGGTTGATGTACTATTTTTGTTGGATAATAAGAAAGATTGGATGACTGTGTATGGTGGACGTAACCCATTCTGGGTGAACCATGTTAAATCTCTGTGTTATTCATGTCCTGTTTTATTTCTTTATCTTTTGTATTTAAATCTGCATATAATTGTTAGTTAATATTTTCTTTGGATCTTCTTGAAACCCTAACAATTGGTATCAGAGCGAAGTTTTCTATAAATTGGTAGGAGTTTCAGATTTGAGTGGGAGCAATGGAGGATTCCAAATTCAAGGTCGAAAAGTTTAACAACCAGAATTATTAGTTATGGAAAATGCAGATGGAGGATTACCTGTATCAAAAGGATTTGTGGCGGCCATTGGAAGGAAAGGCAAAGAAAGCGACCATAATGTTAGATGAAGAGTGGGAAATTTTATATAGAAAGGCATTGGGATCCATTCGATTGTGCCTTGCACCGTCTGTAGCATTCAATATAAGAAAAGCAAAAATGACTGCAGATTTGATGGCGACATTGGCTAAGTTGTATGAGAAACCCTCGGCTTCGAATAAGGTATTTCTTATGAAGAATCTATTTAATTTGAAAATGAGTGAGGGAGGATCTGTAGTAGAGCACTTAAATGAATTTAATACAATTACCAGTCAATTGTCTTCAGTAAAAATTACTTTTGCAGAAGAGGTTAGGGCTCTCTTGATTTTATGTTCTTTGCCAGACAGCTGGAATAGCTTTGTTATGGCTGTAAGCAACTCTGTCTCTGGTAAAAATACTTTGGTATTTGATGATATTGTTGGTGTTATCCTAAGCGAGGAAATGCAAAAGAAAATCACAGGTGAGACTCCAACATCATCAGGCAGTGTTTTGAATGTGGAGAATAGAGGAAGATCAAAGGAAAGAGGAAAAGGCCATGTGAATGAGAAGTCACGAGGGAAATCAAAGAAAGGATGCTCTCAATCTAGAGGAAAGAAATATTGCTAGTACTACAGAAAGCCTAGTCATCTAAAGAAAGATTGTTGGTCTTATAAAAACAAAGAAGGAGACAAAAATGAAAATGATAGTAAGGAAGCTAATATTGCAAGTAATACTTTACAAGATGCTTTAATCTTATGTTTGGATAATGTTAATGATTCCTGGGTAATAGATTCTGGGGATTCATTTCATGCTACACCCCATAGAAAATATTTTCTAGATTATGTTCA
This sequence comes from Cryptomeria japonica, assembly GCF_030272615.1. NCBI lineage: Eukaryota > Viridiplantae > Streptophyta > Pinopsida > Cupressales > Cupressaceae > Cryptomeria > Cryptomeria japonica. The sequence continues at coordinate 170,809,102 of NC_081408.1, read as the reverse complement.
AGGTGATTTTGGACAGGTATATTTGGGTGATGATGAGCCCTGTCAAATTGTTGGAAAAGGAAAGATAAAGATCAAGTTGCAGAATGGAAATGACTGGTTTCTGCAAGAGGTAAGACATGTTCCTAATTTAAGAAGAAATTTAATTTCTATAGGGAAACTAGGTAGTGAAGGTTGCATAGTTACCCTCTCAGATAGTATGTGGAAGGTCACTAAAGGATCATTAGTAATAGCTAAAGGTGAAAAGGTAGGCACATTATATCTATGTACAGGTAACACTTACTCTACCCTAGCTACTACAGATAAATTTACTGCAGGGAAAACAACAATAAATGTTGCAAGAATAGATTCAATAATGTGGCACCATAGGCTTGGGCACATGAGTGAGAAAGAGATGAAAACCCTTCACTCCAAAAATCTATTGCTAGGACTAAAGAAGATTGATTTAGAGTTTTGTGAAAACTATGTTTATTGTAAACAGAAAAGAGTCAGATTTCTCAAGGTTGGGAAAGAGAAGAAGAGTGAGAAGTTAGAGCTTGTACATTCAGATGTATGGGGATCAGCTCAGGTATCATCTCTTGGCGGCTCTTGTTATTATGTTATTTTTATTGATGACTCAACCAGAAAAACAAGGGTATATTTACTAAAACAAAAATTAGATGTTTTTGAAACTTTTAAGAAATGGAAAGCTTTGGTTGAGAATGAGACAGGAAAAAAGTTGAAGTGTCTCAGATTGGATAATGGAGGTGAGTATTGCAGCAAAGAATTTGAAGATTACTACCCCTTAAATGGAATTCGAAAGTAGAAGACAGTTCCAGGAACTCCATAGGAAAATGGTGTGTCAGAGAGAATGAATAGGACTATCATGGAACGCGCGAGGAGCATGAGATTGCATGCTGGATTGCCCTTACATTTTTGGGAAGATGTTGTACATATTGTTGTCTATTTGATAAATAGAGGACCTTCAACCCCTTTGGATGGTGGTATTCCAGAGAAGGCATGGACTGGTAAAAAGGTAAATTATTCTTTTCTAAAAACTTTTGGTTGTGAAGCTTTTGTCCATGTTGATAAAGAAAACAGAACCAAGCTTGATTCTAAATCTAAGAAATGTACCTTCATTGGATATGGGATAGATGAATATGGCTATTGGTTATGGGATTTTGAAAATAAGAAAATAATTAGAAGTAGAGATGTTATATTCAATGAGAAGGTTATGTATAAAGAATAGATGCAGGAAAAGAAGCATGAACAAGACAAACAAGAATATGTGGTGCTGGATGAGATTCCTAAAAATGAAATGCCACAGGTACTTGATTCTCAACAACAACAGATTGTCCCACAAACTCCTGCAAGTGTTAGACATCCTATGATGACAAGTAGACCACCTAAAAGATTTTCTCCTTCTTTGTATTCTATTTTATTAATGGATTCTGGTGAACCAGAAGAATATGAAGAAGCAATGTAGGTAGATGCCAAACAACAGTGGGAGCTAGGCATGAAAGAGGAGATGGACTCCTTGATGAAAAATAAGACTTGGGACTTAGTCCCTTTACCTGCAGAAAAAAGAGCCTTGCCTAACAAATGGGTTTATCGGTTGAAGGAGGAGGAAGGAGGTCAGAAAAGATATAAGGCCAGACTTGTGGTAAAAGGTTTTGCACAGAAAAAGGGTATAGATTATGATGAAATATTTTCTCCAGTTGTAAAAATGACTTCAATTAGAACTATACTTAGTCTTGTGGCTGCAGATGATTTACATCTTGAACAATTAGATGTCAAAATAGCTTTTCTCCATGGAAATTTGGAGGAGGAAATTTACATGTTGCAACCATAGGGATATGAGGTCAAAGGTAAGGAGAACTTGGTGTGCAAGTTGAAGAAAAGTCTGTATGGCCTAAAGCAAGCACCCCGACAATGGTATTTAAAATTTGATAGTTTCATGGTTGAACACGGTTATCATAGATGTCATTCTGATCATTGTGTATATTTTAAGAGATTTGATAATGGTAGTTATATTATCCTGTTGCTTTATGTTGATGACATGCTTGTTGCTGGGTCTAACATGCAACATATAAATGATCTTAAACAGAAATTAGCCAGGTCATTTGCTATGAAGGATTTGGGTGCAGCTAAGCAAATTCTCAGTATGAGAATTACACAGGACAGGAAAAATAGAACCTTGAATTTGTCCCAAAGTGAGTATATAAAGAAGGTGTTGAAAAGATTTAACATGCAGGATGCAAAAGCAGTTAGTACACCTTTGGCTAGTCATTTCAAATTGACTAAGGAGATGTGCCCAAAGGCACAGGAAGAGGTTAATAAAATGTCTAACATCTCATATTCATCAGTTGTTGGCAGTCTAATGTATGCAATAGTATGCACAAGGCCAGATATTGCACATGCAGTGGGAGTTGTGAGCAGGATTATGAGTAATCCGGGTATGGAACATTGGAATGTTGTGAAATGGATTCTTTAGTATTTGAAAGGAACTACTACGAAGGCATTATCTTTCAAAGGATCTAATGCTTCTCTGAGTGGATTTGTTGACTCTAATCTAACGAGTGATATTGATTCACAGAGGAGTACTACAGGGTATGTTTTTACTATAGGGGGAACTACAATCAGTTGGATTTCTAGGCTGCAAAAGGTTGTTGCACTTTCAACCACTGAAGCTGAGTATGTTGCTGCTACAGAAGCCAGCAAGGAGATGATTTGGTTGCAATGTTTTCTGGAGGAATTGGGTCAGACACAAGAGGATAGCCCATTGTATACTAATAGCCAGAGTGCCATTCATCTTGCGAAGAACTCTGCTTTTCATTCATAGACAAAGCACATTCAGCTCAGGTACCACTTCATTCGGACTATTTTGGAGGAGGGTTAGTTACGGCTTGAGAAGATTCACACAAGTGAGAATCTTGTCAATATGTTCATGAAGGTAGTTCCACAGGAGAAGCTAATTTCTTCATCAGTTTCTATTGGTCTTCTTGATTGATAATTGTGGAATTTATACCAGTTGAGTCCTAGTGGTTTATCCAACAGATGCTGCATGTACAGTGGTGTCATGTAGTATTAGTCTCCAAGTGGGAGATTGTTTGGTGTGGAGTTTGATCAGTCTCCAAGTGGGAGATTGTTGAAATTTTGTGACCTAATCAGCAAAGTATTGTACACTCAGCACGTATCCTCACTGGGCCCGAGCCGGGCCCCAGGTAGGGATTCGAGGGCAGGAGCCCCCCGAGAATTTTTTTTTTTGTCATTTTTCATTGATGAAAACTGACATTGTAATAAAACCATAAAAAGGATGACTTTGTTTGTTGCCCTACAAATGCATGTTATAAGCGGTTGGGATGCTTAAGGCATTGTAAGGTTGATGTACTATTTTTGCTGGATAATAAGAAAGATTGGATGACTGTGTATGGTGGACGTAACCCATTTTGGGTGAACCACGTTAAATCTCTATGTTATTCGTATCCTGTTTTGTTTCTTTATCTTTTGTATTTAAATCTGCATATAATTGTTAGTTCATATTTGCTTCGGATCTGCTTGAAACCCTAACATGACTATCTCCTTACCCAAAATGTAATCCTTTCATTGCATGCAAACCTAAATGATAGCATATATCTCTTTATTATATTTTAGGTACTTACCCACTATGTTATAAACCATCTTGTTATGGTAAATAGATGTGTCTCAGATGACACTATGTGAGAAATGACTCACCATTGTAGGTACATGGAGCACCTTTGATGGTCATTTTGCAACTCACCTGGAGTCTACATGAGTTGCATAAGCTTGTGATAAGTATGGATGATTGTCTCCTTCTTTGTATGTAGACCTAAACAATAGCATAAATCTCTTTCATATTTTAGGTGCCTACACACTATGTTAGAAATCATCATTTTCCAAAAATGGTCATTTATATGATGGCCAATTTAGTAGTGGTGTGTCAAGGGCATTATCAATTGAAAGATTTACCTAACAATGCAAAGGTGCACCCATCAACAAAATCAACATGCCTCTATACCTTGAGAGCATATGCTCTATCTGCTTCTATTGTGTAGTTATTGTTGGTGTTTGAGCACATGTTTCTATTGCAACTTTCCATTCTTCTTCCGGTCTAATAATTCACCCAAACTGTAATTCACCTCCATCACTAAATCAAGTGGAGTTCCTTCAACTCCTCCTTGGCTATCAAGCTAGCAATCCAACATTGTTGAACTGGAATTCTAATTTAAGTAGGGCTCTACTAATTTTCTCTAATCTAAGAAATTATAAAGAAATACATCTCCAATTTAGAAATATAATAATCAACAACATCTACATCAATTTTCCCGTCAAAATTAGGGATATCACAACTTACCTAGGCTTTGAAGGGAGTCCAATTGCCAAATGACCTTTCTAATGGGGCTCACTACTTATTTTGGTTACTTCAGAGCATCAGCATAAATCAGTTCATCATCCTTGATCTTTGTTTTCCTCAAGCCACCTAGATTAACAACTTGAAGGAATTCGAATTAGTAGCTAGTTCTTCAATATCAATATAGCTGAACAAAATAAAACACAAAATTGATAATTACAATACAGCTAAACAAAATGATCTTTATTTTAATCGAGTGTGTTTACAAAAGGGGTAAAATTTGTAGTAGAGATGAATGCATTCTATTCTTGTTACATGATTCAAATTCAATCACTATATAGCTTTCAAAAAAAGGAAAACTTACTAAAAGTAGTATATTAGGGATCTTAGTGGAACCAAAGAATCATCACAGCTAGTACTAACTAGTGTCCTTGGAAGTTGAAATGAGCATTCAAATAAGGAAAAACCTAATGGAAAACTGAAAATGTTTGTTGGAAAATTATTTATTTGGCACCCCCATTTGTCAAGGCCATAACTCTTGTCTATAACTGCCATTAAGATGATATTCTCAACAATTGATTGAATCTCTTGAGCTTGGTGACTAAGACAGTAGTGTTCCAAAATCGAGAATAGGGTCAAGTGAATTCCTTCTCCAATGGATAATTTAATTTAAATATTTGATGGCACATCTAAGAGGGCTATTAATTGAATTTTAAGCTCAATGTCTCAAGGGAAGGAGCACATATTTAACCTAGAATTGCTCCTTTGTCCAATTATTTTATGCATTTGTAACCTTGAATGATGTGTTTGCACTATTTTTCTACACTTTTGTACAATCTAGTTGTGCTTTTGTTCAATATCATTCTTTTTTAGAAAACTTCCAAATTAGGCACACAATCATGACTTCACACTGATAAAATATGAAACTTTTGGACAAACTAGACTTGAAACGACACTTGGAAACAAACTTCAAACTTGCAAACTTGAAATTTATACTTGACAACCACACAATTAAAACATAAGAAAAACTTGGAGGTAAGTCAAGAGGAATTTAAGTGTGGAATGCCTTCACATTTACTATCTCTAGAAGAATCTCAAAATATTTTGTTTTCATCTTCAAAGGTGCTGATAAAAGATCTTCATCAAGTTTCTATATTGGAAGACATATATGAATTTTTGCAATATACTAAATGGATTCAAGTAATTAAAATGGTCCTTGATTCAAATCCTATTTATTATCTTCAGTCTCTACTTACCAAGAGTGACAAGTTACCTCTAGTTTTACTCTCCGTATCCAAAAGGAACAAGATCTCATATATTTTAGTACATCTAGCCAAACAAATTTAGTTAGTGTGTCTATCCCAAGCATACCATTGTTTGACATATTGACTCTGAAATATAACACCACATTTCAATGACAATCATATAGAGAAAAACATGATCAATTTTATGAGCCTATTTTAATGATTCTTTTATTTGGCTTGATATAATTTTATACTCTAGTTACTGTATTGAATTGTTTCAGGGACTATAGTTAGGAGATAGCCATTGGGGGGTTATATTGCTCCTAAGTCCCCACCTTGTTGTTCATTGAGAACTGGCTGCGAAAGGTAGAGATCGATCTAAAGCACAAAAAATATGTATATCGATCTCTAATGTTTTGCTACAGATCGATCCAAAGAATGAAAGTTATGCAGATCGATCTCTTGCTATTGCAGATCAATCTCTTGCTACTACAGATCGATCTCTTGCTATTGCAGATCACTCTCTTGCTGTTGTAGATTGATCTCTCCTCAGTCTTAATTGGGTAGACATGTTACGATCTAAAACCATGATTCTTTGCACACAAATTGAATTGACATAAATATTACAACAAAATATTTATTCAAATATGCAATTAACAATGTCCAATCAATCCTCTCTACACAATACCTCTATCTCTCTTGTCCAATCTTGGCTAATGCCCACACACCTCCACATCCTTGGTTGATACTTCTTATATTGTATCTTCTCCAATTTGATACCCTTTCATGTTTTGAATTACAATAATTCCTCTAGTGAACCAAATCTACCAGAAGATGAAAGAAGGCCCAATGTCCCCAGAAGATAGTAGAATAGAAGCTAAGGTCAAAGAGAAAGCCAAACTATACTAGAATTAATATGATGGAATTGTTATGGTATTGAATACAATTTTGAGTCAAGGAAGTTCTCTTAACTATTCCATAGATCAATGACAATGAGTGTGTCAATCTAGAAACAAACTTTAAGATGCACACTCTAATTAGTAAGCTCTTTTTTAGTAACATCATGTAGCAAAGTCTATAGGTTCTTTGTGTAAACCTTTCCTTGTAGTTTTCATCTTTGAGTTATCCAAAATCTATTTTTGTACATGCTCCATATCCTTGATAATGGAATTTAATAATATGTTGAGCTCATTACTATTTTCTTAGACAAATGTGTATTCATTTTTTTAGCAATGCTTTCTATTTGAGTTGAAACCATAAAATTCTTCAAATAATATTTGAATTTTATATTATGAGAATGTTTATTAATCAAATTTTGATAAACATAAGAAATGGATATCTAAGATTAAGACTTATAAGCATGTGGTACATGTGAGACAATTTTTTTGTCTTAGTTTGCTTGCTCTCTACCTAGAAATCAATTTGTTGTTATCTTGATGGATTTTCCATGAAAGTTTGTCTAGCCCATGGAAATAATATGCAATATGATAAGAAAGACATTGGAGCAAAAAGAAACTAAATGCATTATTTAGTTCTACACAAATGAAAACTCTCAAATAAGTTTAGTTGTCATTTCTATAGTAGACAATGGCAATAAGCACTTGTTAGTTTATTAGGGCAATATAGCTAACAATGGAAAATGTTGGTTAGTATAGATCAATGTGTAGGGCAAAGTCTTAGGTGACAATGGCAGTAAGCACTTGTTAGTTTATTAGGTCAAAAATTAGTTGGGACACTTGTTGACCTCCTCCATCAACTGTGCCCTCTTCTCCCCTTCCCTCTTTCATTAAACAATCACACATAGCTCGATCTCCTCCAATGATATCTCAATCCCTCTTCCCCGCTTTCATTGATTTCAATACACTATATTGGTGGAGGCATCTATTATGGCAGGTGCATGTAGCTAGATCAAGGAGAAATTGGCCGACACTAGGGTATATTCAAGATAGATTAAACCTTAAGACTTAAAGAATTTAAAATAAAATCAGGGGGAATAAGGGATAAAACAACTCGATTAGCTTGCTGAGTGAAAAAAGAAATATCTTGGCCATGATTAGGAGATAGCTAGCAAGGATGCCATAATTGTTGAACTCCGAAAGAATCTAGTTTAAGTAAATAGTGCCATTGAATCTTCACATAGAAAACCTGATTATGGGCCCGGATTGATCGAGACCCAAAAGAAGCTATAAATCAAGGAGCAAGAGCTTTATAACTTGGAAATTCATATGAAAAATACCCTAACCTTTTAGGAGATGTAGGGTTGCCGAGGTCGATGAAGCTTGCATGCAGGGAATTTCCAAAGGTCGACGAATTAGCTTGCATGGGAGTGATTGAGAAAATGACTTGCACTTTTTTTTTTAAAGTAATGTCCGTGGTCGTCATAATTTCGATGACCGTGGACACTTTTTTTCAAAAAACAAATTTCATTACTAATGCCCTCTCCATCAAAACAAAATGTGAAATTATCATCGGAATTCCAACGAATTCGAGCATTTTAAAAAAAAAAAAATCAAATTTGGTCACAATATACTTTCTCTATCGGAAACCTCCATTGGAATTCTAGACCAAATGTATTAGTAATGCCAACAATCTCTCCCTTTGGCATTGATGGCAACACTAATTAGATACACAATCAAAATATTGTCATCATCATCAACTTGCTTGCCGATATCACATGATCTCTCCTTTACATCTCCCCTTAAACCAATGCTTCACTCAATCTGATCTTCAACTTCTCACATGTCTACCATATCTGATTTCTATTCATTTCTTCTCCCCCTTTGACAACAATGCCAAAGATGTAAATGCATCGCTCATCATTAATTCTGTTGCTGTCTCTTTCACTATCTCTACCACATAAATCAGAAAATTATAATAGAGCATTAAATCAAAATTTTACATTAGAATTGCTCCCCAAAGGAGTAGCTTGTACCTTCATTAATCCTTAGTGTAAAATAAACATGAAATCCACAGGATTGATGGTTTTCCATCATTCTAGTTCTTTCAGTGTAGAGGTCTAACCCCTAGTTTACCTCTAAGAAACTCAAAAGTAGCCTTCGATAAGGGTTTAGTAAAGATATTGGCCAACTAATCTTTACTCTTCACATATTCCATCTTCACTTCCTTATCTTGAACTCTTTCCCTTATGAAATGATACTTCAATTCAGTGTGCTTGGTTCTAGCATGTAACATAGGATTTTTAGATATATTGATTGCACTTTTATTATCACAACAAATAGTCACTGGTTTTGACATATCTATCTTGAATCCTTCTAGCACATGTCTCATCCATATTTCCTATGTACAATTCATGGATGCAACAACATACTCATCTTTAGCTATAGATTGATAAACACAAGTTTGTTTCTTGCTCATCCATGCCACTAATCTTCCTCCAAGTAGAAAAGCTCCATCGGTTGTACTTTTCTGATCATCAACATTACCTGCCCAATCAACATTAGTAAAGGCATTCAAAGTAAAATCACCTTTATAGGGATACCATATACCATAGTCCACTATGCCTTTGAGATATCAAAAAATTCCCTTCACAACCACCATGTGACTTTCTTTAGGCTCTTTTTGAAATCTTGAAACTAATCCAACAACATGATCAATATTTGGTCTGCTATGGACAACACAATGTAGCTTGCCAATCATAGATCTATACCCTTTTTGACTAACTACAGGGGAATCATCTTCTTTTGAAAACTTGCAACCAATCACCATTGGTGTACCTACCGGTTTGTAGTCTTCCATGCCGAAAGTCTTCAACACCTCTTTGATATACTTGGTCTGACAAATAAAGATACCACCATCCAGCTGCTAGACCTGTAAGCCAATAAAGAACTTAATTTCTCCAATTAGAGACATTTCAAATTCCTTTTTCATTATATTAGCAAATTCCATAGACTTATCATCATTGCCACCAAAAATTATATCATCAACAAACACTTGTGCTATTAGCATCTTATCTCCATCAGTCTTCAAATAAATATTGTTGTCTTCACTAGTAAATTGGAATCCAATCTTGATCAAATGTGCATGTAATCTCTCATACCATGCTCTTGGTGCCTGATTAAGACCATACAAAGCTTTGTGCAATTTACACACCATGTCTTTATCATCACTCAAGGAAAATCCATCAGGTCATTCAATGTATACTTCTTCTTCTAGAATTCCATTTGGAAAGGCTGACTTGACATTCATTTGGTACAATTTGAATCCTTTATATGCAACAAATGCCAATAGCACTCTTACACCTTCCAATCTAGAAACATGTGCAAATTTTTCACCATAGTCCTCACCTTCCTCTTGAGCATACCCTTTGCAGAATAACCTTGCCTTATTTCTTAAAATCCTTCCTTCTTCATCCAATTTATTCCTAAAGACCCATTTAGTTCCAATTTACATTTTTATCCTCTGGTCTAAGAACAAGTGACCATGTTTGATTCTTCTCAATTTTATCAAATTCTTCATTCATTGCCTTCACCCAATCATCATCCTTTAGTGCTTCCTTAACTGTCTAGGGTTCAATTATAGACATCAAACATGAATTCTGTCTGATCTTTCTCCTGGTTTGCACACCTGCATTCTTGTCACCAATTATTTATTCTTGTGAATGATTCAGTCTGACATATCTAGGTATTGCCTCTATCAGTTTTGCATCTTCTTCATCAGTTTCTTCATCTTCACTATCATCACTCACTGGTTGAGCACCTAGTTCTGTATTTGTCGGTTGTTCATTATTCTTTTCTTCCGGTTCAAAGATCACAAACTTTTCCTCATTATCATCCTTTTCAGATTCAGATCTGCTTGTACCTTCAGACTTATCAGATAAATCATCAACTTTTACATTAGCACTTTCAATAATTTTCTTAGTCTTCTTATTGTAACATTTATATGCTTTACTCTTAGAAGAGTAACCAAGAAAAAATACCTCATTAGATTTTGCATCAAATTTCTCATTGTAGTTATCTCTTTTAATAAACATTGACCTCCAAATATTTTAAAATATCTAACAGAAGGAGTTTTTCCATATCGTAGCTCGTAGGGTGTCTTGTTGTTACCTTTTTTTACCAGTACTTGGTTAAGAGTATATACAATAGTATTGACCGCTTCTCTCCAAAATATTTTGGATACATTACTCTATAATAACATAGTTCTTTCAGCTTCAACTATTGTCCTATTCATTATTTCTGCAATGCCATTCTGTTGTGGTGTCCTCAGAGCTGACATCTGTCTCTTTATACCCTTTTCATCACAATACTTAAAAAATTCATCAGATGTGAATTCACCACCTCGGTCTGATCTTAAAAACTTCAAGTTCTTACCTGTTTCCTTCTCAACCAAAGCTTTAGATAATTTAAATTTATTAAATGCTTATGATTTCTCTCTTAGAAATGTTACCCACATCATTTTAGAATAGTCATTAGTGAAGATCATGAAATACCTACCACCATAATAACTCTTTGTTCTCAAAGGGCCACAAAGATTAGTATGTACCAAATCTAAAAAATTCTCAAAAATACCATTCTTGCTCTTGAAAGAAATAGAGGTCATCTTACCAATTTGACAATCTTTGCATATCACACTATCTAGTTTGACAAGTTGGGGTAATCCTCTTACAACACTTGACTTGCTTATCTTAATCAGATTATCAAAATTAACATGACAACATCTTTTATGCCATAACCAACTTTCATCCATTCTTGCAACCAGACAATTATTAACATTACTATTCAAATGGAATAAGTTTCCTCTAATTTGGTTCCAGGTAGCAATCAACTCACCATTATTTCCAAGAATTCTATAGACTCCACTCTTAAATTCAAGTAAATAACCTTTAGCAATGAGCTGACCAACACTTAAAATGTTATGCTTAAGACCATCAACCCAAAATACATCATCAACATTACTCTTTCCATTTAGAGAGATAGATCCTTTACCTTTCACCATGCAAGGAGAGTTGTTTCCAAATCTAACAACACCTCCATCAAATTCATTAAGGGTTATGAACTTAATTTTGTCTCCGGTCATGTGGTGTGAGCAACCACCTTCTATAATCCCCTCATCATTATTATCCATATGAGATACTAGTGCCTTTTTATCAGAAAATTCCTCCTTCACAACTACAAACACAATTTCTTCATTGTTATCTTCCTCTTTCGACTCATCATCGGTCACACCTTCATCTACTACAACATAATAGTGTTTCTTTCCCTTTCCTTTAAATATTCTAAACTTTTCTTTCTTATCGGTGTTAGCAGAAATGTGACCAATTTTATTACAAGATAAATACTTCAAAGGTAGTTTTCCTCTATACTTACCAGTGCCTCTTGGAAATCTCTTTGCTAACAATGATTCGAGTTCCATCACTTGATCTTCACTATCTTCATCTCTCTGGTTACTTCCATGACTTGTCCTACACTCATGATTTCGATATATATCTTTTCCTTTTCTAACAGATGAACTAGTAACAGAGGCTTTAAAGGCAGATTCAGTAGATTTTGTCACACTATTGTCAAAACTATTTAATTCAAAAGCTATAAGCTTACCAATCAATGAATCAATAGTTACCTTATCCTTTGCAATAGATCTAAGTTCTTGGATTGCTGATACTCTAATAGCATACTGAGGTTGAAGAGTTCTAAGCATTTTACTTACTATTGTATTATCATCTATTTTGCCTCCAGTACTCTTAATGCCGCCAACAACTTCTTTGATTCTCTGACCATACTATCCAATATTCTCTCCTTCAAGCATTCTCATGTCATCAAACTTTCCTCTCAAGCTTTCCTCTTTAGCTCTTTGAACATGTTCATCTCCTCCATAGATTGTCTCTAACTTTTCCCAAACCTCACCTGGAGTTTCTAATCCTTGAACATCAATATATTTTGAATCAAATAAAGTACTTACAATAGCTTCTAGGGCTTGCATGTTATCTTGTTGTTCTCTGAGTTCATCCAGTGTCAAGGGAGTAGTGGTAGGAGCAACATATGCCATTTCCACTTACTTCCAATATTATGTACCAAGACCTTTAATGTAGATCTGCATCCTGTCCTTCTAGATCTTGTAGTTATCCTTGTTGAACTTGAGACCCTCTTTCTTCATCATCTTAAATTCCTCAAAATCTTTTCCTCAAGTAGTTAGGCTTTCTGCACATAGAGGATTAGAGCTTTGATACCAATTGTTAATCCTATGAGGATCTCGTTAATACTGAGAGGGGGGGGGGGTGAATCAGTATTAAGACCAATTCAACTTAAACTCAAAATCAAACTTACTTTATCTTATCTCAAATCTGAAAATATCTCTTCTATAATTAAATCTAATAACCTCTTTATCAAATTTTCTTAACACATTAATCAAATCATTTACCAAGACTTTCACCACCAAAGTAATCATATAAAATTGATCAATTACCAATTCACCTCATCAATAAGATCGAAAACTTTCTCAAACAACTTTTTATCAATATCGGTAACCTCTGATAAACTACTGATAAAACATCATAACCAGTTTCTCAAAAATAATGCATGAAATGAAATATAAACAAAAACATCACATGAAAAATATTCCACACATGAACACCATAAGTTTTTGACGTAGAAACCCTAATAGGGAAAAAACCACGGTGCGAGTTGGCACCCACAAATATTTTTACTCTTTCAAAGTACACCCTGTTAGGAGCTTAGCCTTGTTAGAAGCTTACAATACACCTGGTTAAGAGTAGACCCTGTCAGGAGTCACCCGGTTAGGGGATTTGCCTTGCAACTTGATTAGGAGCTTGATGATCTATTAGGATCAATCTTGTGAGATGATTTAACACTCTTTTGAGAGCTGCTTTGTTAGGAGACTTAAATGATTAAGGTATGTTAGAACCTACTTGGTCAAGGGATTTAACCTGCTGCAACTGTTAGGGAGAAACAATAAGAAAATGATCTATTTTCTTGCACTTCACTGCTTGCTTCATCAACTCCAGTTATACACAACACTCTGCAACACTCAAGCATATTACACACTTCACTTGGATGGCTTAACACATTCTCTAAGACCATCGACTCAATAAACATCAATTGTGTGGACATAAATAGCCATCTCAACTAGGTCGGCCACAAAACCTAATTACACCAAGAATTTACAATAAGATCACAAAAGATCAGCGTAAATTGCTATGCAAATAATAACAAAAATTTACAATGCAATATCAATCGTTGATTGATCATAACTCATCACAGAAATCCGATCTGTATCCTCAAAACACTCTCTAAAGCATTTCATTTGATTCCAAGAAAATCTTCCTTGAATCATGCTAAAACAACCATTAAATCTTTCACGTGGGTTGTGCCATGTTACCAACTTTAAGTATACTCACTATCAATTATCGTAAAAACATAAACCATTACCGGTTTGAGGATTTCTTCACCAGTCCTTAAACCCTACTAAAACCTTAGCAAAACTTCATCAGAAATTGAAACACGCCTTCTGGTAATCATCACAAGTTCCAATTTTGGTCACACACATCTTTTCATGATACAAGTTTACCGTCCAAACTGCAAATCACCAATCATTGCCAATCGATCCATCCAATCAAAATAATTTTGGTTTATCAGTTAAAGTCTTAATTCACAGACTTTAGATCACTTTCGGTAAATTCTGTCTTCCAATAAACCAAATAACTTAGATGATAAAACAAAACATCAGGAACATCAGTTTCCAGCAATGACAACACAAATAACGGATCATGTCATCTATTCATAGAATCTCAATCTCTTCATCACTAATAGACTTCAATCCTTTACCGGTGTAGTCATCCAACTTCAACTGCATGATCTGATCTGCATCAGTTATGCCAAATGCCAACAATGTATAGCCAAGGACTTTAACACAACTCTTCATAGGCATAATATTAGTATTCACAATACCAGACAACACATCAACACCAATTTTATCACTTTGAACCATTATTTTTAATCCTTCAACCAATGGTAGAACCTCACTTTCCAGGTACTATTGACTCATCCATTATTGGAGTTTTTCAAATTGATTGTCAATCTTCACCAATTCGTTAACAAAAAACCTAGTTAGTGATTCATCCACATCATGATTATTAAAGAAAGAATGAGGATAAAAATGGTCATTTGTAGGATTGGAAGAACCACCAACATTCTCATGGAATAAGTTATCCAAATTAGGCTCCATCTCCTCGGTAATTAAACCTTGGGAAGCCTTAATTCTACAACTTCTTCTCATGGGGATATTATAGGTTGGACAAATAGTAGTAAAACTCATGCACTAAGGAAGAAAATTAGAAATTTGAAATTTGAAATTTGAATTTTGAAATAATTAAACAATGTAAACTTTGGGTAAACAAGATTGTTTAATTAATTAAGCACATTGATTTTTGATAAAAAGCATGTAACCCACTAGTAATTTTAAATTTTAAAATTAGGGTTTTTGACATTGACCTCTAAATTTTTAAAATTAATTTGAAATTGGATCTAAGATTTCAATTTTGAATTTGAATTTGAATTTGAATTAGATTTAAAATAATTAATCCAAAATTTGAACAATCCACAAGTTTAATTTTAAATTTAAAAATTAAGGTTTTTGACATTAACCTCTAATATTTTGAAATTTTATTAGAAATTAAACTTGGAAGTGAAAATTTGAATTGTGAAATGAAAGATATTTATATCTCAAATAAATAATCCAAATTAAGCAATTCACAAGCTCAAATTTAAATTTAAAAATTAGTGTTTTATGGAATTTAACCTCTCAATTTTTAAAATTCACTTCAAAATCAAACTTGTAAATGAAAATTTGAATTGCGAAATGAAAAAGATTCAGCTATGAAAACATAAATCATAATTAAATGTGAGAACATTAATCATAATTAAATGTTTAAGGAGCTAGGTACACCAAAATGTAATGGATGGAAAATTAGAGTTTCCACCATGAGAGGGATGAAAGCCACTAATTTGCCATTACATTCAAAAGAGTGGTGAATCCAATAGATTCAATCACATATTAGTAATGATAAGGACTAAATACTAATTGAATTTAATTGGTTGTGAATTGATTTTCCCTCTTTCATGAGTTGAAATACTGAAATTAGGGTAAGTGCTGAAAAATGAAGGTAAAAATGCAAAAATAGTGAGCTACAACCATTAAATTGAGGCACACACTTGGATCTGAACAATATATAGAGATTTGGATCTGATCCCCCAAAAAAGATACAAAAATGTTGGGAATAGAGGGCCCATCACTCTAGTCCTCCTAACTTGCGCACACAAAAAAGGGTTGATTTATCTCTGTAAATAATGACTATTCTGAAGATCGCAGCTTTGTACCTATTTCCTACACATAAAGAAAGGGAAATAGGGGCTTTCCTAAGTCAAACCATAGTTTTGGAATTAACCATGAAAGAGAGATAAAAGATAATTGAATTGTTGTAAATGAATATTCTCCTTTTGAGGGAGATGGTGAATAATGACTGAAAACTAAACGATATACCTCCCTGTGAAGTTTTGTTTGTCTCCGCACGGGATTAGGTTTTCATGAAGTCTTTGATAAATATGATGTAAATCTCCTCTTCAATGCTTGAATCTTGACTTTTTTTCTGCTCCAAGGCTTGAAGGAAGACTGATTACTTACTCAATTGTTTGAATGCTTGATCTCGTGTGTGAATTATTGTTGATGTATATCCTTGTATATCAAAATGAGAGGGGAAAGCCTCCTTTTATACTTTCCCATCAAAAAACTTGCTAATTTATCGACATGAGCCAACACGGAGCTGGGAATCCACTTGATAATCTTGATTTCACTCCAGGCCCTCCTTCTAGCGCTAATTATGTTGGTGTGGTTTTTATGCATGCATAACTCAGAATAAAATACCTAGAGATATCCTATTCTCTCTTTATCAAAATATTCTATTTGTTGAATAGATGGAATGTGTAATCACAAAGACAACTCCAAGGTTCTAAATTCATATAGATAGTCTTGGTTCATTATGATATGTTGGTAATCTCAAGGAGGACTTACACAATTGTTAAAAGAGTGAACCAATCAAAGGATTTTGTTTATTGCTGACACTAATAACTTTCTCTTTTTTTAAATAACTTTGCAATAAGTTCTTTTCAATCCTACTTCTACCAAGACTTGCAAAAAAGGGCAAAATGGAGGGTTTAGGAAGGTAATTCTAACCTTAATCTAATCCTATGAACTCTAGAGACATAAATTGTAAAAGGATAATTTAAACCAATTCTTGTTTCACCAAATTTAACAACTACACAAGAATGATGTTATCTTTTGAGAAATTCAAAATATTTTTATATCAATGATATTAACCAACATATTGAACAATGAATATAGCAATAGAAGTTAAATTATCATTTACTCGTTCAAGATAACTTTACAAAATAATTAAAAATCATTCAATTATAAAAAAATATGAAAACATCCATTCTACATTAAGAAATTCTATCAAATCCTTCATTCAATCTATCAACTTGAAAATGAAATCTATTCTATTGAGAGCCAAAAAACCATTCTAACTTGCAAAAGTAGACAAAATTCACCAACAACTAAACAATGAATTATGTCTTAGCACTTAAGAAGTATCGCTACAACAATTTCTCAAAAATCTCTCCTTTTACAAAAGAGAGGAGGGTGGTTTAAATAGGCACCCATTACAAAGCCTGGACCCAAATTGATCCAAGATCAACAACCATGATTAAAACATTAAATCCCTAATTAGGTTTGCTACAATAGTTATCCAAAGCATACCAATGAGAAATACACAACAATAAAATTCAGCTTTCTTCTAGAAGTGGGTATCCCTTACCCTTTCCTTTCACAAAAAAATCAATGAACATGGTCACTATGGGGCCTAAATCTTCCATTGGGACACTTGGCATAATGTCGACCTTGTATTCCATCAAGTCCATCTTATCCATTTTCAAGAAGCATCTTGAATGAACAAAAATGAGGATGCCTTGCCAAAATGTTTCTTCCATATTAGACTTGCGAAAGTGAAGAAGTTGCTTTGAACTTCGGCCTTCGAGCTCTCCACATTCATGTCCTTGTCTTAAAATAAATCCTTATCAAGCACATTAAATACTATGATGAAGAACTTGCCTTGGATTGATTCAATTGTTTCTTCTATTTTGGAATCATCAATCTTCATCTTTTCCAAGGAATATTTATGTATTAAGGAACTTTCTTTTCCTTTTTTTCTTGAATTCTTCGAGGTCCACATGGTCAAGGTTAGTATCTCCAACCCTCTTCCATTCCATCATGATCTTGGACTCCAACTTTGGTTCTTTGTTATTGAACTTCATTTGCGTCTTTCTTGAAATCCTTCCTTGAGTTGACATTTACCACCTAAAAATTATAAAAAATTTCTATGTTCAAGACAATAAGGGGGTTTTGATGTTCTTTTCTAGCTTGGAATGCAAGGCTTAATTATATTTTAGCTTGTGAAAATTTATAAATTAGACTAAAAATCAACCCCAGTCAAATCTAATTATGAAATTTTTCCTTAAAATCAGAAAAAGAAATTTTGAAGATTGTAATCAAATAGTAAAAGTATGGAAATCAAGTATTTTGAGTTTGATTTTTTTGAAAGTTTTTTCTTCCAAAACTATAAAAATCATAAAAATAAATATTAATCTTAAGTGAAATTCTTTTGCAAGTCTGGAAAATAAGAATTCCGCACTGAAAGAAGGAAATCTTGAAGTGTGAAAGAGATTAAAATTCTGAAAATCTACCTTCATTCCTTCATAAACTTGAAAATTTTAATGGGATTCCTCAAACTGTCTTGAACTCTCCTTACACTTCTCTTGGAATTGCAATTCAATTTGAAATATTTCTTAAAGTTTGGAAGATATTCTCTCTTTATCTTCAACCTTCAACTTTTGAGACACAACTTGTGAGTTGAATGAATGCCAATGCTTATGTTTATAGAGAATTTGACCTTTGTTTTGTTTCACTTTATCTCTTTTCTTTATATCCTCAATGAAAATATTTTTTTATTTCCTCTAGAAGATTCTTCCTATGATAAACTTAATCTTGTTTTTCCACAATCCATAATTAGGCAAATTTTTGAATTTTTCTCTTTTGAAAGTATCAACACTTAGCCATAATTTTGAGTTTTTATTCCCAAGGTACTAACACTTAGCCACTTTTTCTCACCTATCTTTTCCTTGGGAAAACTTTGTGTCCAATTGGAAATGTTTCCATGTTAGAGAAGACTTGCTAGGAGACAATAAATCTTATGCTTTGGAGGAAGGACTTCACCTAGGAATAGGAAATTTGTGCTATCCTTGGACATCATGATAGAAAGAAAATTTTATGCTTGGAGAAGGGTAGACATGATCTTGTAACCTCTAAACAACAAATCCTTAGAGAACAAATCTATTTGCCACTACCTCACTTATATTGGCACTAAGGGTGAGCCAACGGATAACAATAAGATAAAGCCACTCTAATGAAGAAATAATTGAATGATTAAAGCACAAAAATAATGAAATAAGAAAATCTAAGCCAACAACATGGTATAGAATTAAGAACAGATTTATACCAAATAACTGGGCAGGTCTCAAGTTTTGGATGCTAGCGCAGTGTGCAGATGTCTATGCAACGCGTTGTCATATATATAACCAGAGAGCACATAATTCCACAAAAAGATAACAACAACACTACTTGATTGTGCAAAACCTATTCATCACCTACACACACGGAGATGGAGAAAAATGTTGGGGCTATATAGGGGCCTGCCTCAGTCAGATCTAGACAACCAAATAGATAGATTGGATAAAAAATAAAAGATAAAAGATAAAATAAAAATAGAAACTATACTTCGCTTAATGGAAGCAAACCCCTATTGCAAATAGATAAAAATGATACATTGATAAGATAAATACACTTAGATGATAGATATACTTAGAGATATGATAGATAAATTGCATGCAATGATAAAAGATAGAGATAAATGATAAAGATAAGACAAGGCATGTAGCCAGACCAGATAAATGATAAAGAGAAGACAAGGTATGTAGCCAAACCCCCCTTTTTGAGACACGAGCATGATGATTCTTAAGATATGTGCTTGTTGATGCAAGATGATTGTAAGAGTGTTATAGATAGATATCTTGAGAGCACTTGTAGAGTGTTCAAGAGAGAAAAATGGGATCAAGAGAGAGAAATAAGAGAGAGCCCAAAAGTAACCAAAAAGTAACCAAGAATTCCTTTCAAATGAGAAAAGAAGAGCTTTTAAAGCTGGGAAGAGGCACAGAGAGCCCTTACAGCCAAAAGCAAGCCAAGAAACATGCATCAAAAGGAACTTGACTAACTATAGTATATGAGATTTTACAAATATATCAGGACATTAGTGAAATGCATGGCATGCGTCCATCCTCTCAAAGATAGGCCTAAATGGGGTTTCAGGGCAAACAAGCACACTTTATCTTCGGGGCCCATGATGCCAAAATGATAGGATTTTGATCATGAGTTTGTCATCAATGCACCAAGTGCCATGCATAAGTGTCATAAATGCACTAGGTGTAATCTAGGAAGCTACATTTTGCCCCCACTTTAGTGGACTGATCGACTCAAGGGATTAGATGTACTAAATTAGTTTTAGAAAGATAAATTCATTCTCTATGCAATGCAATGAATGCAATAAATACAATAGATACTTGGCCCAAAAAGGATATTCTAGAGCCTATAGAGGTTGAGTCAGCAATCATGAATGATTCCTCCAAATCTCCATGAGAAACCATAGTATTCAGCATGATGACTCCCATACTGCAAAACTTGAAAATTTGTCAGCATGAAAAAAGGAAGAATATACTTCGGCGATAAGAATGCTTAAGAAGCGTTAGTATGGATAAAAAGAGAAAAAAGATAAAAGTGAGTATATGCCCCATCATTTTTTGCCCCTAGAGAGGTGGGGAAAACATGAAAGAAAAAAATTTAAAATTGTCCCGAAATAGTCGAGAAAAATTTCAGGCAAAAATTAGGCTATATACTCAAGAGCGGGCCCCTAGAAGGGTCATTTTCACTATTCACCATGAGAATTTCCACTGAGATAAGTATAGAGTCTAAGTAAAAAATGCCACATAGATGGGAGCATAGAGTGAGTAGGATCAAGGAGCTTCAGACTACGGTGGAGTAGGGAGATGAGCTCGAGCAGGTACTTTTCAAATCTCATGCTTATGCTTCATTTAATGTGTTTTTTTAGCATTTTCTTTTTCAACACTACACAGGCATCTATATGACACATCCAGGTCCTTGCACCGCACATCTATCTAAGGAATGCACTATCATCCAAGGACCACACATCAATCCTTCCTAGATGCTAGCATCCATAAGATATATTGGGTTTCTAAGTACACACTAGCATCTAGATCAGAGTGTTGATAGAGGCTAGCTAGAAGTTTTTATCTTCATGTAGACTTTGCCCAAGATGAGAGAGCATACTTTGGGGCATCTACTATAGACATTGTGAGACTGAGTTGAGGAGTTGTTGGCTATAGATAGACAATTACTTGGGAGAGTGAGACTATGTTGGAACTTTTCTACAAGAGTTGCATTTTCATGCATCAATATTTCGAGCCCTAATGGAGAGATGGGATGCAGACACCATGTACTTCCATTTTCCCATGAGGGAGATGACATACCTTGATTGATGTCTACTACATCCTCTAGTTACCCATCCAAGGGTCGAGAGTATCTCTTGCCACAAGTTCTGATTCCCTTGGTTTGATGCATCATGATAGAAATCATGGTGCGTCGGGTGCTTACTAATGGTCATGGTTCAAAGCTGGCAATTGGATTCATGCCATTGATTTGGGAGATGGAGGAGCATGGCATAATATATGCATGGGGGTGGAGCATGCTTGTGCATCTCTACTAAGAGCTCTCCCACTACATCCATCATGAGTACCAGATCCTGACGACATGCACTTTGTTGTAGGTCTGGATTTTTTAGCATGTCACATGTACTTGGATAGCTAAGTTTCCTATTCCAATGCCCTTAGACATGTCAAAGGCACATAGCTACCCATTACAACATGACGAGTGACAGATTGGGGACATTAGATACTGGAGGATCACCATCGATCATCTTGGTATTGGTGATTTATTATGGAAATCATTCCATGATATGGGGGTATGGGACACAAACTGCATTCAACTCTCATGAATGCAGTGCGATCGGTTCGTGGTTGGTCACTAGGATCATATCATCATTCTTTACTACTGGCGATGGTGTATGGAATAGTTTGGGCAGGTATAGACCATCCCACTCATCATCCCCACATACATTCTTTCTTCCAGGAGCGTAGTCTGATAGTAGGGCTTGCCCCATGCCACCCTCCAAGATGTTCATGATAGTTTTGAGGGTAGTGACAATGATGACATCTCATCGCAGCTTGATATCAATGATGTTGTAGTCACCCAAAACTTTACATACTGGTGGGGTACAATAGGGCCTACTTTGTTCTTACCACCAGATGTAGTAGGAGGAGATGTCAAAGCTATTGGAGGATACAACGATGACCAATCCTCCTCGAGTAATGAGGGTGATAGGCCGATGTACAGACAACGGGTGGGGAGCCCAAGCTCAAAGAGACCAGTGTTGATTCCAGCAGCTAGGGGGCTCCCACCATTGCCTATCATACTAGTAGCATGGGCACCCGAACTAGCAGCAATCGCAGGGGCATATGCTAGTAGGGTGCCTCTGCGGGATCCAGATTGGTAGAGGGGCAATCCTAGTATGCACTATGATTTTAGTTTGTACATTTAAATCTTTCTCATACATGATTTGATATAATTTTAGAAATATTTGATAATGTAGATACTGATATATGGTTTTTTGTGTTTGCAAAGGGTGTTGTCAAGTGGATGAGCTACATCCATCAGACACTCATAGAGATCACCCAATACTAGATTCCTACTAGCCCCTTCGGATGATTGGGAGACACGTGCACTTGTTAAAGCCTATAGCATGTCTTCAAACAAGATATGAGGAGGGCTAGGTGGAGTGGGTACAGGGAATAACACAACTGGCCACCATGATAGGACAAAGAGACTAGGCATTGCTGGAGGTCTGCACTGTACTTGAAGAGAGAGACTAGGTAGTGATGCAAGTTGAGAGTGTTGAGAGGGCATGTGACACTCTATAGAGCTAGGTTGATGACCTTTGATGGTAGGTGGATGCCACACAGTATGGTGTAGTTGGTCACCTTGACCACCCCCAAGTGCACCAGCTACTAGTAGACTTGGAGGAAACACGCCAGAGAGATACCATGCTGTGAGAGGACCTCATGACGTAGAGAGAGACCATAGTGGATCTATGAGGAGATCTGAGGGGCTTGCGATCATGAAGTTCTATAGATACAAGATTGTATTCTACCTCAGTTAGACAACCACCATGCTGAGATCAGGATCCCCTGGCGCTTGTGACCTTAGGGACCCATCCTCTTGAGGGATCATGAGAGTTTTTTATTTGTATAGATTGATCCTTTTTTTATTTATCAGATGTATAGCATTATTTTGATTTATACACAAATGTGCTAATGTAGTTCATTGACATATATGCTAGCATCATGTGTTTTTGTAGTGATGTGATACATGCATATTGATACTTTACATTGAAATTATAAATATGATATTTAGTGTTTTGATCTTATCTTGTGTCATTATGGGTAGATGTATTTTTAGGTCTACATGCTCATTATGTATTCTTATGTGATGGATGGTTTAGATTATATGTACATCATGATTTAATTTACATATTTTTGTATATATGCATGATTAAATTCCATGATGATCATTGTATAGATGTTTTTGAGATATAGATAGAACATGTATACTCACATGCACACACATGAAGAAATATATATGCACACTCAGTTCATAACATAAAGATGATTAGATTTCATGTTTATGAAGATATATCATGACATGACTACCATAAAGATCTAAGTGTCATACACATAATACATACAACTTTCCTTCTATGCATGATATCTACGCAAGTGTAGAGTGTTGATAGGTTCCTTGAGAGGCATACCATCCATGTGAGATAAACTATAGGCACCAAAACCATAGACAAAGTTGAAAATGTATGGACCCAACCAATTTGGGCCAAACTTCCCTCTTTGATTAGGTGGCGCATTGACATTTATTTGATTCTCACAAAAAACTAGGTCATCTATCTTAAAGGCTCAAGGTAGCACACTTTGGTTACACTATTTAGACAAAGAATTTTTATAAGCTTAAAGATGTTGAAGGGCCTTCAAATAGTGCTCATCTAACAGCTCAAGCTGATTAAGATGAAGGGTACGCTAAGAATCATCATCAATAAGCCCTTTTAGGGAGATGTGTAATGATGGAATCTCCAACTCAAATGGCATGATAGCATTGATGCCATACATGAGGTTGCAATGCATTGTCCCCATAGCCATACGTATACTCATGTGATAGGCTCATAATGCGTACACTAGTTGAGTATGCCAATATTTACCTATAGTGTCATAAATTGTACACCCTTTCTAGAGTGGTACAATTCCACGCTTGCTTTAACACCAACCTTAGTGTGTTTTGCTTCTTGCATTTCTAATATCCTTTAAGAATTTAAATAATTAATTTAATTAAATCTAAATTCATATTTCACCACTTCACATGTTATAAAGTTGGGCCCTTTACCCTAAGCATGCCCCTTTTCATTTTATTCCTTCACTAAATCATTAAATCATAAACCCTAATTATGTCCTATTTTAACCTTTAAGGTCTGATTTTGCATATCAAAACATCTTGAAATCAATTGTAACTTTGGGATTCACTCTAATATCATCATATCTAATGACCACGAAAATTTGGTGAAAAGTTGGTTGGATCGGGTGCACTTTGTACCTGGTCCTCGACATTTTTCTCAAAATTTTGAGAGCATAATCCTATGATACTATAATACTTAACTCCAAGAAATTGGAAGGAAATTCAAATCCTAGGTTAGCCTAAAGATGAAATTAAGATTTAGGGTTTCATATATAAGAGCTCTATTTCTTCATTGGAAGTCTTAAGGAATCTAATCTAAAGGAGTTTTTAGCGAAACGAACATAAGGAGCCTTCTATGTAGCGAAAGAAAAGATCTTTTGAAGTATTCAACAACATACAAAAACACCTATCAAGCATTCATCAAGCATTCTTTCATTAATTGGGGGCTTTTGAAGATGTAGGAAAGCAATAGGAGATCATTGACTGAAGATTGTCTTGTACCTCTCCCTTGGGGGTTGGGTATGGTTTCATGTTGTTTCCATGTCTTTGTATAAGATTTATTACATTAATTTAATTCACATTTATTCTTTAGACCACTTTGCATCATTGATTTAGAGCATTTACTTTGTCAATTACAAGAGTTTAGGGTTTACTCTTTAGGGTTGCTCTAGATTATTTGCATTCATTCTAGGATCTTGCACACACTATTTTACTAAACAAATAAATTGGAACTATTGGCATTATAACAGACAAGAAGAAGGTTGGCATTCCAATTACAATAATAGATTGTTGGCATTTCAATAAGGATATTGAGAAGGTTGTTGATGACTATGGATATAACTGATTAAGGATGATTACTGTCTTAATATTATTATTTTGTCATTGATGTCAAGAAATTGATTTTCTAATTCAATATGATGTTTCCATATCTTAAGAAGTATGATTTGATGAGTATAAAGATGTCGGTAAAAGACACAAAAAGAATATGATGAATAAGGGGATAAGTTATTCAATGAGCAACTATTACCGAGTTAGAAAATGATGAGATCATGATGTTTAGATTGTTTTGATATCCTACATATGCTATTGTTTGAAAGGTTAATATGATACTATGTTACTAAGCAAAGAACTTAGTCGATAAACCCTAAGGAACCTAGTTGGTAAACCCTAAGGTTATCACTATCAGTTAATGAAGGCAAAATGTCTACCGAGTGAAGTTTAGTATTTACTGAGTTACAACCGAGCTATAACAAAATGCATTAAATGTTTACATGTGATATTTAATGAAGGAAGCTGATGAGCTGGAGAAAATTAAATGGTTGGTAAACCATGTATGAAGATTTTTAAAGAATCTATGGTAAAGAAAGATTGGTAGGAATATCTACAGCTCAAATTGAACCACAATACCCTAACACAAGTTCCAAGGTGAAAATGCAAGTTCCAAGGTGGGGTAAAATGTTTTCAAATCAAAGGATACATTGAACCTGGACAAGATTGAAGATCTGATGGCTATGATTGATCATGGGAAATGTGATCAAGGAGATTAAGCAGTTAGAATATTGTTTATAAATAGGAAACTGTTGATAAACAATGTATGCGGGCAAGTGTATGCATAGGGATGCTACATAGTGATTATCGAGCACATAAGCTTGAAGACCTATTTTGATAACAGAGTATAGAGCCCAGCAAAGGGACAAGATAAGTCCTATGAATTGATTGTATTGAGCAAATAAGAATCTGCTTTAGCATTTTTAGATGTGAAGTTGTAGACATATTTTATTACTGTTATTTTGAGAAGTAGCAGAAAATCTCTTAACCGAGTGGACTTAACAGTCTTATTTGTAAAATCCTCTAGCAAGGTGACATTCTTATTGAGTGTTTGAAATCCTTTAACAAGGTCACTTCTAACAAAGTGAAGATCCTAACAGATTTGAGGGAAATCCCTTAACCGGGTCACATCTAGCAATGTGTTTGTAATCTTTAACAGGATTTTCTTTTAACCGAGCATACTCTAGAAGAGTATATTTCTTAGTGGGTCCAAAATCTCACAGTGGTTTTTCCCTATTTGGGTTTCCATGTTAAATCTGGTGTTATGAGGTTTATATTGTTCATATGCTTTTGAGTTTGCATGTTTGATAGTTTTGGTTATATGACTAATATATATGTTACCGAGGTTGAATCTGATGTTTTATGGATGATTAAGTTTGTATGATTCACTCCCCCCCTCTCATCTTGTTGGCTATTGGATTTGTACTTACATTAAGTATCAGAACTATCATGAACAATGAGGTGGAAATCACCGAACAGGGTTTTGACTAAGGTAAAACCATATATAGCCACCCAAAACCCTATTTTTAGCTACAACTATAGATTCGGGATCTGAGCATCACTGCAAGTTTTAGGACCAACAAAGAACATAGAGACTGTTCTAAGGGTCAAATCTCAGCAAAAGCCCCTAGGATAGGGGTATGGCACCTTGGTCCTTCTAGATCTGGGCAAATTTTGATAGGGCAGTAGGTCTCAGTCCTCATATCTCAGTTTGACAAATACAACTTTAGGCCTATAGAATCAGGATAGAGGCATAGCACTCTAGTCCCAGTTATTTTGGCTCAAATTTCTGACATAGGTGCACCTCTAAATTTTCCTCTTAATCTGTACTTTTCAATAGCATATCAGTTATTCTCAGTCTTGTATTTCCAGATTAGGGTTACTAGTGTATACCTGCATTCTAGGTTAAATTAAATTTTGCAACATTCCTATCTCTCATTTGCAGCAAGGGAATAGACACCCTGAGAGTTAATCCTCGACTCTCTCTTCCTCACAAGAAGTAGCCAAAGTGTGTTACCTCCCCAGGCTCTTTCATATTACAGGACTATGTATGCAGAATCTATTTAATAGTCTTGTTAGATGCTTCCAATTGACCATTAGTTTGAGGATAATAAGGTGTAGAAAAATGTTGTTGGATGTGAAACTTCTTGAGAAATTACTTAACCTCTTTGTTCTTAAATGGTGTACCATTATCAGATATAAGGGTAGCAGGAAAACCAAAACAAGAGATGATGTTATCCATAATGAATCCACAAATCACATCAACAATGGTGGGTCTCAATGGTATAGCCTCAACCTACTTTGTGAAATTATTTGTAGTAGTGATGATTAAGGCATGATCCTTAGAGGAAGGGGGGATATCTTGCCAATAATATCCAACCCCCATGTCTAAAAAGGCTATGGAGAAGCTTGAGTTCAGAGCTCCTATGTGAGAGCTCAAATCAAGTTACTATGTTGTTGACATTGGAGGCATTTGTTGAAGAAGGCAAAGGAATCTTGCTCCATTATTTTCTAGTAATGCCCCATGTGAATCAATTTGTGGATCAAAGACTTGCCCCCAAAATTCCCACCTCCAGAGCCTGAATGGGAATCTTGGAGGACAAGGGGTACCTCATCTTTTGTCAAACAACATAGAAGAAGGTCATTAGATGATCTTTGATAAAGGATATTAGATAAGAGGACATAGCAAACAAAAATTTTCTGAATCCACACATGTGAGCTCTTGCTAGCATCATCAGGAAAACTTCTAGTTTTAAGAATTTTCATCACTTACCTTGGGAAAACTTCACTCCTAGTCAAGGATTTCATCACCATGCTAAAACAATTAACCAAATATCTGATTCTTCCCCAAGGTATCAACACTTAGTCAATCTTCTAATCTTTTCTTTTATACTTAGGTGAAATTTCTTGTGCTTTCAACTTTTTACATTATTTCACTTTATCATTCAACAATACTTGGGTGAATTTTATCTCTACTTTTACCCTTGCTTTAATCATCTTTTCTTCAACACTTAGGCAATTTTTTATAATTCCAACCTTTACCTTTTTTCACCTATACTTAGCCAAATTTGAATTTTTCGCTCTCTTATCCCCTCGGGCAAACTTCACACCTAGTTAGAAAATGATTCCATACATGACAGGATAGACTTTTCTAGTGGTTGAGGAAATTTTCCTATCTTGGGAGGACTTTGCATGGGCTCAGTGAAATTTTCATGTATCTTAGGAAAACATTGGATGTGCTCAAGGAACTTTTCATGTATCTTGGGTAGACTTTGCATGTTCTCAAGGAACTTTTCATGTGTCTTGGGTAGACTTTTCATGTACTCAAGGAATTTTTCAAGTGTCTTGGGCAGAATTTTTATGTACTCAAGGAACTTTTCATGCATCTTGGGTGGACTTTGCATGGACTCAAGGAGATTTTCATATGTCTTGGGTGGAATTTACATGTTCTCAAGGAACATTTCATGTGTCTTGAGTGGACTTGGTAGGAATACAAGAAAATTCTTCCTAAGGTAGGGCGGACTTGATCTTGGACAAGAAATCTCGCCATGCCTTAGGCTAACTTCATCTTCAATTGGAAATTTTCTTCTTTCCCAAGTGATCTTCATGATTTGAACAAGGAATTTATTGATCCAAGATCCAAACTTAGGCCTTTTTCTTGTGATCCTCAATTAACATTTTTGAAATTTTCCTTTGGATTCAAAAGTTTGTTCTGGATGAATTATCTAGACTTGACACTTCTTCTGACCTAATGACCATCTACGATCCCAAAAAAAGCAAAAATAAAATTTCTATTTTTTTTTAATGTAACTTTCTATTTTTAGAAAAAGAGAAGACCAATAAAGAAGGTTCCTAGATTGGCCCCAAAATGCCAAATTTGTTTTTCTAAATCTAGAAAAAAAGAAAAAAATTAAAAAATTCTAAAAATAGGAAGTTGTCAAAATTGACCTCGGTAAATTGTGATTTTACTCCTTCGACCTTTCTGAGCACATTTGTGACATCAAAACACACTTTTGAACACTTTTCCTCTACATTGATTTCGACGACTCTTCCAGATTTTGAAAAACTTGACTCTTTTGCATAGATAAGAAATCGAAGACAAAACCCTAAGGCACCAAAACACAAACCTAAAAAAAAAAATTAAGGGGGTCCCCATTTGCAATGGCGTGATATGTGAAAATGTCACAATAATACCCAAGGGTTCATTAACTTTGGAAGTGAAGCTTTAAGTGGAGAAAACAATTTTATGGTAACAAAGACTCAACCATATTGGTGAGAAGGGTCTTAGAACCATGAAAAATAGGAGCCTTATTTAAGGCCTTGATCATTCTAATCTTGATTTCAACTTTTGCAAACATTGTGTATATGGAAAACAACATCGTGTTTCTTTTTACTATAGTTCTCATAAGTCTTTTGTGTTAAATATTCAAGGAAACTAAGAGGGGGGCTGAATGAGTTGATAACTTAAATCCTTCTCTTTAATTCTTTCACTAATCTGGAATAATCAATAGAACTAATTAAAATAGATATAACATGAAATTTGATGAAAATGGCTTGATACCAATAGGGTAGACAACTAAGAATGGGGGGGGAGAATTAGTTGTCTCAAAAAATTATGCAACTTAAAATTATTCTTAGATTCGATAATTAAACATGAAAGCATAAATCAACAACACATCATGAATACATATAACACCAATATTTTTGACGTGGAAAACTTAGTCAAGGGAAAAACCACGGCGGGGATGAACCCATAAAATAGGTATACTCTGTTAGAAGTATTACGATGGGGAATGTACATGCATTAAGGCACACTGCCTAGATCTCATTGCTCAAAACAACAACAAGAAGGCTCACAGCCTATACAAACAAATTCAGATCACATCTGAAAATCATGAACTAAGAAATAACATCTCCTTAATGCTTGGTTTAGTCCCTTTGAAGCAAAAACCACTTCCTCTTCACTCTTCTTCTTTGCCTCTAAAAGATGTATACATTCAGTGCACATACACTCTTACTCTCATCCACAGCACACTCAATTACAAAGATATTACATTTATTTATACATGACATCAATCTTGGAGAAATCAACAAGGTTGGCTCAACACTCATCACCTAGTTACAAAAATATAACCACACTCAACACAATATATTATGCAGACTAAATAAATGTCATTCAAGACATAGTATGGACCCAAATCATACTCCTCAAACATGCTACACCTCTAAAATTACACCTTGATCATCCACAACATGCTACAAGCATCCGGTTGGTAAAAAACATGAAGAAAACTAATGCACCATAGAAAAAACCAATTACGAGCTCAATGATCAATGCGGACCACCAACACAAAAATCACACAATCTAGAAACATCCAAAAGTATCATGAATTGCTATAGAAATATCTGCACAAACACAAATTACTAGAATCACTAGTGTAGACACCTAAAAATGTCTCATTGATCATGTACTAATTATTCGTCTAATTAGTTAAATAATTCTTTACATATTTAATTAAGTTAATTAATCTATTTCTTCTAATTTCATATTTCCTCATAATCTTTCTAATTATTCTATTTCTATTTCTATTAAATATTTATTATTTAATTAATTATGGTTAATTCCCTAATTTAAATAATCTTTATTATTTAAATAAATTAATTCTCAATTTCTATTTCCTATTCTATCATCATTTAATCATTTTAATCATTTTCTAAATATTAATTAAATATTAATTATTTAATTAATTCTGATTAATTTCCCAATTTAAATAATCTTCATTATTTAAATAAATTAATTACTCAATTTCTATCTCTAATCATCTAATCATTCAACCATCTTCTAAATATTAATTAAATATTTATTATTTAATTAATTGTGATTTAATCCTTTAAATTAAATAGTCTTTATTATTTAATTAAATTCCATTTCTAAAATAATTAAATAGTTTCTTTAAATTATTTAATTAACTAATTAATTCTTCCATTTCCAAATCCCCAAATTCTAATTTCGTTCAATTTCATATTCTTCTAATTTCTTCCAAATTCAAATACATGTGCATGATTTCAAAAACCAAATTGAAAATCAAAGTCAAGTTCGAAATATATTCAAATGCTAAATTGAATTAAATAAATTCAATTATTTGAATAATATCTCATGCAAAGATTAAATTAATAATCTAAATCTAAATGCAAGCACATGCTAAATTAATTAATTCAATCAATTAATTAATTAAATCATTTATCTCTTCAACTTCTATTTCCCTCTTTTAGTTAGCTTTTTCTAAATTAAGCTCTCTGTGTCATCTTCTTTGTTTCCACCAATCATTCTTTTTCTTCCTTCAGTTAACTCTTTCATCAATCAGTTGATTCAGTTAATCTATTCAATCTATTGAGTTTCACTCCTACAATCAGCAGTTCATCTATCAACTTGCATTTGAGCTCACCTGAGTTCACACCTGTTGATCATTTTGTTCCACCTTTCAATCAATCTTCTCCAATTTTCTATAAATTGAGCATCCAATCTCCATTTTCAATCCTCCTCGATCTTTACTCTGAATCACAAACTTTGACTCTTTGTGCCACTTGCAGGTTACTAGTGCAATATCTGAGAGCCATCATACCACGAAGAGAAGAAGAGCAATGGAAGCAATATGCACATCTTGGGAATAGGGAGTTTTATTTGAATTGATTTCATTCTTAATTCCTGTTTTGCTTGATGATTGCATTATTTCATTGTCTAGTTTGTTAGGTTTGTTAATTAGACAAGGATTCGTGATTTCCCTAGTGTTTCTAATTGATAGCTTTAAGATGAATTCTAGCACGCTTTACATTTTGGTGAACCCGACGTGAACTAACAGCAATTTAACCTTTTTTCTGTGTTCTGTGTGATTTTTGCAGATTGTGTGGAATTTTTTTTTTTTGCAGGTTGCACGAATTTTGAGAAAGGATTTTCTGTCATGCAATCAAGCTTACTTCATCACACAATTGCATAGATAGAATCACGCATTCGACCCTTCGAGGTCACGCATTCGTCCCAACAGGGTCACACAATCACCCTGTCTTGATCACACAATTGCCCTTTTTGGGTCACGCATTTGTAGGGTTAATTGTTGTTTTATTTTTCTTCTGTCTGTTATTAATTCTGTATAATTCTGTCTAAAATTTGGTTAATCAGGAATCAAAATTACTCTTTTATTTCAGGATTTGATTAACAAAGTTTATGGCAAGAAAAGTTCAGGTCAAAATTTCAGGTGTGAGAAGGACGAAACAACAGAGGGAAGCTAAATGATATCAAAAATTTCTCCAAGCAGAAAAATTGATACAGGATTCAGAAGAACAACTGGCCTTAGATAGATATAATAGCCTAGTTCTTTCTTACACAGTTAAATATGATTTAATCAATATCTAATGGATGATGAGAGATTTGGCTAGGGCTTCACAATTGGTTTCGCAGGTTCCTGATTGGGTTTAGTTTTCTTGTATTTTTCTAATTTTTTATTTTTTATTTTTGTTGTTGTTTTCTACATTTTGTCACACAATCCACTTGTTAGTGCTATGCAATTGAGCAGATAAAGTCATGCATTCACTTTGTTAGATTTACACATTTGCTTTATCAGATTCATGCATTCGCTCAGTAAGTATCATGCAATCGCTCAGGTATTATTACACAATCGCCTTTGTCAAGTTCTCAGTTTCTGGTTTCTGTTGGTTTATTTTGCTACTAATCTTCTGTTTACAGCCTATGGTGGATTCACAAAGAGGATTAGATTAGTAATTTTGCATGCACATCTCACAATAGTTAAAATTGACATGCATAGATAAATCTCACACTTCAATTTTTAGTGCTTAAAATCAACAACAGTTAAAATTGACATGCATGGATAATCTCACACTTCATTGTTGGTGCTTAAAATGAACATGGGCTAAAATTGACATGCATATATCTCACACTTGGTTTTTGGTGCTTAAAAATCAAACAGATGGTTAAAATTGACATGTATGCCTTCATTCTTGGATTTGGTGTTTAAAATTGACATGCATATGCGGATCTAACACCTAAATTTGGGCTATAAAAAGAACATGAATCAGGTTGCATTAGATTAAATCATTTTTCATTTTCTTAAAGGGAAAAGAACTTTTCATTGTGTCTAGGGTGGACCTACTGTTGCACTAACTGACTTTCTACCCGCCATTGGGCCTAAGGGAGAAAGAAGGAAGGTGAAAATGACATCCAAATTTTATTTTATTCTACTTAGTGAGGGGTATCTTTGACTAGGGATTTCATCACCCCATAGAGGTACTTTGAATTGGGATGCGTTGGGGATATCATCTCTCCCAGCGTACTCTCAAGCAGGTTTTTCGAGCTACTATATAAATATATTGGTCAGGCGGCTAGAGTGTTGAGTGAATTCAACATATGTGGGGGCCTTCCCTACACCGATAAGCTCAACTAAAGCCTTAAGTGGCTTGCTCTAAGAATCCATTGTTGGATCGGGATCCCTCAAAACCTAATACTAAGAACCAAATTAGTTGCCAAAAATCCTACGTTCAGTGGTTTCGGGAGTGCGAATCGTACCCCATAGATACCCCTCATGTACCTTACATTATGAGACAGAAATACCTCGGTGATAAGATCTTCAGATCTTCGGGGTAATAGAGACTGGCATGCCCGAGAAGTGTGTGCCATAGAGTGGAGCTAGTGCTTCCAGACTCTCTATCTATCCATCTTGTTTCGGTATTTTGCTGTGGGGGCCTCACTGAATGGTGTCCAATATCCAACCTAAGACTATTTTTCATGCTTTTTTATGTATCATTGTGATAGACTAGTATTGAGTCAGTCCCTTGGGCTATTTCAGGCCCTATCCTACGTATCTTTGAATTTTTTGAGATTGTATGAAAATTGAGTCAGTCAGCTATACATACCTGCCAACCATTGTTCTCAGATTTGGAAAACTGCAAAACATTGTCCTACACACGAAGTTACCAAAAACAAAGTCCATTTTGAAATTGATTCTCAAAACATCCTTACATACTTGTGATCTTAGGCATAGTCCCATTTTATGTCCTCATTATTGTCCATCATCTTTTGCATAGTCCCCACTTATGTCCTCATTATCATCCTAAGTCTTTGCAGAGTCCTCATTTACATCCTCATTGTCATCTTAAAGTCCTTGCATAGTTCTCATTCACATCTTCATTATCATCCATAGTCATTTCATAGTCCCACTTACGTCCTCATTATCGTCTTTTGCATAGTCCCACTTACATCCTCATTATCATCTTTTGCATAGTCCCACTTACGTCCTCATTATCGTCCTATGTCTTTTGCATAAGTACCACTTACATCCTCATTATCATCCTAAGTCTTTTGCATTATCATCCATATTAGTTACATAGTCCTACATTATCATCTACATCTTCATCTAGACCTCATATACGTCTATCTTAGTTCATCATAATTTTCATAATCATCCTAGAAAGTCATACCCCAAACGTCCAAAACACAATCAGAGGATCAATCAAACTCAACCTCAACTCAAAAAAGTTGGTCAAATTCAATCAAACATTATCACATTCAGAGAAATGGAGAAAACATCTTACATGTTGTGATCCTAGGTCCAAACCAAACAAGCAAACATCATGGATTGGAATTATACATTTCGTAGGGAAGGTGGAGGATTCATCCCTTCCATTCCTATTCCATCACCATCAATAGAAATATTAGCTCAACAAATCAAAACTTTGCAACAACAAGTGACAGACATGGCTAGTCCTGACAACCATAGCGGTTGGTTAGAAAACATGATGAGAGAAGTGATGACCATGAGGGGATCAGTATCAGGCCAACCTTCTTCTTGTGAGACCATTCAAACATGCCAACCTTCATTCTTCAATAAAATCATTCCTACCTCAGTTCAACCAACATTAGAGTCAAGTAAACCTTCTTTTTCTTTCAACCCACTACATCAACCCAACATTCAAACCTCATTCAACCAAAATCAAACCCTTTTCGGCCAAATTCCAAATCAAAATTCATATCAACCCAACATTCAAACCTCATTCAACCAAAATCAAATCCCTTTCAACCAAAGCCCAAATCAACCATATCTATCCACCATTTCATTATCCCCTGAAGTCACACAAAACCAATCCATGCCATCTCTATCTGATAACACAACCTCCCAAGGGCTATCCATCATACAAAACAAATCCAATCCAAGTCATGATTTAGAGAGTCTCATTCAAAATCCTTTCTCATCAAGTCAAAAGGTTGAAACATTCCAAGAATCTCCCATGAATATCAAAACTCCTTCCCCATGTCAAGATGATCATCCAAAATCAGAAGAAATGAGTCCTGAAACAAATCAAGATCAAGAACAACCACTTCCATCTAACCCAATTTTTGATCAAGGTCCCACTGACCAAGAATCTTATGATGATCCCCTTGCTCTTTTCTATTCCGTTCATAATGACACCCTTCCATCTCAAGAACAAAGTGTCCTTTCAAGTCCCATCAAACATCCACCTCCTAAACAAGATCAAGACATCTCTTCCATCCTTCATAATAATCCTTTTCCAAACCAAGATCAAATCATACCTTTACCTTCATGTCCTAAACATGATCCTATTATTTCTCCAAATCCTGATCAAGGTCCCTCCATCCCTTCATCTCCATGTCATAATCCTCCATGTTCCTCACAAGATTCTCTCTCAAATGAACTTACCATTTCTCCTTGTGATCCCAATCCCTCTACAAAAGTTGTTCATGAACCCCTCGTCAATGAAATCACCAACCCAGATCATACTACATAGAGAAAATTGTCAACAATTGTTTCATCATCCTCTTCAAGTGCATCAATAAAAATAGACATAACACCCGCTCATGTCACAACTTTGAAACCAAAAACAATTTGTCTCATACACTCACACTTGATAGATTGGGGGCAAGAGAACCTACCACGATTGGATTTCTTTGAAAATGATAATGCTATAGGTGAATTCAGGGGTTCCAGAACTAGATTTCCTCATGATGATCCACAAAATCCAAAAAATAAGAAAATCAATATTGGAGATTTTGAACGTGTACACTTAGCAGAGTCCTTATATCCTATTGAAAAACACATCTTTATTTGACTTTATAAACAAAGACCAATGAACTACCTACACAAATATTATACCTAAGGGATGGGCTAGTTTAGGTTTTACTTTTTGCATTGCATATCATTTTATACAAAACATTGCATCACATATAGTCTCTTTCTAAGCACATCATATTCAGAAGTCCCATTCACAAAATTTCTGCATTTTCATATAGAAGCATCAATAAAACAAGGCAACTGTTTGAGTTTATCATTCGTTTGCATCTAAGGAAAACAAGGGTATTTCCTTTCTTAGATATTCAGACATGAAGTCTTTGAGGTTCTAAGGTCATTCATTTACAACATTACCCTGTGATGACGCTTTACTTATGGTTGGGTAGTGATTTCACTATTTGAGACTTGTTAACCTACAATCTATCAATTGCTATATCTTACACCTTAATGAGATCTCTAAATTCATTCTAGACACCTAGTTGATCATATGACTAGTGAAAAATCTAAAATTCTACTTTAGCGCCGCTGTAATTGTCACACCCAAGTAGGTTTCATTACTTACAAGTCAAGGCAAGAAAATAAAAATAAAAAGAGCTATGCCAAATATCCATCTAAAGGTAAAAAGAGCAATGATATTTTAACTGAAATATCATGCATACAAATGTGATAAAAAACTTGACTATGGGAACATGCAAGTAACTCCATCAGGGCTATGAACGCCTACCGATAGTGGAGCAATATTTGAGAAATTACAGTCTATAACCTCATCGGAGCTCTCAAGGCTTGTTGGTAGCAAGGCTCTATTCAGGATGCTTTTGAAGTTAGAAAAACCATGTAGCAAGTCATATAGGATGCTAAGGATCTTTAGTGAACACAAGAGCGGGAATTAACTCATCTGTACACACATGGGCAAAAGAAGATCAAAGTTTCAAGAACCAATGGGGAAGTTTTTTGCGTCTCCATTTGTAAATCCTAGTCACTAAGTGTGTTGAGATGAATGTTTCGAAGGGTCTTAGAGATCAATTGATCGCTTATCTATGAAATGTTTTGCACCTTCATTTTCAATTGGTGTATTCAAATGCTGAAAAACACAGATAGTCAACCTTGTTCGAATAGGAAATGCATCTTCATCTTGCACGTTGCATTCACATAGGTCATGTCAAAAATTCATTTATCTCCATATGCATTCTACAGATCATCATGTCATACAGGTCTACACACTGGGGGCATAACTGAAAAAATCCAAAAAAAACAAATAAAGTCCTGAAAAAGCCAAAAAATCAGATAAAGTCCTGAAAAAATCCAAAAACATTGAAAAACTTGAAATCCAAAAAAAAACAAAAAACAATAGAAAACTCAAAATAACAAAAACATTCAAATACGATCTTGAAAAAATCAAACAAAAAAAATCAAATACGATCCTGAAAAAATCAAACAAAAAAATCCATATACAATCCTGAAAAAATCAAACAAAAACATTAAAAAATCTACCTACATAATCCAAAAACATTGAAAAAGCTCTTGGAAAAGAACTAAAAATTGAAAATCAATCAATCAAAAAACTTGCAAAAAAATGTCTTGTGAGAAACAAATACCCTAGCAGATATCCAACAAACATTTCGCATGAAGTTAACAAAGGATACGACTATCCAGTCAAACATCTGCAATCAACTGATCAAAATGTCTTATCAATCGTATCATATCCATATCAAAGTGATCATTATCTTGTCTTAAACAAAAGAGGATACACTCGAAATCAGACAGGTAAGTCTTAAACGGGGTCCTCAACTTTCTGAGATCAGACATTATCAACCATCACATCAAACAACTGAGAACGAAGGCACAAGGTCAGTATAGCTACTGAATTTTGTCCGGGTCAGTCTTTATCTTTTTATTATTTGGCGATAGATTATGTTCCTATGCTACTCAAGGATGTCCACAAGTGACTAATGGAGCCATGATGGGCATTATCTTTTTCTTTGTTTGTTGCTTGTTTGCTACGTGTTTGTTTCTTCAATGAGATATCTTTACATCTTGGTTCCTTATACCCTAATGTGCTAAGCTCCATTGTTCAATAATAAGGCTCAGTGATGAATATATATTGACACAATAAAATATGTGACACAGCTTCGTGATTCATTCAATTTCATTCTCATTCTCATCTCATTTGCTTATTGATAGTTTGTTGATTTCCCATCTTCTCTCTAAATCGTATTCTTTCTAAACATTCTTTTCCCATCATGTCTTTCTTAATCATTTTATATCATCTAACGTTATTCTATTTCATCAATCTATTTTCTCATATTCTATCTTAATATCATCTTCACATCACCTATCTCTATCTCTAATCAACTAACCGTTCTTCTATCTTTCATCTCACATTCTTCTTTTTTTCGAGAGATCATTCATATCTTTAATGCATAAACAATCTCTCGAGGGGGCATTACACCCTAAGTATCACCGGGGCAGACTGGGGCAAAATTTTTCGTTTTCTTTGAAACGACGTCATTCTGACATTGTCTCAAAGAGGGGCAAATGTAGACACCTAAAAATGTCTCATTGATCATCTACTAATTATTCGTCTAATTAGTTAAATAATTCTTTAATTATTTAATTAAGTTAATTAATCTATTTCTTCTAATTTCATATTTCCTCATAATCTTTCTAATTATTCTATTTCTATTTCTATTAAATATTTATTATTTAATTAATTATGGTTAATTCCCTAATTTAAATAATCTTTATTATTTAAATAAATTAATTCTCAATTTCTATTTCCTATTCTATCACCATTTAATCATTTTAATCATTTTCTAAATATTAATTAAATATTTATTATTTAATTAATTCTGATTAATTTCCCAATTTAAATAATCTTCATTATTTAAATAAATTAATTACTCATTTTCTATCTCTAATCATCTAATCATTCAACCATCTTCTAAATATTAATTAAATATTTATTATTTAATTAATTGTGATTTAATCCTTTAAATTAAATAGTCTTTATTATTTAATTAAATTCCATTTCTAAAATAATTAAATAGTTTCTTTAAATTATTTAATTAACTAATTAATTCTTCCATTTCCAAATCCCCAAATTCTAATTTCGTTCAATTTCATATTCTTCTAATTTCTTCCAAATTCAAATACATGTGCATGATTTCAAAAACCAAATTGAAAATCAAAGTCAAGTTCGAAATATATTCAAATGCTAAATTGAATTAAATAAATTCAATTATTTGAATAATATCTCATGCAAAGATTAAATTAATAATCTAAATCTAAATGCAAGCACATGCTAAATTAATTAATTCAATCAATTAATTAGTTAAATCATTTATCTCTTTAACTTCTATTTCCCTCTTTCAGTTAGCTTTTTCTAAATTAAGCTCTCTGTGTCATCTTCTTTATTTCCACCAATCATTCTTTTTCTTCCTTCAGTTAACTCTTTCATCAATCAGTTGACTCAGTTAATCTATTCAATCTATTGAGTTTCACTCCTACAATCAGCAGTTCATCTATCAACTTGCATTTGAGCTCACTTGAGTTCACACCTCTTGATCATTTTGTTCCACCTTTCAATCAATCTTCTCCAATTTTCTATAAATTGAGCATCCAATCTCCATTTTCAATCCTCCTCAATCTTAACTCTGAATCACAAACTTTGAATCTTTGTGTCACTTGCAGGTTACCAGTGCAATATCTGAGAGCCATCATACCATGAAGAGAAGAAGAGCAATGGAAGCAATATGCACATCTTGGGAATAGGGAGTTTTATTTGAATTGATTTCATTCTTAATTCATGTTTTGCTTGATGATTGCATTATTTCATTGTCTAGTTTGTTAGGTTTGTTAATTAGACAAGGATTCGTGATTTCCTTGGTGTTTCTAATTGATAGCTTTAAGATGAATTCTAGCACGCTTTACAACTAGCATCATCATACCAAACCTCAAGAACACTAACTGAAATGACTATCAACCTTCAAAAATCACTTGTGGAGTTCCAAACCATGAACCACTTGAATTGAGGACACACATCAATTTCCCAAATATTCCTCCAAATCCATAGATCAAGATATTACAATGCAGAGAAATGAAGATCAAAATACTAACACCCTGTCACCACTGAACAACTGAAAAACCAACCACATCAAAAATACCCATAACTCACTCAAATCTTCATTTGGACCTCTGAAACCTAAACTGAATCAGCTATATACAATCCTCTACAAACCCTTTAACCTGCAAACTTTGATCTTCATCACGCTGACTACACTTAACAAACTAACTCACTAAACTTCATTACATCACTGTCACAGATAGAGAAATATGTTGACATCAATGATAACAACTCTCAAATATCTCTCAAGAACATATGTAGAATACTTCCAACAATCTCCAACAATATCCCCCTATGGTATTGATGGAAAC
The DNA here is from genome assembly GCF_030272615.1 of Cryptomeria japonica. NCBI lineage: Eukaryota > Viridiplantae > Streptophyta > Pinopsida > Cupressales > Cupressaceae > Cryptomeria > Cryptomeria japonica. The sequence goes on along the minus strand of NC_081408.1, from coordinate 170,768,372 downwards.
ATATGGTGTGAAAAATAATTAATGACAAAGAAATCAATAGCTTTCTCTTAGACCTTGTATATTACTCTCTCCCCTTGAATCACTTCATAGTTTTTCACATGACTCTCTCCCCCTTTGACATCAATGGAAAAGGAACATATTTGCAATCAAACCACAAAACTAAAGTAACATATTTTCAATCAAACCACAAAACTAACTTGTTGACTACTCCCCTTGAGTAGAAGCCTACACTCATCAATCCAAACCACACGATTTGACTATGAAATGCATTGGACTGATGCATACCAATGCATCTTAGTTCTGATCAGGAGGGAAAATCACCCCTAACTTCCCTCTGAGATACTCAAAAGTATCTTTAGGAAAAGACTTCATGAAGATTTCTACAATCTGTTCATTTGTAGGAACATACTCCAATCTGACTTCCTTCTCATTCACCTTATCTATGAAAAAGTGAAACTAGGTAGATATATGCTTAGTCTTGGAATGCAATGCCGGATTCATAGAAATGTTAATTGCACTTGAATTCTCACAGTAGATAGCCATAGGTTCATCATACACTACTTTGATATCTTTCTACATCTGCTTCATCCATGCCAGCTTAGTACAATTGTTAGCAACATCAATATATTCTGCCTCTGCAGTAGATAGAGAAATAGAATTATGTTTTTTTCTCAACCATGAAACTAACCTTTTCCCCAAGAAAAATTCACCACCACTAGTACTTGTTTTATCATTGACATCTCCTACCCAATCAACATCAGTAAAAACACTCAAAGTAAAATCATCATCTTTAGGATACCATAGACCAAAATCAATTGTTCCTTTCATATATTTGAAAATTCTTTTAAATATCTACACCATGAGATTCCTTAGGATCGGCTTGAAATATAGCAACAAGACAAATGGCATTCATGATATCAGGTTTGGTCTAAGTCAAATAAAGTAATCCACCAATCATATATCTGTATCTAGTCTGATTTGTCTTAGGGGAATCATCATCCTTAGTCAACTTACATCTGATCACCATAGGAGTTCCAACTGGATTTGTATGTTCCAAACCAAAAATTTTCAACATCTCTTTCACATACTTAGACTGTGATATAAAGATTCCTTTTTTTGACTATGTGACTTAAAATCCCCAAAAGAATTTCATCTCTCCAATCATAGACATTTCAAATTATTTATGTATTTCATTAGCAAACTCTTTATACAAACTATCATTCCCTCCAAAGTTAATATCATCAACAAAATGTTCAACAATCTGAATGTTATCATGATCAATTTTAAAGTACAGATTTTTTATCAGCAACACCTTTATTAAATCCTAGCTTCAATAGATACTTGTCTAATTTGGCATACCATGCTCTTGGTGCTTACTTTAATCCGTGCAATGATTTCTTCAACCAACAAACCATATCTCCTTGATCAATCAATTGAAATCCATCTGATTGCTCAATGTACACCTCTTCTTCCAATTCACCATTTAGGAATGCTGACTTGACATCTATCTGATACTTTTAAATTCCTGTAAGCAACAAACACAATAAATAATCTTACAACTTCAATTCTTGTCACTAGAGCAAAAGTTTCTTCAAAATCAATTCCTTTCATTTGTGAATATCTTTTACAAACAAGTCTTTCTTTGTTTCTAATGAGTTCACCTTGCTCATTCAATATGTTCCAGAAGACCCATTTGGTGCTAATTATAATTTTGTCCTTAGGTCAGGGAACACAAATCCATGTATTATTCTTTTCAATATGCAACAAATCTTCTTCCATTTCTCTTACCCAATGTTCATCTTTACATTCTTCATTCACATCTTTAGGTTCAATCCTTGAAATCAAACAATATTCAACTTGATCTTCAACAATTCTTCTTCTAGTCTAAACACCTTAATTTCTATCTCCTATAATTTGATTTTTAGAATGATTCAATCTTACATACCTGGGAGTCTTAGGATTTTCTTAAATTTAAGACTCTTGTATTCTTTCTTTAGCACTTTCACTAGTTCCTTCTCCTTGAGGCACCGGATTTACCAGAATGATCTGAACTTGATTCTGGGTCTGAGGTTCCTCCCCTTTGTTTGCACTGCCATTTTGATCATCTGAATTATATCTATAAGATCTGTATTGTCTCTCATTTCTTTCATCAACCCTAAAATTTGAACTCTCAACTATCTTCCTCAGTCTCTTATTATAACACCAGTAGGCCTTTCTTTTAGTAGAATAACCAAGAAATATTCCTTCATCACATCTAGCATCAAACTTTCCTAAATATTCATCCTTCTTGATATAGCATTTAGTTCCAAATTTTTGAAATATTTAACAGTAGGAGCATGACAAAACGATAATTCATAAGGAGTCTTATTGGAATCACATTTGATATACACCCAATTTAGAGTGTAAACAACAACACTCACAAATTCTCTCCAATAAACATACAAAATATTTCCTTCAAAGATTATTATCGTAGCAGTTTCTTGAATGGTTATGTTCTTCCTTTCCACAACTCCATTTTGTTGAGGGGTTCTTGGAGCAGACAACTATCTTCTTATCCCATGTTCTTCACAAAATGCATTGAACTCACTGGAAGTGAATTCACCATCTTTGTCGGATTTCAAACACTTTAGATTCAAACTTGTCTCAGTCTCAACAATATCCTTGAAAATATTGAACTTGTCTAGAGCTTTAGACTTCTTCCTCAAGAAAGTAACCCACATCATCATAGAATAATCATCAATCAACAACATGAAATATTTGTCTCCTATCAAGCTTCTAACTCTAGAAAGTCCACACAAATTATTATGCACAAAATCCAATAATACATTTGAATAAATGCTTCTAACTCTTGAAAGCAACTCTAGTTTGTTTCCCTAACTGACATTCCTTGCACATAGGGCTAGCAAGTTTTATCAACTTAGGAAAATATCTCACATACTGAGTAGATCTTATCTTAACAATGTTATCAAAATTCACATGACACATTCTTCTATGCCACAACCAACTTTCATCAACCTAAGCAATCAAACATCTTTTACCATCCCTATTTAAGTGAAAGATGTTACATTTAGTCTTTGTACCTGATGAAAGCTCAATTCCAGAGCTACCCAAGATTATACACTTGCCATTCTTGAATTGAAGATCATATCCCTTTTCAACCATCTATCAAACACTCAAAATATTATTCTTTAGTCTTTCTACATACAAGACATCGTCAATATTGTTCTTAGCATCAAGAGAAATGGATCCTTTACCATGGATTATATTAGCTTTATCACCACCAAGTTCCATGATGCCACCTTCATACTTTCCAAACTCACAAACTTACTCTCATCACCTATCATATGGTGAGAGTATCTGTTATCAATCAACCATTCATCTTTCTCTTCAACTTGAGTAGCCAAAGTTATTTCCACATTCATACAACTAGCAGAATTAGTAGGCATTGGATCATCTTCCTTGATAACAATAAACACACATTCATTATCACTTGTATTTCCTTTATCACATTCATCATCTGACATAGCTTTATCAGTATCATAATAACATCTCTTTTGTAATATAGACTTGTAAGGTTTTCTAGGAACTCTTTCTGAACACCTTGAGGCAAAATGACCTATCTTATTGCAAGAAAAATATTTAAGAGGCAATTTTCCTTCATACTTACTGAATCCTTTGGGTAATCACTTGTTAATAATTTCTTCAAGCTCCTCAAGATCTTTCTCTTTTTCTTCAATTTCCTTTCTCTCTTTCTTATATCTAGACATCCACCTTGAAGAAATTTCTCCCAAATCATATCTCTTCTTATCCTTTCTAGAAATAATAGCTTTGAATGCAGATTCTACCTTAGGAAGAGGATCACCAAACTGACTCAACTCAAAGGCTGAAATCTTACCAATCAACATGTCCCTATTTATATCTATCATGGTTTTGATCTCCTCAATAGCAACAAATTTATGTTTTTAGGATGTAGGTAAAGATATTAGCACTTTAGCAACAATCTCCGATTCTTCCAACTTTCCACCTTCACATCTGATATTGCACACAAGTTCATTCACCTTTTGCATGAAAGAAATCATGTTCTCATCTTTTCCCATCCTCAACATATCATACTTTCCTTTTAGGCTCTACGATTTTTCAATCTTCACATAATTGTCTCCATACAAGGTTTCCAACATCTTCCAGATCTCATGAGCAATCTGCAATTCCATAACATTTGTCATCTCAAAATTAGTCAAAGCACTCAACAATGCTTCCTTGGCCCTAATATTGTATTCAACACTTTTGATCTCATTTGGAGTTGAAGGTCCATTTATAGGAACAATATACTTGTCTTTAGTAATAGCCCACTAATTTTCACCAATGCATCTTAGATGACACTCCATGCGATTCTTCCAAAGAGAGTAGTTAGTACCATCAAATCTTGAACTGTCCTTCTTGTAAGTCATCATCATGGATCACCTCAAGTGGTTACTTGTATGGAGGAACTTTCTCTGATACCAATTGAATAAAATATCTTTATACCAATAGGGTAGATTGTAACTGAGAGGGGGGGGGGAGGGTTGAATCAGTTGTCTCAAAAACTTATGCAACATAAACTTATTCTTAGATCTGATAATTAAACATGAAAGCATAAATCAACAATACATCATGAACACACATAACACCAAGATTTTTGACCTAGAAAACTTGGTCAAGGGAAAAAAAAAGGTGGGGATGTACTCACAAAATAGGTACACTTTTTTAGAAGTATTACAATGGGGAATGCACATGCATTAAGGCACAATTCCTAGAGCTCACCACTCAAAACAACAATAAGAAGGGTCACTGCCTATAAAAACAAATTTGGATCACATTCGAAAATCATGAACTGGGAAATAATATCTCTTTAATACCTGGTTTAGTCGCTTTGAAGCACAAAACAACTTTCCTCTTCACTCTTCTTCTCTACCTCTAAAAGATGTATACATTCAGTGCACATACATTCTTATTCTCATCCACAACACACTCAATTACAAAGATATTACAATTATTTATACATGACATCAATCTTGGAGAAATTAATAAGGTTGACTCAACACTTATCACCTAAAAATATAACCACACTCAACACAATATATTATGTGAACCAAGCAATGTTGGTCAAGACAAATCATGAACCCAAATCATACACCTTGATCATCCACAACACACTACAAGCATCCGGTTGGCCAAAAACATGAAGAACACTAACACGCCAGAGAAAAACATCAATTACAAGCTCAACAATCAATGCGGACCACCAACACAAAAGGTACATGATCCAAAAACATCCACAACCATCATGAATTACCATAAAAACTATTGAAAATTGTTGGATGTATGCGACAAATATGTGCTTGAGAGATATTTGAGAGATGTATTGTCATTGATGTCAATATATTTATGTCTATGATAGTGATGTAGTAAAGTTTAGTGAGTGAGTTTGTTTGGCATGTTGATGATCAGAGTTTGTGGATTAAAGGGTTTGTAGAGGATTGCTTATATATTATTTAGTGCAATTTTTTAGAGGTCCACATAAAGATTTGAGTGAGTTATGGGTAAGTATGTTGTGGCTAGTTTTTCAATTGTTCAATGGTGACATAGTGTCAATATTTTGATTTGCATTGCTCCACATTGAAATATATTGGTTTGTAGATTTGGAGATATCTTTGGGATGTTGATGTGTATCTTCAATTCAAGTGGTTCATGGTTTGGAGCTCCGCAAGTTATTTTTCAATGTTGATAGTCATTGCAATTAGTGTTCTTGAGGTTCGATATAATGATGACATGACTATAGTAACTTGTGTTGATGTAGATGTTGTGGTGGTATTCATGATGCTTGTGGATGTTTCTAGATCATGTGTCTTTTGTGTTGGTGGTCTACATTGATCGTTGAGCTTATAATTGATGATTTTTCTCTAGTGTATTAGCTTTCTTCATGTTATTTCCATAAATTGGTATCAAAGCCAGTTCCTCTGAATAATCTTAACCACTTGAGGTGATCCAAGATGGGATCTTACAAGAAGGATAGTTTGAGATTTGTTGGTACTAACTACTCTCTTTGGAAGAGCCAAATGGAGTGTCATTCGATATGCATTGGTGAATCTTACTAGACTATTACAATGAACAAGTATACCATTCTTGCAAATGGACCTTCAACTCTAAATGAGATAAAGGAATTTGAATGCACTATTAGGGCTAAGGAAGCATTGTTGAGTGCTTTGACTGATTTTGAGATGCCAAATGTTATGAAATTGTAGACTGCTCATGAGATCTAGAAGAAGTTGGAAACTATGTATGAAGGAGATAGTTATGTAAATATTGCTAAATTGTAGATCCTAAAAGGAGAGTATGATATTTTGAGGATGGGAAAACATGAGAACATCAATTTTTTTATGCAGAAGGTGAATGAACTAGTGTGTAGTATCATATGTGTCGATGGAAAGTTGGAAGAATCATATATTGTTGCTAAGGTTCCTAAATCCTTACCTGCATCCTACACACAAAGTTTTTGCTATTGAGGAGATTCAGACTATAATTGATGTAACTAGAGATACTGATTGGTAAAATATTTGCCTTTAAGCTGAGTGATTTTGGTGATTCTCTTCCTAAGGTAGATTCTATATTCAAAGCCACTATTTCTGAAAAGGATAAGCAAAGATATGATCTAGGAGAAAGTTCTTCAATGTGGATGTCTAGATATGAGAAGGAGAGGAAAGACATTAAAGAAGAAGAGAAAGACCTTGAGGAGCTTGAAGCACTTATTGCCAAGAAATTACCTAAAGGAGCCATTAAGTATGAAGGAATGTTACCCCTTAAATGGTTTTCTTGCAATAAGATAGGTTATTTTGTCTGAAGGTGTCTAGAAAGAGTTCCTAGAAAAACTTTCAAGCCTAAATTTCAGAAGAGATGTTATTATGCTGCTGATGAAGGTGTGTTAGATGATGAATCAGATAAGGGAAATATAAGTGATAATGAATGGGTGTTTATTGCAATCAAGGAATATGATCCAATGTCCATTGACTCTTCTAGCTGCATGAATGTGGAAAGATCTTTGGCTGCACAAGTTGAAGAGAAAGATGAATGAGTGATTGACAATGGATGCTCTCATCATATGACAGGTGATAAGAGTAAGTTTGTGAGCTTGGAGAAGTATCAAGGTGGAGTTGTAAATTTTGGAGATAACAAAGATGGTATAATTCATGGTAGAGGTTACATTTCTCTTGATGGTAAGCACAATATTGATGATGTATTGTATGTAGAAGACCTAAAGCATAATCTTTTGAGTGTTGGATGGATGGTTGACAAGGGATATGATCTTCTATTCAAGAATGGCAAGTGTAGAATCTTGGGTAGCTTCGAAATTGAGATTGCATCAGGTACAAAGACTAAAGGTAATATCTTTCACTTAAATAGTGTTGGTAAAAGATGTTTGATTTCTTAAGTTGATGAAAGTTGGTTGTAGCATAGGAGGATGTGTCATGTGAATTTTGATAACATTGTTAATATACATTCTACTCAGGTTGTGAGAGATCTTCCTAAAACCTGCTAACCCTATGTGCAAGGAATGTCAGTTAGGGAAACAAACCAAAATTTCTTTCAATAGTAAGAAGCATTTTTCTAATGGATTATTGGATCTTGTGCATACTTATTTGTGTGGACCTTCTAGAGTTAGAAGCTTTCAAGGAGAGATATATTTCATGTTGTTGATTGATAATTATTCAAGGATGATGTGGGTTACTTTCTTGAGGGAGAAATTTGAAGCTCTAGAGAAGTTCAAGATTTTCAAAGCTATGGTCGAAACAGAGACTGGTTTGAAGCTAAAGCATCTGAGATCTGATAGAGGTGGTGAATTCACTTTCGATGAGTTTAATGCATTTTATGAACATGGGATAAGAAGATAGTAGTCTACTTCGAGAAACCCTCAGCAAAATGGAGTTGTGGAAAGGAAGAACAAAACCATTCAAGAAGATTCTAGAATAATTATGTTGCAAGGAAATGTTCCACATGCCTATTAGAGAGAAGTTGTGAGTACTATTGTTTACACTCTTAACCAGGTGCATATCAAAGGTGATATTGGTAAGACTCCTTATGAATCATGGTTTGGTCATGCTCCTTCTATTAAATATTTCAAAATTTTTGGAAGTAAATGTTATATCAAAAGGGATGAAGATCTAGGCAAGTTTGATGCTAGATGTGATGAAGTAGTATTTCATGGTTGTTTTACTAAAAGCAAGGCCTACCTGTGTTATAATAAGAGATTGAGAAAGATAGTTGAGAGTGAAAATGTCAAAGTTGATGAAAGCAATGAGAGACAATACAGATCTTGCGGATATGATTTAGATGATCAAAATGATAGTGCAAATAAAGGGAAGCAAACTCAGACCCAGAATCAAGTTCAGATCATTCCGGTGAATCCAATAACTCAAGGAGAAGGAACAAGTGAAAGTGTAGAAGAAAGAACACAAGAAAATCCTAAGACTCCTAGGTTTGTAAGATTAAATCATTCTCAAAATTAGATTATAGGAGATAGAAATAAAGGTGTTCCGACTAGAAGAAGAATTGTAGAAAATCTAGTTGAACATTGCTTGATTTCAAAGATTGAAACTAAATATGTGAATGAAAAATGTAAAGATAAACATTGGGTACAAGAAATGGTAGAAGAATTGATGCAGATTGAAAAGAACAATACATGGATTCTTGTTCCCAGACCTAAGAACAAAAATGTAATAGGAACCAAATGGGTCTTCTGGAACAAATTGAATGAGCAAGGTGAAGTTGTTAGGAACAAAGAAAGACTTGTTTGAAAGGATATTCTCAAATCTAAGGAATTGATTTTGAAGTGACTTTTGCTCTGATGACAAGACTTGAAGTTGTGAGATTATTTCTTACTTATGCTACTTACAAGTATTTCAAAGTCTATCAGATGGATGCCAAGTAAGCATTCCTAAATGACAAATTGGAAGAAGAGGTGTACATAGATAAACTAGATGGATTTCAATTGACTGATCAAGGAGATATGATGTGTAGGTTGAAAAAAGAATTGTATGGGTTGAAGCAAGCACTAAGAGAATGGTATGCCAGATTGGATAAGTATCTAATGAAGCTTGGATTTAACAAAGGTACTATTGATAGTGTTAAGGAAATGGGTACAAGGCAAAAGAAAATTTAATAAGTTAGTTTCCAACCATAAAACCAAGACAAATAACTAAAACCATTCCAAACATATCAAGAAAGATTAAAAAGCATGTAAGTAAAACAAGATAAAAGAGAAGGAAGAGAAATCTCCCTAAGATGCTTCCATGATGCCTTTTGATGCTTCTTCCTTGTTTCTCTCCTCTCCAAGTCCCAAATGAGTGTAGCTCTTAGCTTTTAGCACTATCCATGGATGCCATATGGAGATTCAAGATGGTTGTATATGATAAAAAAATGCTATGCAAGTGTAAAAGGGTTTCTATGAGAAAGCTCCTAATGTCTATGTAAATTCCACTATAATAACAATGCTCTAATGCTCTCTAATGCCCTTTTTTTGCTTGAGGAATGAGGTCCTTTTATAGGAAAAAATGTTGATTGAATGGCTAAGATTAAGTGAGCTTGTTAAGGGTCAAGATTGATGGGTTTAGGATCCATGTGATGGATTTCAACCCAATCCCATGATGACAAGTGTCAACATGAGATGACTTGAGAGGAGAGGGAAGGAGCATTTAATGCCTGAGGAGACATGAGGGTAACCTCATGTGGGTTGGGTTATTAGATGAATCTATTATCCAAGGGATAACCATGGTCAAAGCAATGAATGCTTGAAGAGACCCATGAGTTAAAGGATGGTTGAGTTACAAAGAAAGTCTCTAACCAAATGTTGAGTTTGAGTTAACCATTTATGGTCATGTAAGAGCCTTTAATGGTTTTAGAAGACTATAGATGTTAGCTTGTTGGAGACACAAAGACTTTAATGGTTATTGAAGACTTTTGAGTTGTTTTGAGAAGTGACCTTTCTTAAGGGATGTGCAAATGATTAGAGAGGGGGATTGGGCTAGTTAGAAGGGGTTAGAAGAGTCTAGAAGAAGGGTTAAATATGCAAGTGGATTTGGTGGGTGAGAGAAAATAGGATTTTATTTAGAAAATAAAATCTATTTATTTGTGCAACTTGCATTTGTAGGAAAATGCAAGTGGGGTGGGATTTTAAATAAATTTTGAATGTATTTAAAAAGGGGAATTTGATTTGTGTTTTTAAATAAATGTTAAATTTATTTAAATGAGAGGAATGAGGGAAATTAAATAAATTATATTTATTTAATAACTGGGTTATAGATAGGGATTTTTAATTTAAATAAATTTATGTAATTTATTTATTGAAAACAATAGAATGGGGGTTGAATGAATTGATTAAATGTGATCTAATTAATAAAGGAATATTAGTACATTAAAATAAATATTAGATATTTATTTAATTAATAGACAAATTTATGTGTCTACAGATAGTAATCTATATTTCAAGATTGATCATGATAACATTTTGATTGTTGAAGTTTTTGTTGATGATATTATCTTTGGAGGGAATGATAGTTTGTGCAAAGAGTTTGCTAATGAAATTCAAAATGAATTTGAAATGTCTATGATTGGAGAGATGAAATTCTTTTTGGGATTGCAAATCACATAGTCATAAAAAAGAATCTTTATATCTCAGTCCAAGTATGTGAAAGAATTATTGAAGAAGTTTAATTTGGAAGATACAAAGCTAGTCAGTACTCCTATGGTGATTAGATGTAAGTTGACTAAGGATGATGATTCTCCTAAAGAAAATTAGACCAAATAAAAATCCATGATTGGTGGATTTCTATATTTGACTTACACTAGACTTAATATCATGAATGTTATTTGTCTTGTTGCTACATTTCAAACTGACCCTCAGGAATCTCATGTTGTAGTTGTTAAAAGTTTTTTTTGATATTTGAAAGCAATAGTTGATTTTGGTTTATGGTATCCTCAAGATGATTATTTAACTTTGAATGCTTTTACTAATGCTAATTGGGTAGGAGATGTGGATGGCAGAAAGAGTACTAGTGGTTGTGTATTTTTCCTGAGAAAAATATTGGTTTCTTGGTTGAGCAAAAAGAAAAATTCAATTTCTCTATCTACTGCAAAGGAAAAATATATTGTTGCTACTAACAATTATACTCAGGTGGTATGGATGAAGAAACTATTGAAAGATATTATAGTAGTGTATGATGAGCCTATTTCTATCCATTGTGACAATTCAAGTGCAATTAACATTTCTAATAATCCAATGTTGCATTCTAAGACTAAGCATATATCTATCAAGTTTCACTTTTTGAGAGACAAGGTAAATGAGAAGGAAGTTAGATTTTAGACATTTTCATAAAGCCTTTGCCTAAAGATACTTTAGAGTATCTCAGAGAGAAGTTAGTGGTAATTGCCCCTCCTAATCAAAACTAAGATGCATTGGTATGCATTAGTCCAGTGCATTTGATAGTCATATCTTGTGATCCTGATTGATGAGTGGAGGCTACTAATTAGGGGGAGTAGTCATTAAGTCAATTTTGTGTTTTGATTGCAAATATGTGTCTTTACCATTGATTTCAAAGGGGGAGAGAGTTGTTTGAAAAACTATGTTGGGAGTGAGTCATGGAAGGAAGACAGAGTAATATGAGAAAGTTGTTGATTTCTGTCATTGATTGTTTTTCACATCATATGTTAATATCAATGCCAAAGGAGGATATTGTTGGAGATTGTTGGATGTATACTACAAATACGTGCTTGAGAGATATATGAGAGATGTGTTGTCATTGATGTCAACATGTTTCTTTGTATATGATAGTGATGCAGTGAAGTTCAGTGAGTGATTTTTTTCAGCATGTTGATGATCAGAGTTTGCGGATTAAAGGGTTTGTACAAGATTGTTTATAGATGATTTAGTGAAATTTTTTAGAGGTCTACATGAAGATTTGAGTGAATTATGGGTATTTGTGTTGTGGTTGGTTTTTTAGTTGTTCAGTAGTGACAAAGTGTCAGTATTTTGATCTACATTGCTCCGCATTGAAATATCTTGATCTACGGATTTGGAGATATGTTTGGGATGTTGATGTGTATCTTAAATTCAAGTGGTTTGTGGTTTGGATCTTTTTAAGTTATTTTCCAAGGTTGACAATCATTGCAATTAGTGTTCTTGATGTTTGGTATAATGATGATGTGATTCTAGTAATTTGTGTTGATGCAAATGTTTTGGTGGTAATTCATGATGCTTGTAGATGTTTCTAGATTGTGTGCCCTTTGTGTTGGTGTTTCTCATTGATCATTGAGCTCATAATGGATGATTTTTTTCTGATGTGTTAGTGTTCTTCATGTTATTGGCCGATTGGATGCTTGTAGCATGTTGCAGATGTTTGATGCATAATTTTTGGAGGCGTAGTGTGGTCAATGTGATGATTTGGGTCCATGCTATGTTTTAGCCAACATTATTTTGGTCCACATGTGATAATTTATATCTGATAAATAATTATATCATTGTAATTGTTTTGTGTGTTGAGCCAACCTTGGAGAGATAGGTTGATGTCATGTATAAATAAATGTAATATCTTTGTAATTGAGTGTGGAGTGGATGTGTGAGCGAATAATGTATTAATCTTTCGAAGGCGGAGAAGAAGTGTGAAGAAGAGAAATTTGTTATGTGCTTAACCGAAACTATAACCAGAGATTAAGGAGATGCTATTTTTAGTTTGAATGATCTTTCAGATGTGATCCAAGTCTATTTGTAAGACAATGAGTCTTCCCTAGGTTGTAGCCCTTCTCATTTTTTAGCAGTGAGCTCTAGGCAGTGTGCCTAAATGCATGTGCATTCCCCATTTTAATATCTTCTATACTTCTAATAGAGTATGATCTTATTGTGGGTGTGTTCCCATCATGGTTCACTTATCCTTCTGGAGATCTATGGTTACATTGGTTATGTTGAACTGACACATTATGTTCACCGGCACTGATGATGACTTGTTATCATCTGGAGATCACTTGGTTATGTCGAAGACATGGTTTGGATACTTGGTTTTGGTGTTTTGGTTATTGGTCTAATCTGGTTGACATATTTGTTGTTACCGACAAATTGGTCTAGGTTATGGACCGACATGCATTATCTATTTCAGATCAACATGACACATTATGGAGATGATTTATTAATTGGATATTATTGTAAATGTATTGAGCTGACATGATGCATCACATCTTGATTCATTTTGTAATTAATTTAATTATAATATTCTTAGTGAGACGACCTACACATTTGGTCTTAGGTGTTGGTATATATGTAAGGTCTCATTTGTGAGATCAAACAATGGTATGGGTAGAGAAGAAAAAGGTTATGATATTGTAACATGGTATGTGTGAATATTGAAGATCATATGGGCAAACCATAGAGAAGGTTCAAGGAATGTTTGAAGGTTACTATCAGAGCTTAATGGGTACTGAATCTAGCATTGAAGATGCTACTTTGAGTAGTACATTATCATTGGATTTAACCATCCAATTGTAGTCAGTGTGACTCCTATTTTGTGATTGAGCAGTGAGCTCTAGGCGGTTGGCCTTTCTGCATGTGCAGACCCCATTTGTATACACATACTATCTATAGTAGTATCATCTGATTGTGGGTAAGTTTTCCCACCATGGTTTTTCCCCTTACAGGGTTTCCACGTACAAATATCTATTTTATGTATTGTGGATGTTGTTTTTCTTCCTGTTTCATGCATTAAGTTTCATCGGTATTAATATTAACTGTTAATCTATTAATTGACATGAAGTTTGGTTTATCGGTATTATGTATCAAGTTTGATTAAGTTATATTTGGGATAAAATTAATAGACAACTAATTCACTCCCCCCCCTCTCAATTGCCTCCAGGTCCTAATAATTGGTATCAGAGCTAAGTCCTCTTTTTGCAAAAGTCTAACAACTTGAGGAGATTCTATGGCAACAAACTTTTTCAGGAAGGACAGTCCAGAACTTGATGGAACTCACTATGGTATATGGAAGATCAGAATGGAGACACATCTGAATTGTATTAGAAGAAACATATGGGAAGTTACAAAGAATGGCTATGTTGGTCCTACACTGAATCAACCTAATCCACCAACATTGGGTAAAGATCAAGAGAATGATTGCAAAGCAAGCAAAGCACTTTTGAGTGCATTGTCTAATCAATAAATCATGGGATTATTAGACCGATCTACTGCTAAAGCTATTTAAGATAAATTGGAAACATTGAATGAAGGAGATACCACTATCAAAATTGCAAAATTAGAATGCTTCTAGGTCAGGTATGAAAATCTGAATATGGAAGAAGATGAAAGAATTTCTGCTTTTATGGAAAGGGTTAATGAAATTATTTTGGGTATACAATGTTGTGGAGGATCCTTAAGTGAAGATGATATTATTTTTAATGTTTTAAGAGAATCGCCACCGGCATACAAAATGAAAGTAACTTCTATTAATGAGTTGAGAACAATGCCTAATACATCAGTATCTAGAGATACTTTGGTTAGAAAACTTTCAACATTTGAGCTTGAGGAATTTGGTCCGGTTGCTACAATTAAAAAAGATTTAGCCTTCAAAGAATCATCATTAGAAGTATCATCATCATCATCTGAGAAATCTGATTGGAAAGCACTTTATGCAAAAGAACTAGAAGATATCAGAAGGGAAAATGAAGAACTAGAAGAACTTGAAGCACTATTTGCATGGAAAATGCCTAAAGGTCCAGTTGGAAGTAAGTATGAAGGTAAAGCACCATTTAAATGTTTTAACTGCAATAAAGTGGGTCATATGGCATCTAGATGTCCTGATAGACATGTGAGATTGAGAGAAGAAGCTAAAAGAACATATAAGCCTAACCCTAAATATCAAAGATACTGATTTAAGAAGAACAAAGATAAATCATGTTACTATGTTGATGAAGGAGTTACTGATGATTCTGATGAAGAACTAATAGAAAATGGATGGGATTTTGTTGCAATAAAAGAAGATCAACCGACACCTACTGTTCCATCGGTAGAGCAAGCCTTGGCAGCTAAAATTGAAGAAAAGGATGAATGGATCATTGATTTAGGATGTTCACATCATATGACTAGTGATAAAAGTAAATTCTTATCTTTTCAGGAATACAATGGAGGTCTAGTAAGATTTGGGGATGATAAAACTTGTTTGATCAGAGGAAAAGGCATTATATCTTTTGATGGTAGGCATAATATTGACAACGTTTATTATGTTGAAGGTTTGAAGCATAATCTTTTGAGTGTTGGTCAATTAGTTGAAAAGGGATTTCAGTTACAATTCAAGAATGGTAAATGTGAAATCATGAATAGAAATGACTTGGAGATTGCAACTAGTAATCAGACTAGAGGTAATATCTTTTATTTGAATAACAATGAAAAGACATGCTTGATTGCACATATTGATGAAAGTTGGTTATGGTATAAGAGACTTTGTCATGTAAATTTTGATTGCATTGTAAAGATCAGTTCAACTAAGGCAGTAAGGGATTTACCTAAGATTGTAAAACCTCATAATCCGACATGTAAGGAATGTCAAATGGGAAAGCAAGTTAGAACAACTTTTAAGAGTATTTCTAAGAAATCCAATAATGTTATTGATTTAATTCATACTGACTTGTGTGGTCCAGCAAGAACTAGAAGTCTACAGGGGGGATAGATACTCTATGCTAATTATTGATGATTATTCTAGAATGTGTTGGGTTACTTTTCTCAGGGAGAAATCATAAGCTTTTGGAAAATTCAAACTATTCAAGGCAATGGTAGAGAATGAAACCAGTAAGAAAATCAAATGTTTAAGATCAGATCAAGAAGGAGAATTTACATCTAAGGAGTTTAATATATTCTGTGAAGTGAATGGAATAAAAAGACAACTATCAGCACCTCGGACACCCCAGTAGAATGGAGTTGTGAAAAGGAAGAACATAACTATTCTGGATGCAGCTAGAAGTATGATATTGGAAGCAAACCTACCTCATGTGTACTGGAGAGAAGTAGTGAATACAACGATTTATACTTTCAATAGAGTTCACATCAAAGAAGAAATTGGTAAGACCCTTTATGAACTATGGTTTGGTAATACTCCTACTCTTAAATACTTCAGGATATTTGGAAGAAAATACTATATTAGGATAGATGAGTATGCTAGTAAATTTGATCCTAGAAGTGATGAAGGAATATTTCTTGGCTATTCATCTAAGAGCAAGGCATATAGATGTTTTAATAAAAAATTGAAGAAGATAATTGAGAGTGCAAATGTGAAGATAGATGAACAATTTAGAGGAAATTCAAGGTCTATAGATTCTAAACCAGTAGTTGAGATGATCATAAATGAACCTATACAGAGTGCACCGGTACAAAATGTGGATCCAGTCACATCGGAATCATTAGAGAATTCCACAGTAACTGAAGAACAACAACAAGTGAATAAACCCAGGTATGTAAGACTGAATCACTCTGAAAGTTAGATAATTGGGAATAAGTATCAAGGTGTTATGACAAGAGGAAGACTGGAAAATGAAGAGGTATGTTTAATTTCTTAAATTGAACTAGCATCTGTTATTGAGGCATGTGAAGACAAACATTGGATTAAAGCTATGGAAGATGAACTAGAACAAATTGAAAAGAATAATACATGGACATTGGTTCCTTGACCTAAAGACAAAAATGTAATTAGAACTAAATGGGTATTTAAAAATAAACTTAATGAAGATGGTAAGGTAATCAGAAACAAAGCAAGATTAGTGTGTAAAGGATATTCACAAAAAGAGGGAATTGATTATAATGAAACCTTCGCATCGGTAGCTATAATTGAGGTAGATAGATTATTTCTTGCATTTGCAGCACATAAGAACTATAAAGTATATCAAATTGATGTTAAATGTGCATTTTTGAATGGTGATCTTGAAGAGGAAGTTTAAATTGAACAACCTAATGGATTTTCTTTGACAAATGATAAAGATATGGTTTACAGATTAAGGAAAGCTTTATATGGATTGAAGCAAGTTCTCAGAGCTTGGTATGCTAGATTGGACAAATATCTTTTGAAGCTTGGTTACACTAAAGCTAATGTTGACAACAACTTATATTTCAAAGTAACTAATGATGACATCTTGGTTATTGAAGTTTTTGTTGATGATATCATTTTTGGAGGAGAAGATGGATTATGTAAGGATTTTGCTAACAAGATGCAACAAGAATTTGAAATGTCTATGATTGGGGAGATAAAATTCTTTTTAGGATTGCAGATTTCACAGATTGATAAAGGTATATTCATATGTCAAACAAAGTACTTTAAGGAACTACTGAAAAAACTTGGTATGGAAAACTCTAAACTGGTAAGTACTCCTATGACTACAACTGACAAATTTACATTGAAGGATGATTTAGTTCGTGTTAATCCGACAAGGTACAAATCTATGATTGGAGGTTTACTATATTTTGTTGGAAATATGCCTTGAATTCTCCTGACCATGTTCGGGTTGATCGGAGTAGCCTACACCAATGGAGCAATAGAGTGTTACCTTATTACCTTCTTGGTTCTTGAACACTTTGTGATCGGTGTGACAGGCCGATGTTTTGCATATCGGCATAGCAGGTTTGAAACCATCCTGATGACCCGACAAAGTCGACTTCGGTCATCAGGATAACTTCAGTTTTTCGGAACACTACATCAGATTTGTACTGATGATCTGATGGACCTATCTTAGGCACTTCAGGTTGATATCAGCAATGGGGTCGACGTGATGAAGGCTATGCCAAAGTCCCAATGAGTCCACTCTATTTTGTCTCGGAGTGCTTCACTTATCAGGATAGAAGCTTTGGGCATGAGCCAATGACTTGATGAGACAACCTTAGGTTATTGGGATAACAATGCAAATTGGGGTAACATCACAGTGTTGGTTCCGATGAGCCAATGAGGTCCGCCTTGGTTATCGAGAGATCAGGTTTACCTATCAGAGGTTATCCTGAAGAGCCGATGGAGTTGACCTATTTTGGAGCACATTAGTGGAGCTGTCTACTGTTATATCGGGGGATAAGGATTACTTGTGTAGTGTTTGGCCGAAGACCCGATGGTTTGGTGTTGACATCCTCAAAGTGATCGGGGATTGGGGAGACAGTAGGAAGGTTGTGTTGATGACCTGATGGAGTCGCCTTCGGTGATCGGGTATCATCAGGTGATCGACTCTACCAGTTGAAAACTATACTGATGGCTAATGGAGTAGAGACTGACTATGGATGTGAGATCGAATTGAGATCCAAAAAGGTGAACACTCAAACACTAAGGATGAGACTGTCGGTGTATATGAATACAAACCAACCTGACTTCCTGGTGCATGTGGGATAATGGATAAGTCATGAATGCAGACCGACATAGATTGTTAGGCTTACTGGTGGTTGGAGCGACTGACTGTTGTCTGAACCAGATCCGATAGATGTAATGAGAGTGGCTAGTGGAAACCGAAATGTAGGTGGATGGTTGGTTAGGTCGTTGGACTCCAGAACGGTTATGCTTGATGGCTGATATATGTTGCCAGAAATGTAACTGATTGGGGGGTCGAGTGATAGAGGTTTAATGACTGTTGAGAAAAGTAGAGTGAAGTGATAGGTTTGTGTTGATTAGAGAAGAATGGAGTGACTACGAAGGGATGCAGAGAGGCTAAGTTGTGGTAGTCTTGCAAGTTTGTAATGTTGAATGTTCTGCTTGATGTTATATGAGATTTCCAAATTGTGTAGACTAAGAACAAATATTTGAGAAGAGAATTTGGAAGCTTTATTGTAATCATTTGTTTACTGATAATAAAGTGATATCTCTTTGGTGGTGGGTTTTTTTACCTGTAAAGGTTTTCCCATGTAAATATTGATGTTCTATCTACGTGAGTTTGGATATGTGAATTGTCTATCTGTGTCATCTTAATGTGTTGCAAAGAATTTTAAAAGGCACACTTGCTTAATCCACTATTGAATTGATGTTAGGAAGACATTTTTGCACTGTGTTTTCCTTACAAGTGGTATTAGAGCCTGGCTTTGTTTTGTTATCCTTGTTGGGTAGGATTGTTGTTGTTGTGTCAATTCTAGTTTCAGTGGGAGTCTAGTAGATTGTCTATTTGTCTTATTTGTTGATTAAGATGTTGAATGATTTTGGGCGAGTGGAGATCGAGAAATTAAATGGAGCAAGTTTTGAGTTGTGGAAACTCAAGATGGAAGACTTGCTAGTTGATAGAGATCTTTGGAGTACTGTGATTGTAAACACTAAGCCTTCAGGCATGAGGCGAGAAGATTGGGATCTTGCAGATAGAAAAGCTAGAGGGTTAGTCAAACTCTGTTTGGCAAACTTTGTTCTATTGAATGTCCATGAGGAGAAGACTAATAATCTTTTGTGGAAGAAGATTGGAGACATTTATTAGGAAAAGTCTCTAGTAAACAAGTTGTTCCTAAGGAAGAAGTTATATTCCTTGAAGATGGACGAGAGTACATATGTTGCAGATCATTTGAATGTTTTCAACATGATCATTTCTTAGTTAACCTCTGTAGGAGTCCAGATTGATGACGAGGATTGGTGTATGCTTCTATTATGTTCTTTGCCTGACTCATGGGATCATCTAGTAATGACCATTGGGAGTACAACAACCAAGCTCACAATGGAAGGTGTGGTTGCTTCGTTGCTCTCTAAAGAAACTCGAAGGAAATTTTATGAGATGGTCAAGGATGCTCTTGTTGTTAAAGGTAAGCTAGAGGACAAGAAGTTGAAATCCAAGTCAGAGGAAATCTCCAAGACTCTTGGAAAGAAGTCCAAAGTGAATTACTGGAATTGTGGGAAGACTAGTCATATCTAAAAGGATTGCAGAGAGAAGAAGAAAAGTAAGGGTTCTTTTGATTCTAGGTCCTCTCAGAATGAGGATGGAGATGCTTTCTGAGCTTCTTTGGCAAGTTAGACATCTATCAGTGTCTAGTTTAATCATGATGCTATGAAGATTGGGTACCGTGGGTCTTTGGCAGTGATGCAAATTCATCATGTATTGGTGAATGTTCTTCATGTAACTAGAGATGTTAACATCTTGAAGATTCATAAGAGGTCTTTGGTAGTGATGTTGTAATCCTTAGTTAGGATGTTTTTATATCAGGATATACTCTTGAGATGCATTTAGAGTTTTGACATAATGTGTTTATGTTCATATGGAGCATGTTATCTCTTTGGATGAGATGTTTTAGAGCATGGTTGTCATGTTTAAATTCCTAATTCTATAGTTGGAATTTTGATAATAATCTTGGTTTTCTTTTTGTGTTTAGAGTACACTGATCATTTTCTTGGCACTTCATGATAATGTGGTCATACATTTGAAGTTTTGGCATGGGCTGATAAGCTATAGGTGCTCTTGGAAACATGGAAACATAGATGGTGCTGAGTTGGAATGGGTAATAGGTTCAACTGAAAGGCATTCATCTGTGATAAAATAGTTAGCATTTAGAAGTGAAGAAAGGGTATGATACAAGGTGTTGTGAAGACTTTCTTTTAGGTTCTTTGTATCTAGTTAGCATTATGAATGCCCTTTGGTACAAAGGTTTATTTACTTCTATATTCTGACATTACCTGTGTAGTGGGAGTTTCTTGGTGTGCACGTGATTTTGTACTTGAAGATTGAGACTGAAAGTAACAGGTTGTATATGTGGATGTTTTGAAATTCATCTTGGTATACCATGAAGGTATGTATAGTTGGATGTATTAGCACTTGTTGTGGGTGCTATTCTAGCTATGATTGTGACTAATGTTGGCACATTTGAGTAGCCTTGGGAATGTGAGTTTTTTGTGTTTTGGGAGTCAGAGTTATGTTTTTCTCAGTAGATAGCTTCTATGTGTGCCTAGTGGCAGTGGCATGATAGAAGGTGGAAGTATCCATGAATGGGATGAGACTTCTTTGCTTGTGTCTTAGTGGTGCAAAAAGTAAACTCTATTTTCTGATGGTTTATGATCGAGTGGTATATCAACATTGATAGAATTTCATGTCCATGGTTCTCAGTTGAGTTTTGTAAGTGTTTGGCATGGTAGACATGTCCAGTGAATTCCTCGACAAGTGGGAGATTGTTGGAAATATGCCTTGAATTCTCTTGACCATGTTCGAGTTGATCAGAGTAGCCTACACCGATGGAGCAACAAAGTGTTACCTTGTTACCTTCTTGGTTGTTGAAAACTTTCTGATCGGTGTGACTTAGGCCAATGTTTCACATATCAACATAGCAGGTTTGAAGTCATCCCAATGACCCGACAAAGTTGACTTCGATCATCGAGATAACTTTGGTTTTTGGGAAGACTACATCAGAGTTGTGTTGATGATCCGATGGACCTATCTTAGGCACTTTGGGTTGATATCGGCAATCAGGTCAACGTGATGAAGGATACGCCAAAGTCTCGATGAGTCCTCTTTGTTTTTTCTTGGAGTTCTTCTCTTATCGAGATAGCAGCTTTAAGCGTGAGCTGATGACCCAATGAGACCACCTTAGGTTATTGGGATAACAATGTAGATCGGGGTAACATCGCAGTGTTGGTTCTGATGAGCTGATGAGGTCTACTCTTGGTTATCCAGAGATCGGGTCTACCTATTGGAGGTTATCCCAAAGAGCCGATGGAGTCAACCTGTTTTGGAGTGCATTAGTGGAGTCATCTACTATTGTATCAGGGGATCGAGATTACTTGTTTAGTGTTTGACCGAAGACCCGATGGTTTGGTGTTGACATCCTCAAAGTGATCAGGGATCATGGAAATAGTACGAAGGTTGTGTCGATGACCCGATGGAGTCACCTTCAGCTATCAGGTATCATCGGGTGATCAACTCTACTGGTTGAAAGCTATACCTATGGCCGATGGAGCGGAGACCGACTATGGATGTGAGATAAAACCAAGATCCAAAAAGGTGAACACTCAAACACTAAGGATGAGACTATCAGTGTATGTGAATACAAACCGATCCGACTTCCTAGTGCAAGTGGGATAATGGACAAGTCATGAATGCAGACCGACATAGATGGTTAGGCTTCCTAGTGGTTGGAGCGACTGACTATTATCTGAACCACATCTGACAGATGTAATGAGAGTGGCCAATGGAAACTGAAACATAGGTGGATGGTTGGTTAGGCTGTTGGACTCCATAATGGTTATGCTCGATGGCTGATATATGCTGCCATAAATGTAACCGATGGGGGGGTTGAGTGATAGAGGTTAAATGACTATCGAGCAGAGCAAAGTGAAGTGATAGGTCTATGTTGATTAGAGCAGAACAAAGTGACTACGAAGGGATGCAGAGAGGCTAAGTTGTAGTAGTCTTGCATGTCTATAGTGTTGAATGTTCTACCTAATGTTATAGCATACTTCCAAACTGTGTAGACTAAGAAGTAATATTTGAGAAGAGAATCTAGAAACTTTATTGCAATTCTCTATTTATTGATAATAAAGTGATATCTCTTTGGTGGTGGGTTTTTTACCTGTAAAGGTTTTCCCACGTAAATATTGGTGTTTTGTCTCTATGAGTTTTGATATGTGAATTGTCTATTTGTGTCATCTTAATGTGTTGCAAAGAATTTTAAAAGGCACACTTGCTTAATCCCCTATTGAATTGACGTTAGGAAGATGTTTCCACACTGTGTTTTCCTTACATATTTGACACAAACAAGACTTGATATAATGAATGCAGTATGTATTGTTTCAATATTTCAGAGTAATCTTAAAGAAAATCATGAATCAGTAGTGAAAAGGATTTTCTAGTATCTACAAGGCACAACAAATCTTGGTTTATGGTATCCTAAAGATGAAAATTTTGATTTATGTGTATACACCGATGCAAATTGGGCAGGAGATGTAGATGATAGAAAGAGCACCACTGGAGGAGCATTCTTTCTTGGTAGCAGATTGATTTCATGGTTGAGGAAGAAATAGAGTTGTACATCATTATCAGCAACAAAATCAGAATATGTTGCAGTAGCAACTAATTGTACTTAGGTATTATGGATTAAGAAAATGTTGAAGGATATAAAGGTAAAATGAAATGAACCTATAATAATTTATTGTTATAATTTAATAGCAATTAATATATCAAAGAATCTAGTATTTCACTCTAAGACTAAACATGTTTCTATCAAATATAATTTTCTGAAAGAGAATGTTGAAGCAAAAGAAGTAACATTGGTTTATGTGAATACTAAAGAGAAGATTGCAGATATCTTTATAAAACCTTTACCTAAGGAAACCTTTGAATATCTCAGAGAGAAGCTTGGGGTAATACTCTCACTGGTAGAGACTTAAATAGTTGGAGATTGGTATCAAACCGACAAAGCCTAACAAAGAAACCTTTTTCCAGCTTTGATGGAGGAGAGCTACTTCTTAGGGGGAGTAGTTGGTTATAACAATTGGTTATTGTAATTGGTTGTATGTTCTGGTATTTGTATTGCTTTAGCATTTTATGTCAAAGGGGGAGAGATATCTATGGAAAAACTTTATATTTAGGAATCATTATCCTAGGGGGAGAGATATTTACTCTCTGCATCTGTATTTTGATAATTGATCTCTTCTAGAGATTGTTGGTTTTTGGTTTTTGGCATTCTGATTTTGGCACTTAGATGTTTTTCCATCTTGTGTTGCCATCAATGCCAAAGGGGGAGATTGTTGGTATTATATATTTGTTGCTTTAGTTTTGTCATTGATGTCAACACTTATCCTTTTGGAGATCTATGGTTATATTGGTTATGTTGAACCAGCATATTGTTCACTGGCACTGATGATGACTTGTTATCATCTGGAGATCACTTGGTTATGTCGAAGACATTGTTTGGATACTTGGTTTTAGTGTTTTGGTTATTGGTCTAATCAGGTTGACATATTTGCTGTTACCGGCAAATTGGTCTAGGTTATGGATCGGCATGCATTATCTATTCCAGATCAGCATGACATGTTACGGAGATGATTTATTAATTGGATATTATTGTAAATGTATTGAGATGAAATGATGCATTGCATCTTGATTCATTTTGTAATTGATTTAATTATAATATTCTTAGTGAGCTAACCTACATATTTGGTCTTAGGTTCTGGTATATACGTAAGGTCTCATTTTTGAGATCAAACAATGGTATGAGAAGAGAAGAAAAAGGTTATGATATTGTAACATGGTATGTGCGAATATTGAAGATCATATGAGAAGACCATGGAGAAGGTTCAAGGAAGGTTTGAAGGTGATTATCAGAGCTTAACTGGTACTAAATCCAACATTGAAGATGCTACTTTGAGCAGTACATTATCATTGGATTTTACCATCCAATTGTAGTAAGTGTGGCTCCTATTTTGTGATTGAGCAGTGAGCTCTAGGCAGTTGGCCTTTCTGCATGTGTAGACCCCATTTGTATACACCTACTATCTGTAGTAGTATCATCTGATTATGTGTAAGGTTTCCCACCATGGTTTTTCCCCTTATAGGTTATACACGTACAAATATTTGTGTTATGTATTGTGGATGTTGTTTTTCTTCTTGTTTCATGCATTAAGTTTCACCGGTATTAATATAAACTATTAATCTGTTAATCGACATTAAGTTTGGTTTACCGGTATTATGTATCAAGTTTGATTAAGTTATATTTGGGTTGAAATTAATAGACAACTGATTCACCCGCCCTCTCAATTGCCTCCGAGTCCTAACACCATTCAAACACAAATTACTAGAATCACTAGCATCATCATACCGAACCTTAAGAACACTAACTGCAATGACTGTCAACCTTTAAAAATCACTTGCGAAGCTCCAAACCATGAGCCACTTGAATAGAGGACACACATCAATGTCCCAAGCATTCCTCCAAATCCATAGATCAAGATATTACAATGTGGAGCAATGTAGATCAAAATACTGACACTTTGTCACCACTGAACAACTGAAAAACCAGCCACAACACAAATACCCATAAATCACTCAAATCTTCATGCAGACCTCTAAAACCTAAACTAAATCAACTATGGATAATCCTTTACAATCCCTTTAATCCTCAAACTCTGATCTTCATCATGTTGGCTATGTTGAACAAACTTACTCACTGAACTTCACTACATCACTCTCACAGATAAAGAAATATGTTGACATCAATGACAACACATCTCTCAAATATCTCTCAAGCACATATTTGCATCATACTTCCAACAATCTCCAACAAAAGTACATATCTAGAACACATCACACAATGATAACTATATGACGTGGAAAACCCAAGAAGGAAAAAACTACGAAGAATGTTAGTTCTTAATATATAACACTAGTTAAGGTGATTTAAATACAAAAGGTGTCTCATAGCTAGAATGCTCTCTATAGGTGGGCTCACTACCCAAAAAAAGGCTCACTACCAAAGGAAGAAGAAAGAAAAGAATATCCACCACTATTACACAATTTACAAAACTGGAACTACTTCTGGTGCCTCAGCAATAACACACTTCACATATCAACATCAACATCAACATCAGTTAGATTTTTATTTTCAGTCTCACACATCTTCCATATCAAATACATTTAGATCATCCACATATTTATACTATCTCCTAGAAACATAATCTTCTAAGTTGACCAAGATAGAGATTTGAAATAGGTTAACACTAAACATTGGATGATAGTGGAAATGAATGAGAGGTAGACCATACCACAACACACATCATCGCTCAAATCAACACATTACATTCATCACAAATTCTAGACCCAAATAATTACTCACATGCTACACACATTTTGATACTCATCTTTGAATTCAGAACTTCATCCAAACCCAAAATAACACTACCCAACACAATAGAAATAAGAAAGAAACCAAGATACTCGTGAATACAATCGATTAACACCATATCTAATAAGAAGATAAATCTTAATCACCATCAATACACACAAACATAATATAACCTATAACACATCTTCTAGAGCACCAAAGATTCTAGGAATGCAACTTCTGGATCATCAACACCAAAACCATATGTTGACATCAATGACAATCATTAATGATAATCATCAGCATCACATTTACAACAATCTCCCCCTTTTCCATTGATGTAAACATCCATCAACAACAAACACATAACTCTCTCCACATTGATAGATCAAAATCTTAGCACATCTTTGCATCTCTCCCCCTTTGACATCAAGGACAAAGGAAAACATTACTTCCCCTATGAAACTTACTTCTGCCCCCCCTAAGAGGATGCACCCAAGCATTAGTCTAGATAAGAATATTCAAATAGTTCACTGGACCAATGCACATCCAAATGTACATTAGTTCAAATTATGAAGGGGTAATATCCCTAACTTCTATTGAAGATACTCAAAAGTATCTTTACATAATTCCTTTGTGAAGATATTTGCAATATTCTCTTTTGTAGGTACATACTCAAGTTATACTTCATTTTCCAACACCTTTTCCCTCAAGAAGTGATACCAAATATATATATGCTTTGTTCTGGAATGTTGTACCATATTTTTAGAAATTATTATTGCACTAGTGTTATCACACATAATTGAGATAGGTTCATTGAACATTACACCAATATCCTTCAATGTCTACATAATCCATATAATTTGTGTGCACCAATAAGATGTTGCAATATATTTTGCTTTAGCTATACAAATAAAGACATATAATCTTGCTTCTTACTTGACTGAGCAACCACTTGTACTTTTCCTGTCATCAACACTTCCAACCCAATTTGCATCTATATAAGCTATCAGAGTAAAATGTGAATTTTTGGGATACTACAAACCAAACTCTTTTTTCCCTTTTAGATACCTGTAAATTCTTTTTACTACCACGACATGTGATTCTTTTGGTTCTTTTTGAAATCTAGCCACCAAACAAAGTGCATACATGATATCCATTCTGGTAGTAGTTAAATATAACAGTAGGGTCCAATCATTGATCTGTATTGACTTGCATCATCTTTAAGGGATTTATCTTCTTTATTTAACTTGCATTTGATGGTCATAGGTGTACACACCAGTTTGGAATTATCCAACCCTAACTTCTTCGACAGTTCCTTAATGTATTTAGACTCAGAAATTAAAATTCTTTTTCTATTTTGATTTACTTGTAAACCAATGTTTTTCTTTTAACTTACCAATCATTTACATCTCAAACTCCTTCTGCATCTCATTAGAAAACTTTTTGCACATGGTGTCATTTCCTCCAAATATTATGTCATCAAAATAAACTATCAGTGTAGGTTTTTATTTCGTAGTGGGTTATTTATTTTTTCCCTATATTCCTAGGTTTTTTCTACACTTCTTTTAATCTCGCTTAGGTTAATAAATCATGCTTAATTAGGTGAGTGGTTATGAGGTGTCACCTTCCTACATGTGTGCATCCATTTTCTATCTTGGGAAGATACTTGCTATCTTTAGTCCAAGAGATGGTTGCTCTTGATTGGTCGGTATTGCCACCTCTTCCCTCTCCCTAGTCTATAAAAGCATGCTACCTGGCTTGTATTTTGTCTATCTTGATTTTGCATCCTCTTAATGCTATTTTGCTTCTAGCATTTGCATTACTCTCTTGGAGACTAACTCTGTGTTTCTACTTTGATTTCATATCATTTGCATTCATAGTTTAGATATCTATTCATTTGCACTAGTTTTCTAGGTTTATAATCTTTTTAGATTTTATCATGGTATCAGAGCTATTCTATGTGCAAGAGTAGATTTTAGTTTCCATATTCGAGAGATTCGGGGGGGGGGGGGGGGGGCTAATAGATCTTATTATAGTTTTTAGAAAAACCCAGTATGCTCTTCTCTTGCATCTTCGAATGATCTTGAGAATCAGATTAGTTTGACAAAAAAAATTTATCATTGGGGTTTGCACGTGTTTTATGAAATTTGGGTGATTGAAGCATTTCTGGTTATACTAGAAGCATTTGTAGCTGTTCCAATGAATCCAGGAGGCTTGAAAAAGTCAAATCTAGCTTTCATTTCACCGAAATCAGAGATCATCATACATAGTTGCAAAACTGGGGTTTCAAGATCAAATCTAACAACCATCTTGCATATTTGGTGTTTTCAATCAATATTGCAGGTTCCAACATTCTTTCTCTTGACTTTGGTAGCTGATTCAACCTTTGCATGCTGTTTTTTGGTTGTTGGGGTCATTTTTTGTATCTAAAGTCATTCTATTTACACTGGATCTACATCTTCTATACATCAGAAAGAAAAACGCCTTTAGGGTTTTGTTTGCAACACAAAAAAACCATCTGGGTATCTTTTATTTTTTGCCTACATACTGTATATTTTTCATAAATGCACTCAAAAGTTATAGCATGACCACTCTTTGTTGGCTATTGCCATTTTGAAGGCCATTTTCAAATGATTCATTCTTGCTCATACGGACTCCATTTTCCACAAAATGTTTTTTTATTCTAGATATTTTTTCGTGGTCTATGCACTAGTGCAACTATTTTTTTAGTTTGATGCTGAGAGTTTTCCAAAATTACAGATTCTCAGTCGTGACACTGTATAGTTCTCGTTTTGTGAACTTCGGAGGATCATAACTTTCACATACGACTTCGTATCAAGGTGATTATTTTTTTGAAAGTGCATGATTTTTCGTGTAGATTGTAGTGGTGCTGTTTATTTATTTTTGGATATTATGCCAAAAGTTCATTCTCAGCATATGCTTTTCATGAGGATTTTGTAATGCATTGAAATCAAGACCACTTAGTATTTCTTGCTAGTGGTAGTTGTAAACACACTAATATAAAGTGCCAAATCATAATTTATTGGGGGGGTCTTTGATTGAGTGAAAAAGGGGGGGTTGACTTGATTGTGTTCTCTTCCTTTCGACATTTTTTTCTGCACTTCTTCATCATGGATCAAACAATAGTGCCTATCCTAACTCCATATAACTACTTTGAGTGGAAATCATGCATGACAATCTACTTAAAGAAAGATGGATTACATAGGATAACTATGGGGTTTGAAACTGAACCTGCTAAAGATGAAGATAAGCCTAAGTGGTTTAACAAACGTTATGAGGCATATGCAACATTGTGTTTGTCTGTTTCTCCTCACTTGCTCTTTCACATTGAGTCTTTAAATTCACCAAATGAAATCTGGAAAAAGTTAGAAACACTATTTGGCACATAAGATTCAATGAGGGGTCATATGTTGAAAAATGAACTAATTAGTTTAAGTCTAGGCAATTTCAACACAATCCAGGATTTTTTCACTAAATTGGAATCACTAAGGTTGTAGCTAAAACAATGTGGAATTGAAAAGAAAGATGAACAATTGATTCTTAGTATTCTCTCTAAGCTAAATTCAAAATATTTTGTGTTTGTTTCTACCTTCTATGCTACTAAGGGTGCACTTGGTACACAATTTACCATGCCATCTCTAGATGATTTTTCTATCTCTTTTTCTCGGGAACAGGATAAGGTAATTTAGATGGGAACTCTTAAGTCCTCTAAGTCACATGCCCTGGCTGCCAACCAAGGCACAAAAGAACAGAAAGGACAAAGTACTAATAACAATAGTAAGGATAAGAAACAAAAGAATAGCAAGGAGAAGAAGGATCAGACATCAGTTGCTTTAGAAGCAACTAATGAGACCCAATCTTCCAAGGGCGACAAGCCTAAGAAGGAGAAGGTCCAATGTGCCTATTGTAAAAGACCTGGTCATGATGAACATAAATGTCTGAAGAAACAAATTGATCACTTGACACACATTCTTGAGAAGAATAATATCAGTGTTCCTAAGTCAATTAAACAGAGTTCTAGTGAGGGATCTAATAAGGCAAAAGAAAACAACAAGGGGAAAGGAAAGGGAAAGGCCCTTGTTGCATTTTCTTCTTCACCATCCACTTGGGTTCTTGATTCAAGTGCTTCACACCACATGGCTTCATCTAAGGAAGAATTTGCATCTTTGGAGCCATGTACTATGCCTTCTATTTTGATGCGTGATGACACTCCTATTGAGGTGTGTGGGAGAGGGTCTGTTGATGTGAGGGATAGCACATTTGATGATGTTCTTTGTGTGCCCTCATTATCAACTAATCTCCTATTAGTATACTAGATCACTCACATAGGTTCAGGCAAGCAGGTTGAGTTCACTCCTAATTCAATGGAGATTCGTGAGTTGCACAGTGATTCTACAATTGTAGTTGGGAGAGCAGATCATCAGTCATGACTCTATCTATTTTCTCCCTTTGCTCCTAATCCTCCTTCGACTATTTTTCTCACTCATTCCAATGATGTGAGTAGATTATGGCATGAGCGGTTTGGCCATCTTAACTTCCGCTACTTGTAGCATCTCAACCAATAGAGTATGGTCACAAGGTTGCCTTCAGTTCAATTTTCAAGTGGTGTTTACCAAGGTTGCATACTTGGTAAGCATCCTAAGGAAAAGTTTGATAAGGGAAAGGCATGGAGAGTTTCACAGATACTGGAGTTAGTTCACAGTGATTTGACTGGTCCATTCTAGCATCCTTCATTCAGTAGGACCAGATATATCCTCACATTCATTGATGACTTTTTTTGATATACTTGGGTGTACTTTCTCGAACAAAAGTCTGAGGTATTTGATCAGTTTCAAGAATTCAAAACTTTTGTAGAGAAGTAATCCGGGAAAGCCATCAAAATTTTGTGCACTGACAATGGTGGTGAGTATGTCAACCATCAGGTTGAGAGGTTATGCACTTCAGAGGGAATTGATTTGTAGCATTCAGTTCCATACAATCCTTAGCAAAATGGTGTGGCAGAATGAAAGAATAGGTCCTTGAAGGAAATGACGAACTGCATGATTCACTCCAGATCTCTTGCACCACAATATTGGGTAGAGGCCATTAACTGTGCTTCTTATATCCAAAACCATGTTCCTAACCAAGCCTTGAAGGGAGTCACTCCTTTTGAAGCTTGGAGCAATTGGAAACCATCAGTTAAGCACTTTTGAGTTTTTGGTTCTCCTGCATGGGCCCACATTCCTATAGAGAAATGCAAGTCTTTGGATCCACAGAGTAGACCTTGCATATTTGTAGGTTATCTTGATGGTGTGAAGGGTTATCGGTTGCTCCACCCTACTACACATGAGTTGTTCATTGAAAGGAGTGTCTAGTTTGACGAGGGCTCTTTGAGCTCACTTTCTACCACTTCTCCAATTCCTTCTACTTTGGCATTGGAGTCACTTGGGATACATGACAGCTCCTTTGATGAGTCAAATTCACCTGAGCAGTCTTCTACCTCCACTTCTGATGTAGAGAGTGATTCAGAGGACTCACCTCCTTCCTCTCCTAGTCATCATTCAGAGGTTGATGATTCTCCTCCAGATTCTCCATCTTTCGGTCCACTTTGGGCTAGACAGACCTTGCAATCTACACGTGATTGGGTTGGGGATCCATCAGACACAAGGTGGACTCATTCATAGTTCCAAGGTGCTCCACATGTCTTCATTGCTACTGCCTTAGATCCACAGTCTTTTCATGAGGCTTCTGGTATTCCTGAGTGGGATATAGCTATGTAGGATGAGTATAGTTCCTTAATGAGGAACCACACTTGGGATCTCATCCCTCTTCCTAAGGGAAGAAAACTTGTTCGATGTAAGTGGATCTATTGGACAAAATTTGCAGCAGATGGGTTGGTTGACAAGTATAAGGCTCACTTGGTCACCAAAGGATTCTCCCAAGTTCCTAAGATTGACTACTCTGAGACTTTTGTGCCAGTTCCTCGAATGAATTCCATCCGACTTGTTCTTGCCATTGCTGCAACTAATCATTGGGAAGTGCACCAAATGGATGTGAAGAGTGCTTTTATTCATGGTGACCTTCAAGAGGAGATCTACATGGAGTAGCCATAGGGGTTCCTTCAGGATTCTTCACTTGTATGTTGTCTTCGGAAGTCTCTCTATGGCCTCAAACAAGCTCCTCGGGCCTGATATGCCAAGATGGACTCCTTCCTTCTATCAGTTGGGTTCACTCGGTGCCATTCTGATCCCAATGTCTACATTCTGCAACAAGATGATTCACTCCTATTTTTGGTTCTGTATGTTGATGACTTGCTGATCACAGGGAGTTCTTCATCCACTATTGGGGTTGTCAAAACTTCCCTTCATGATAGGTTTTTGATGACTGACTTGGGCCTGTTGCATTACTTTCTCGGGATTGAGATCTACCAGTCTTCTTTTGGGATCACCATCAATCAGTTCAAGTATGCTCTAGATTTTCTCTCAAGGTTTCATATGGTTGATTGCAAGCTTTCTCCGACTCCCTTTCTTTCAGGAGTCAAACTTGAGGTTAAGTGTTCTTCTCCACTTGTTGATGGCACTTTGTACCGATAGCTTGTTGGGAGTCTCATTTATCTGACTCATACGAGACCTGACATTTCATATGTTGTAGGCATGGTCTCTCAATTCATGAAGGGGCCTCATGAGCTACATTGGAAAGTAGCCAAGAGAATCCTTCACTCTCTACATTAGAAGTGGAGGTAGAAGACTGCTCAGGTGAATCTGACTCATCAGAGGAGCTGTCATGTATCCCAAGTGACTCCAATGCCAAAGTAGAAGGAGCTGGAGAAGTGGTAGAAAGTAAGCTCGAAGAGCCCTCCTCAAACTAAACACTTCTCTCAATGAACAACTCATGTGTAGTAGGGTAGAGCAACCGATAACCCTTCACACCATTAGGATAACCTACAAATATGCAAGGTCTGCTCTGCGGATCCAAGGCCTTGCATTTCTCTACAGGAATGTGGGCCCATGTAGGAGAACCAAAAACTCAAAAGTGCTTAATTGATGGTTTCTGACCGCTCCAAGCTTCAAAAGGAGTGACTTCCTTAAAGGCTCGGTGAGGAACATAGTTCTGGATATAACAAGCATAGTTAATGGCCTCTACCCAATACTGTGGTGCAAGAGATCTAAAGTGAATCATGCAGTTCACCATTTCCTTCAAGGATTTTCCATTCTGCCACACCGTTCTGCTTAGGATTGTATGGAACTGAATGCTGCAAATCAATTCCCTCTGAAGTACAAAACCTCTCAACTCGATGGTTCACATACTCACCACCATTGTCAGTGCACAAAATTTTGATGGCTTTCCCAGATTGCTTCTCCACAAAAGTTTTGAAGTCCTGAAACTGATCAAATACCTCAGAGTTCTGTTTGAGAAAGTACACCCAAGTATATCGAGAAAAGTCATCAATGAATGTGAGGACATATCTGGCCCTACTGAATGAAGGATGCTGGAATGGACCAGTCAAATCACTGTGAACTAACTCCAGTATCTGTGAAGCTCTCCATGCCTTTCCTTTATCAAACTTTTCCTTAGGATGCTTACCAAGTATGCAACCTTGGCAAACAACACTTGAAAACTGAACTGAAGGAAACCCTGTGACCATACTCTATTGGTTGAGCTACTACAAGTAGCAAAATTTAAGATGGCCAAACCGCTCATGCCATAATCTACTCACATCATTGGAATGAGTGAGAAAAACAGTCGAAGCAGGATCAGGAGCAAAGTGAGAAAATAGATAGAGTCATGACTGATGATCTTCTCTCCCAACTGCAACTGTAGAATCACTGTACAACTCATGAATCTCCACTGAATCAGGAGTGAACTCAACCCGCTTGCTTGAACCTGTGTGAGTGATCTGGTATACTGATAGGAGATTAGTTGATAATGAGGGCACACAAAGAACATCATCAAATGTGTCATCCCTCACATCAATAGACCCTCTCCCACACACCTCAACAGGAGTGTCATTACCCATCAAAATAGAAGGCATAGTAGATGGCTCCAAAGATGCAAATTCTTCCTTAGATGAAGCCATGTGGTGTGAAGCACCTGAATCAAGAACCCAAGTGGATGGTGAAGAAGCAAATGAAACAAGGGCCTTGCCCTTTTCTTTCCCCTTGTTGTTTTCTTTTGCCTTGTTAGACCCCTCACTAGAACTCTATTTAATTGACTTAGGAACACTGATATTATTCTTCTCAAGAATGTGTGTCAAGTGATCAATTTGTTTCTTCAAACATTTATGTTCATCATGACAAGGTCTTTTACAATAGGCACATTGGACCTTCTCCTTCTTAGGCTTGTCACCCTTGGAAGATTGGGTCTCATTAGTTGCTTTTAAAGAAACTGATGTCTGATCCTTCTTCTCCTTTCTATTCTTGTGTTTCTTATCCTTACTATTGTTATTACTACTTTGTCCTTTCTGTCCTTTTGTGCCTTGGTTGGCAGCCAGGGCATGTGACTTAGAGGACTTAAGAGTGCCCATCTGAATTAGCTTATCCTGTTCCCGAGTGAGAGAGATAGCAAAATCATCTAGAGATGGCATGGTAAATTGTGTACCAAGTGCACCCTTAGTAGAATAGAAGGTAGAAACAAACACAAAATATTTTGAATTTAGCTTAGAGAGAATACTAAGAATCAATTATTCATCTTTCTTTTCAATTCCACATTGTTTTAACTACAGCCTTAGTGATTTCAATTTAGTGAAGAAATCTTGGATTGTGTTGAAATTGCCTGGACTTAAACTAATTAGTTCATTTTCCAACATATGACCTCTCATTGAATCTTGTGTGCCAAATAGTGTTTCTAACTTTTTCCAGATTTCATTTGGCGAATTTAAAGACTCAATGTGAAAGAGCAAGTTAGGAGAAACAGATAAACACAATGTTCCATATGCCTCATCATATTTGTTAAACCACTTAGGCTTATCTTCATCTTTAGCAGGTTCAGTTTCAAACCCCATAGTTATCCTATGTAATCCATCTTTCCCTAAGTAGATTGTCATGCATGATTTCCACTCAAAGTAGTTATATGGAGTTAGGATTGGCACTATTGTTTGATCCATGATGAAAAAGTGCAGAAAAAAATACCGAAAGGAATAGAACACAATCAAGACAACCCCCCCCTTTTCACTCAATAAAAGACCCCCCTAATAAATTATGATTTGTCACTTTATATTAGTGCGTTTACAACTACCACTAGCAAGAAATACTAAGTGGTCTTGATTTCAATGCATTACAAAATCCTCATGAAAAGCATATGCTGAGAATGAACTTTTGGCACAATATCCAGAAAAAATAAACAACACTATTGCAATATACATGAAAAATAATCCACTTTTTTAAAAAAATCACCTCGATACGAGGTCGTATGTGAAAGTTATGATCCTCCAAAGTTCACAAAATGAGAACTATGCAGTGTCATGACTGAGAATCTGCAATTTCAGAAAAATCTCTACATCAAAATCAAACAACAACTTCACAAGTGCATAGAGCACGAAAAAATATCCAGAATCAAAAAATATTTTGTGGAAAA
The DNA here is from genome assembly GCF_030272615.1 of Cryptomeria japonica. Taxonomy (NCBI): domain Eukaryota; kingdom Viridiplantae; phylum Streptophyta; class Pinopsida; order Cupressales; family Cupressaceae; genus Cryptomeria; species Cryptomeria japonica. The sequence goes on along the minus strand of NC_081408.1, from coordinate 170,732,995 downwards.
TGGAGTCCGTATGAGAAAGAACAAAGCATTTGAAAACGACCTTCAAAACTACAACGACCAACGGAGAGGGGTTCTGCTCTAACTTTTTGAGTGTGTTTCTACAAAATATACAGTTTGCATGCAAAAAATAAAAGATACTCAAATTGTTTTTTTGTGCTGTGAACAAAACCCAGAAGGCATTTTTCTTTTTGATGTATAGAAGATGTAGATCCAGTGTAAATAAAATGACTTTAGATACAAAAAATGACCCCAACAACCAAAAAACGTCATGCAAAGGCTGAATCAACTACTAAAGTCAAGAGAAAGAATGTTGGAACCTACAATATTGATTGAAAACACCAAATATGCAAGATGGTTGTCAGATTTGATCTTGAAACCCTAGTTTTGCAATTGTGTATGACGATCTCTGATTTCAGTGAAACGAAAGCCAAATTTGACTTTCTCAAGCCTCCTGGATGCATTGGAAGTGCCACAAATTCTTCCAATATAACTATAAATGCTGCAATCACCTAGATTTCATAAAACACATGTGCAAACCCCAGCAATAAAAAAATTTCGTCAAACTTTTCTAATTCTCAAGATCATCCGAAGATGCAAGAGAAGAGCATACTAGGTTTTTTGAAAAACTATAATAAGATTTATTAGACCCCCCCCAAAATCTCTCAAATATAGAAACTAAAATCTACTCTTGCACATAGAATAACTCTGATACCATGATAAAATCTGAAAAAATAATAAACCCAGAAAACTAGTGCAAATGAATAGATATCTAAACTATGAATGCAAATGATATGAAATCAATGTAGAAACATAGAGTTAGTCTCAAAGAGAGTAATGCAAATGCTAGAAGAAAAATAGCATTAAGAGGATGCAAAATCAAGAGATTCCAAATACAAGCTAGGTAGCATGCTTTTATAGACTAGGGAGAGGGAAGAGGTGGCAATATCGACCAATCAAGAGCAACCATCTCTTGGACTAAAGATAGCAAGTATCTTCCCAAGATAGAAAATGGATGCACACATGTAGGAAGGTGACACCTCATAACCACTCACCTAATTAAGCATGATTTATTAACCTAAGCAAGATTAAAAGAAGTGTAGAAAAAACCTACGAATATAGGGAAAAATAAATAACCCACTAGGAAATAAAAACCTACACTAACACAACAATTAATATTTTACCTGAATCAATTTTAAAATATAAATTTTTGTTAGCATATCCCTTCTGAAACCCATTATCACTCAAATACTTATCTATCCTTCCACGCAAAGCTCTAGGAGCTTTTTTCAATCCATATAAGGTATTCTTCAATCTACAAACAATGTTTGGATCATCTTTCAACTTAAATCCTTCTGGTTGTTCAATGTAGACTTTAAATGTTTAAATGTTGCAAAAGCCAAAAATATTCTGATAGCCTCCATTCGAGCAACATGAGTGTATGTTTCTTCAAATTCAATGCCTTCAACCTATGAGTAACCTTTGCAAACCAACCTTGCTTTATTTCATACAACATTTCCATCCTCACCCAACTTGTTTCAAAAAACCCATTTTGTTCCAATTACATTCTTATCTACTGGTTTGTGAACTAATTCCCATGTTTGATTCTTCTCAATCTGATCCATCTCTTCTCTCATTTCCTTTATCCATTTCTGATCATTGCAATCTTCTTCTACTGATTTTGGTTCAATCTCAAATAGTAAACATAGCAAAAGTTGTTCTTGAGTTGCTTTACTTCTTGTAATAATTCCTTTGTTTTTATCTCCAATAATCTGATCCACTTAATGATTCTTCTAAACATATCTTGGAGTTTTAGATGTAGATATAGAAACATTTTGAGTTTCTTTTTCTTCTTCAATAGTTTTCTCTTCCCTTTTTCTATCCATAGATTTATCTGATCCATATCCTGCCAATTTGTCAGTCTTTAGAAATGTCTTCATCAACCTTCACATTTGCATTTTTAACAATCTTATTCAATCTTTTGTTGTAACATCTATATGTCTTTCTTCTTGTAGAATATCCTAGGAATATGCCTTCATATTCTTTGCTATCAAATTTTCCATGATTATCTTCCTCTGTCTCGATATAACACTTGCTTCCAAATTCCTTAAAATATTTCATTGTTGGAGTTCTACCATGCCATAGTTCATATGATGTATTTCCATGTCTTTTCTAGTATATAATTTTATTAATAGTGTAGACTATTGTGTGAATTGCTTCACTCCAACATATTTTCAGTAGTTATGCTCCTTTGATCATTGTTCTAGCTACCTCTTGTATAGTTTGATTCATCCTTTCCACTACACCATTATGTTGTGGTGTGCTAGGGACAGATAATTGCCTTCTAATACCATATCTCTCACAAAATTTGTTAAACTCGTTAGAAGTAAATTCTCCTCCTTTGTCAACCTCAAACACTTAATCTTTCTATCAACTTCGACATTTCTACTCTAGCCTTGAATACTTCTTATTCTGGTAGGACCGCATAAGTCTGTGTGCACAAAGTCCAATAATCTAGTAGACAACTACTCCTTTCCTCTATATGTTCCTTTTGTCTACTTTCCAACTTGACATTCTCTACAAATATTGTTGTCCGATTTGGTCAATCTCAAAAAGTCTCTCATTGCATTTGATGAGCTAATCTTCACCAGATTATCAAAGTTGATATGACACATTCTCTAATACTAGGGCCAACTATCATTCATCTGAGATAACAAACAATACTTAGTATCTCCTTCTAGAAAGTACATGTTTCCACTAGTCTTTTTCCCTGGTGCAATCACAATTTTGAATCCCTTCAAGATCTCAACAACCACCATCCTGAAAAAATAACATTCTAATCATTTTCACACATTTTCCCAACACTCAAGAGATTATGGTACAAACCCTTCACATAGTAAACATTGTCAGTATTATATTTTCTATCAAAGGAAATATAACCAATTCCCACAATTTGTGTTGTCTGATCATCTTCGACCCTAATAGAACCTCCATCATACTTTACAAGTTTTACAAACTTAATTTTATCACCATTCATATGATTTGACCATCCACTATCAATCAGCCATTCATTTCTATCTCTCCTAGCATATAAAGTAGTAGAAACAGTCTTAGGAATATCAATCTTAGGTACATCCTTTTCTATCAAAAAAAAAAATCACCATCTTCATATTCTAATTCATTTTCAGAAATACCAGCATCATCTTTAACATAGTAGGATCTCTTATTAAACTTTCCTTTACCTTCTCTAAACTTTTATTTTGATTCTTTTTCTGGATCTCTATTAGCTATATGACCAATCTTTCTACATCTAAAGCATTTAAGAGGTAACATACCTTTGTATTTGTCGGTGCCTTTCTTTAGTTTCCTTACAAGATTTGCTTCCATCTCATCTGAAATTTCATCTTCTAGATCTTCCTCAGAGGCCTTAAAGGCATACTAAGATTTACCTTTGTCTTTTCCAAACTTCCTTATCTCAAATGATGATAAAGTACCATAAAGTTTTTCCCTAATAAACTTTTTTGGATCATAGGTTTCTTCAATAGCAGAGATCTTGTCACTATAGCTTTCTAGTAGAGACATTAGAATACTCTCATTTATATTTTCATCTATCAAGGTGTCACCAAGTTCTCTGATTTAATTTACTACACTATCAACCTTTTGAATATAGCTTGTTATATCTTCTTCTTCTTCCATTTTCAAGTTCTCATATCTGTGCTTAGATGTTAGCTTCTTTGATAACTCAACTCTATCATTTTCTTCATAGCTATCTCTCAAAATTTCCCAAACCTTATAAGCAGTATTCAATGAAATAACCTTTGTCAATTCAATATTTGATAAAGTACTAAAGATATCATACCTCACCTTTTCATTCTCTTCGTAAGCTCGAACCTCATCCGGAGTGGCAAGTGTTTGATATTAGAGTTGTTGGGATATGTTGTTGTTATTGATGTCAATATATTCTTGTGTTGTAGAGAATTGGTTGTTGCAAAGAGTTGGTTTTGGTGATCTAGTGTAGATGTGCTGATGTAGTTTATTGGGTTTTGAAATGCTTATCTCTAGTTGATTCAATATGATTTTCATGATGCTATCAGATGATTTGGTCAAGTTATACGATATGGTATGGTGATTGGTTTTTTAGTGTTCAATGTTGCAGAATGGTGATATTTGATTAATATTGCTCTAGAATTATTATATCTTGAGTTGTGGGTTTTGGAGAGTATTTGGGACGTCATGTGTGTTGGAATTCTACACTCTTATGAGAATGTTTGATGTTGTCATTGATGGAAACCAATTGGCATTCATCTGGAAACCAACCGGCATATACTGACACTGGCAATAGACTTCTACATACACCGGTAGGCACTTCACTGGCAAAGGCTACAATGCATACCGACACTCAGGCTGATATGGAATAAACTTTTATTTACTGTTTTGAATTGTAATTATCTATTGTAAAAGCTAACTTGGTATATTGTAAAAGGCTCATATATATGAAGTCTTGTAAGTCATTTTGTAAGTAGGTGATGCAAGAAAAAGGATATATGTATGTATGCAAAGGATAAGGCAATTTTGTATAAGGACAGTGAAGGTTTTGGTTATAGACTGAGCTTAAACTGGTACTGAACCTGGCATAATTGATGCTGATTTGAGCAGTACATTATATTGGATTTAATCATCCATTGTGTAAGTCAGTGAGACTTCTATTTTGTAATTGAGCAGTGAGCTCTAGGTTGTTGGCCTTCCTGCATGTGCAAGGCCCTCATGTAAGTAATATTTATTCATTGGCCAGTGAGTGAAAATTGTGGGTCACAAATCCCACCAAGGTTTTTCCCACACTGGGTTTCCTCATTAAATATCTTGTGTTATGGTGTGTTCTCTATGTTGTCTTTGTTATTCTTATTTACCGGTACACTATTTTGGAATGCAAAGTTATTAATAAGTTTAAATATTCTGCTAACCGGTTAGACACTGATTCACCCGCTGCCCTCTCAGTGTCTTTGGGACTATCATTGAATCTACCTATTGGTATCAGAGCCTGTTCCTCTATTTGCAAAAGCCGAATAGCTTGAGGAAGATTCTGACATGGAAACAAATGGAGAACTTAAGACAACAATTGGAATTAGCTCTTGTAGACTATGATGCAGAAAAAGTGAAGAACATCAGATTGGAGGATGAACTTAAAACTACTTGAGAATTCATTCAAGCACTTCAAGATAGCCTGGTTATTACAAAAAATAAGAGAAAGTAACTTCATATACAATTGCAGAATCAAGATGATTAAGAAAAAGAGACATTCAAAGATATTGCAGATAAATTAAGGATAGAGAATAGTAACATGAAGAATGAAATGCAAGATTTGACTATGAGGCTATGCAAGGACATTGAAGATAGAAAGAAGAATGAAGAAGACTTGGCTAGGAGACTTAATGATGCAGGAAATGAAAATCTGAGACTTAGTCATGAGAATGATATGCTGAAGATAGATCTGATTCACATGCAACATGATAAAAATGAGCTTATGAGACAAAAGGGAATTCTAGAAAATGAGTTGGCTACTGCAAATGAGTACAAAGACAAATTCTTGAAAAGTTCTAAAAAGCTTGATGAGATGCTGAAAAGTCAAAAACCTGATGGAGATACTATTGGACTTGGATGTGAAGTTAGAGAAAGTTCTGACACTGCAAACAATGAAGATCGGAACAAACCGGTAAGACAACCTAATGCTTACAAATTTAATGGCAAATGCTTCAATTGCAACAAATATGGTCATAAAGAAAACCAGTGCAGATTTAGAAATAATCAGAATATAAATGCACCCATCGGTCAATGTTCCAAATGCAACAAAGTTGGTCATAATTCAGAAAATTGCAGAATGAATGTGAAATGGTATGTTTGTGGAAGATTTGGGCACTTATGTAATTAATGTAGAACACAAACCGGTGTAGGATATGGAAAGGCTATTCAGAGAAATAATGTAACTTGTTATACTTGTAACAAGATTGGACATATTGCTAAATTCTGTAAAAGCAAGAATGCACCAACAAACAATATGAGATCTATCTTGAAAGGAAAAGAAAAGGTAGAAGAAGTAAAGAAAGAATTTTCTAAACAGTGGATTAAGAAAAGAGATCAAAAAACTGATGAGACTATATCTTCACCGATAGAATAGAGTAACCCTTCATCGGTAGGAGATTCTTCATCTAACTGAGGAATAATCCCTTGGGGGTATGGCAGAGAATTGAAAAACATGCATTCTACCCTCGATTGATGGTGAGAAGATGGATTTCTTCTTTATTGACAGGTGTGTTAAGTTTTCACTTAATCGACAAGCATTTAATGATCTTTTGAAGATCTTTTTGACTATAAAGCAGTGGGAAAACTCTCATTTCAAACTCACCAAGCATTCAAACTTTTTGTGAGCGCAAAATCGAGCAAAGGCATTCAAGGCAAATCTGGGAAGTGTTTTTCAAGCATTCAACAAGCATTCAGATAAGAGGTATTTTTCATAATGACTGCTTCATCTTCTTTTGCTGAATTTATTCTAAACCCTACCATTGTGGAGAATGTGAAATGCCCTAGGCTCATCTTTAAGATAATTCCTAAAATTGTGAAGCAAGAGGACTCTGTAGGAGCTTTTTCAAAAATACCTAAGGGAGTAGCATTTGCAGAAAACCTTAGGATTTATATACATTTCCATATAGAAGATCTAGGATCTGAGGAGTTAATGAAAATTTTTAATGAGGTAATTTGTGATGAACATGGAACTGTTAAACCCTAACACAAGATTGTGGAGACTTTAGGTTTTGTGGAGATACTAAATATCCCTCAATTTCTAGAGGAAGTGGTAAGAATTGTATTGAGTAGAGTACATGGAGAATTCTTATGGTTGGATTCTGTTTGTAAGATAACTCGACAAGCAATTAAGGCAATTACTGGTTTACCCTCAGTTGGTAGTAGACTTAATAAGACAAAGAAGATTCCCAACAAAATGGTGAAAAGACTAACTGGAGCAACATCTTACAGTTGATAAAGAAGAGTAAATGACATTAAGGACATCGATGTGAGATATGTAAGTATGGTTCTTGGATACAAAGCCACACATGCTAACAGACTCAATTCTATTTCCAGTCTTTGTATTTACAGTGCACATGAAACGATAAACAACAATGCTAAGATAGATGTTAGTGAATGGTTAAAAGATGAGCTTATTGATAACTTGAAAAAGATTAAGGGAGACAAGAAGGGAACTTTCCACTTTGGAAATCTTCTCGTATGTTTAATGCTATATTTCACCAAAGAGATTACCGGTACAAGACCCAAAGACTTTTCTTATGATATTCTGGTAGGAAAACAACTATAGGAAGTTTTTATAGGCATGGGAACTGCTAAAGACAACAACATAACTAATTAATTTGAATCTTTCAAATCTAACATGAGAGCTAGGGTAAGGATTCCTTAGAGCATAGTTAAAAAATATAACAAGGAAATCTACTTTGTGATTAAAAGAGATGAAACTTGGATGGAAGCAGTAATACTTAGAACTATCTGGGTTATAGAAATGGGTTATGAGGTTGATCTACATGTTTTGAAAACATATGAAAAAGCACTTCTTGATGCACCAAGAGAGCCATCTGAAGAATTCTTTGGAAGTGCAGAAACCATAGAGAATAAAGTATCTATGCAGAAAAGTGCTAAGAAAAGAGAAAAATACATTAGGAATGCATTTAAGAAAGTAAAGGAAATCAAAGAGAATGTTATGAACCTTAGTGGCATATTGGCTAGTGAGCTAGAAGGACTTCAACCAGAGGCACATATTTCACTAGTTGACACATCTTCTGATAGTGACAGTAGTAAGGCAACTGAGTTGAAAATAGTGGAAAGGAAGAGAAAACCCTCACTGGTACTCAACTCTACAATTTTGGAATACAAGGAGTTGTATAAGGAAACATGCAAACCTCATCTTTTGATAGAAAGAGATTGATGACATAGCTAATAATATAATTGGTTCATCTGAACATATATCAGTTATTGAGCAGGAAATGGCAAGTTTTGAGGAGAAATTAGAGAAACTTGAGAAAGAGAAGGCAAGGATAAGGTCAAATGCCTGGGAACTTAAAATAAACTTGGTCCTAAGCTGGACAATCTTATCTCTTAGAGAAATGAAATCTCTAAGGCATTGGTTCAAGAAGAGAAATCACTGGAAGATCACGTGCATTTACTCACCGACATGATTCAACAGACTGAGGCAACTTTGAATGATAGCAAAAGGTTTATGCAGAGTCTAAATTTAATTTTGGCAGATATTTTTCAGATTGTAACCAACCGATTACAGATCTTGAGGTGAAATTTTTAACTCGTTTGACATTTTTGACAACCTTTGTCATTGATGCCAAAGGGGGAGTAGTGGAGGAGAAAAATAAATGTATAGAGGAGATCACTTGCTCAGGGGGAGCACATCTTTTTGGACTTCAATTTTTGGAAATGTTTTTGGATTATTCTCATGAGTGTTGCCATCAATGCCAAAGGGGGAGATTGTTGGCATTCTACACTATTATGAGAATAGTTGATGTTTTCATTGATGGCAACCAACTGGCATTCATCTGGAAACCAACTGGCATATACTGACACTGGCAATAGACTTCTACATACAACACTAGGCACTTCACCGACAAAGGCTACAATGCATACCAACACTCGGACTGACATAGAATAAATTTTTATTTACTATTTTGAATTATAATTATCTATTGTAAAAGATGACCTGGTATATTGTAAAATACTCATATATGAAGTCTTGTAAGTCATTTTGTAAGTAGGTGATGCAAGAAAAAGGATATATATGTGTATGCAAAGGATAAGACAATTTTGTATAAGGACAGTGAAGGTTTTGGTTATAAATTGAGCTTAAACCGGTACTAAACCTGGCATATTTGATGCTGATTTGAGCAGTACATTATATTGGATTTAATCATCCATTGTGTAAGTCAGTGAGACTTCTATTTTGTAATTGAGCAATGAGCTCTAGGCTATTGTCCTTCCTGCATGTGTAGGCCCCTCATGTAAGTAATATTTATTCATTGGCCAGTGAGTGAATATTGTGGGTCACAAATCCCACCGAGGTTTTTCCCACACCGGGTTTCCTCATTAAATATCTTATGTTATGGTATGTTGTCTATGCTGTCTCTGTTATTCTTATTTACCAATACACTATTTTGGGATGAAAAGTTATTAATAAGTTTAAATATTCTTCTAACCAGTTAGACACTGATTCACCCCCCCCTCTCATTGTCTTTGGGACTATCATTGAATCTAACAATGTGTGTCCTCTAATAATATGGTTTATGATTTGGAAAATTGTAAGTGTATCTTTTAGTTTTTAAGTTGACGTTCTTGTGCTTCGGTGATGGTGTTAATGATGAATCTTGTTATCTGAGCTATTGCGGTGATTGTGATAGAATTCATGATGCTTGTTGATGTTCTCTAATCATGTGCTATGTGTTTTGGTGGTCCATGTTTATCATGGCATATGTTAATGAATATTTTATTGGTCTGGTGGTATTCTTCATGTTATGTGATATATTCAGTGATGTAGTGTCTTGTAGATGATCTGGGTGAGTTATTTGATGGTTTTGTGTGTTTGAGGATTTGATTTGGGTCCTTGCAATCTTGGAAATGACATTTTATTGGTCTAATTATGGATTTGTGTATCGGGTGGTGTAATTTTGTAATTAGGTCTTATGTGTTGAGCTAACCTTGAGGGTTAAGGTTGATAAATTGTATAAATAGGTGATGCAATCATGCTAGTTGTGTGTCTATAGTTGTGTTTATGATTTGAGAGGTTATTGTATTTGTAAACAAGATAATTTATCATTCGGTAGTGTGAAAGAGTAGAGTGAAATTATTGTGCAGACGGTGTGCATAACTAGAACTGTAACTTGGTATTTGGAGATGTTATTGTTTCAGTTCATGTAATCTGGATTTTTGTCTAATCTTTCTAAGGTAGTGAGCCTTCTCAAGGTTTTAGCCCTTTGTTATTTTGAGTAGTGATCTCTAGGCAGTGTTCCTAAATGTATGTGCATTCCCCATTGTAATATTTACACATACTATTGTAGAGTATCATCTCATTATGGGTAGGTTCCCACCGTGGTTTTTCCCTTAACTAGGCTTTCCACATTAAAAATCCTTGTGTTATGTGTGTTGTTGATGCGGTGATTATCTTTTCTATTACTGTCAATGATCATATCTATAATTAAGTTTAATTTGTGTTGATTTTGGTGAAAACTAATTCACTCCCCCCTCAGTTTTCCTACATTGTTGTTGCTTTGCTGCTAACAATAAGACCATTTTCCAATTGTACATACTTAGTTTCCACAACTTTCCAAGTGTTGTATCCCAAGGAGATAGAATACCCTCTCATCTTCACTTTCTAGAAGCTATAGTTGGATACTTAAAAGATAGAAATGGTAAGTTTATGTGCTGTCAGATCAAGATCTACCTCAAGCGATTAAGCTCTTCTCTAAGGAACCAAAGTTCTAATACCAATTGTTAAATATCTAGGGCAAATGAGAGGGGGGTGAATCAGTTGATAACTTAAATCCTTCTCTTTAATTCTTTCACTAATCTAGAATAGTCAATAGAACTAATTAAAATAGATGTAACATGAAAGTATATATAAAGAACACATCACACAATGAACACCAGATATGTCATGAAAAATCCAAGAAGGGAAAAACCACAAAGAATGTTACTTCTCAATATATAACACTGGTTAAGGTGATTTTTACAAAAGGTGGCTTATTGCCAGAATGATCACTATAGGTGGGCTCATTGCCCAAAAAAAATCTCACTGCTAAAGGAAGAAGAATTAAAAGAGTATCCACCACTATTACACAATTTGCAAAACTAGAACTACTACTTTTGGTCTCTCAACAACAACACACTTCACATATCAACATCAACATTAGTCATATTTTCCTTTTTTAGTCTTGAACATCTTTCATATCAAATACATTTAGATCATTCACATATTTATACTATCTCTTAGAAAAATAATCTTCTAAGTCAGCCAAGACAGAGATTTGAAATAGTTCAACACTAAACATTCTAGTGGTGGGAAGGAATGAGAAGTAGACCATACCACAACACACATCATTATTTAGATCAACACATTACATCCATCACAAATTCCACACCCAAATCATTGTTGAAGGAAGAAGAAAGAAAAGAGTATCCACCACTGTTACACAATCTACAAAACTAGAACTACTTTCGGTCCCTCAACAAAAACACACTTCACATATCAACATCAACATCAGTCAAAATTTCCTTTTTAATTTCACACATCTTCCATATCAAATACATTCAAATCATCCACATATTTACACTATCTCCTGGAAAAATAATCTTCTAGGTTGGCCAAGACAAAGATTTCAAATAGGTCAACACTAAACATTCCAGTGGTGTGAAGGAATGAGAAGTAGACCATACCACAACACACATCATCATTCAAATAAATACATTACATCCATCACAAATTTTAGACCCAAATTATGACTCACATGATACACAAATGTCGATACTCATCCTCAAATTTCAAACTTAATCGGGACCCAAAATAGTGTTGGATGTTTGGGGAAATTGTTGGTAGTATGCTACAAATATGTACTTTAGTGATATCTGAGAGATGTGTTGTCATTGATGTCAACATATTTCTCTGTCAATGATAATGATGTAGTGAGGTCAGTGAGTTGATTTGTTCAACATGATGATGATCAAAGTTTGTGGATTGAAGGGTTTGTATAGGATTGTTCATAGATGATTCAGTGCAATTTTCAAAGGTCCGCATGAACATTTGAGCAAGTTATGGTTATCTATGTTGTGAATGGTTTCTCTACTATTCAGTGGTGCTAGAGTGTCAGTATTTTGATCTGCATTTCTTTGCATTGTAACATATTGATTTGTGGATTTGGAGATATGTTTGGGACATTGATGTGTGTCTTCAATTGAAGTAGTTCATGGTTTGGAGCTCTGTAAGTTATTTTTCTAGGTTGTCAGTTGTTGTAATTATTGTTCTTGATGTTCGATATGATGATGATATGATTCTATTAATTTGAGTTGATGTGGATGTTGTGGTGGTAATTCATGATGCTTGTGGATGTTTCTAGATCGTGTGTCTTTTGTGTTGGTGGTTTTCATTGATCGTTGTGTGTGCAATTAATGATTTTCTCCGGTGTGTTAATGTTCTTCATATTTTGGCTGACCAGGTGCTTGTAGCATGTTGCAGATGTTCAATGTATAATTCTTGGAGGTGTTTTGTATTTGATGTGTGTGATATGGGTTTGTTCTATGTCTTAGCCAATATTGTTTGGTCCGCATGTGATTTTGTAGTGTGTGTGATTATATTTTTGTAATTAGGTGATGAGTGTTTAGCCAACCTTGTGAAGAGTTGATGTCGTGTATAGATAAGTGTAATATCTTTGTAATTGTATGTGTGTATGGATGAGAATTAAAAATGTATGTGCGTTGAATGTATACATCTTTCGAAGGCAAAGAAGAGTGAGAAGAATTTTTTATGTGCTTAACCAGAATTGTAACAATGCATTAGGGGATTCTATTCTATCAATTCATATGATCTTTTAGATGTAATCCAAATTTGTTTGTAAGACAATGAGTCTTCCTTGGATTGTAGCTCTTTCTTTTTTTTCAGCAGTGAGCTCTAGGTAGTGTGCCTGAATGCATGTGCATTCCCCTGTAATATTTCATATACTTCTAATAGAGTATCATCATATTGTGGGTAGGTTCCCACCACGGTTTTTCTCTTGACTGTGGTTCACCAAAGTTGTACATAGAGTATCACTAATAGACTTATACCAAAACTAATTCAAGACATCCGGATATCCCAAACTTCATACTGGATAAGATCAATAGGCTAAGTTTCCATCAATGACAACTCCTAAGAAATATCATGCATTATACATCATCAATCTTCACCGGAGCATCACCAAAATTGTGTCTTATGCCAACAGTTATGTGTGTTCATGTTGTGTTGTTGATTTATGCTTTCATGCTTAATTATTAGATCTAAGAATAAGTTTAATTTGTGTAAGTTTTGAGACAACTAATTCACCCTTCCCTCTCAGTTGTTTGCCCAAAATCAAAGCTATTTCATCAAATAGCACTACCCAACACAACAAAAATAAGAAAGAAACCAAGATACTCATGAATACAATCAATCAACACCATATTCGGTAAGAAGAGAAATCCATATCACCATCAATATGCACAAACATAATATCCATTGTAACATATCTTCTAGAGCACCAAATATACAACTTTCAAATCACCAACATCAAAACCATATGTTGACATCAAGGACAATTATTAATGACAACCATCAACATCACATTTCCAACATTTTAGAGTTTCTGAATATATTCATGTAGATGTTTTTGGTTCTATGAATGTTCCTTTGTTATCAAAATCTGTATATTTTGTTTCATTTGTAGATGATTACAATAAGAGGGCCAGTGCAAGAAGTTGAGTCCACTTTTTGGCCAAAAAGTGGAAGTGTTTTTCTTGATTTTTAGATTTTACCACAGTTGACCTAAAAATATGAAACACTTAGAGATTAAGTCTTGGAAAAAGTTAGTAATATGAAATGTAGCACTCAAAGTCTACTTTCCAAATATGTAATTTATTTTTATACCCAGATAATATAAATTGGCTTTAATAATGGATTTCTAAAGACCACATTTTAAAAATGTATATTTCAAGACCATACCATGCACGTGTACAACCACCATTTTTTGACACAAATAATTTATTTTTTCAAACCCTCATGGGAAATGATCTCTAAAACACTAAAGATTGATGAGGATATTTTTGTGTAATTTTTTTTTGAATATTTTTTTTTATTAATTTGTATTGACCCTAATTGTCATTTTAAAAACTCGTGTACGACTAGCATAATTTGACCTAAACTTATCATTTTTTCTTTTTCTTTTTAAATTGAAAACAATTTTGTGTAGATTGATGATGTATAATTTTTTTTTTCAAAAAATGTAAAAACAAAAAAGTTATTAAATAAACAAAATTAATCAATATTTCAAGTTTATGGTTTAGTTTGAGTCCACATTAATTGAAAAATAGAAAAAATAATCAAACCTTTAAAAAAATTACATATTCAAAATCTACACAATGTAATCTAAAATGGGGTTTAATTTGGTGAAAAAATTCTTTGATAATGGACATGAAAAATATTGTAGAAGTCAGTATTTGAGCATTTCATTAAAACAAGCATGAAATTGCATGTCAAAGGCTAAGGGTTAGACATTCCATGCCTTTTTTGAACCTAAACTAGATGCACATGGTGGGCTTGGGTTTCAAGATTTAAGTAACGGGACCTATTTTAAAAACAGGGACCCATTTTATAAAACGGGGCCCCATTATTTAAATAGCGGGTTCTTGTTTTTAAAATGGGGCCCCGTTATAAAAATAGCCATTAAGTGTAAAAAAAACAAAACAAAATGTAGTAATTAAAGATCTTGTTATTGGGATCCGTATTGACAGATAAAAATTATAGTGTTTGGCTCACTTTTTTACTACCATTTACTCAAAATTTTCAAAAAGTCACCAATTTTAAATTTTAGTTGTAAAGGAATCAAGTTTTTAATCAAAAGGGCTTTGTAAATATGGGTTCAAAGAAATGTCAAAAGAGACAAAGAAAGAAGGAGGCAAAACGTCAAAGAGATAGAAGATCACAACTACGACAATTGAAGAATAATGAAGCATCCAATTCAATGCCTATTGAAGATGAAACCATTGAAGAAACCATGATGGATGCAAGAAATGTAGAACCAAATATGAGTGCATATTTAGATCATGAAACTTTGACTAGTGATGAAAATGTTCATGTTAATGCAAATCTTGGTATGTTTTTAAGTCCCGAAGACTATACTGAAAGTCAAATTGAAGATTTAAAGGAAACCGGATATGCATTCGATGATATTAATATTACACCTGAAGGAAAAGAATTAAAAATTGAAAATAATACACCACCCTCTTTGAATGAAAATGAATGCAATTTTTTTAATATTGAAAGAAAAGCATTAGATACTTGTAATGGTTTAGTTTCTTGGAGGAAAATTAGAACACATGCTAATAGGTTATATAAACAATTTTTCTACAATAAAAGCTAGGATTTTAATATTAGATTATGTTGCAATTAATGAAAATGCATAAAATCATGAAAAAAATTAGGAATATAAATAAAACCAGAAAAGGAAAGATGAATTGTATAAGCAAGTTGTATCTACCATTTCCAGTGCCATTGATTCTATCAGAAAAAGAAGTTGATATAAAGATAAGAATGTGGCATGACGAGTTATAACAATTGCTATAGTTAACAAAACAACTGCAAATAAAAGAATGTTAAGTAACATAAGTGACTATTTAATCATACATCGTAGAACCTTATCAAGAGTGGCCAAGAGAAGAGTCACCATTGAAAGTGATCCCCTAAATCATTATTGGAGTTTTAGTGGTAGACTTCCAAGGTTGGACATGCAAATAAATGTTGCAACTAAATCAATAATTGAAAAATTTTGGCATGGTAATACAAGAGTTTCATCTAATGCTAGAGATGTTTTGAAGTTAAGCATGGGATAAAAAATTCATGATCTTCATCCAAAACATCTTCTAGACATGACTCAAATTGAATTTTATAAAAAAATCTTAGATGAATTTGTGTTAGTGAATGCATGTATCAGTCAAAGATCATTTGAGAAATGCAAACCCTGGTATGTTAAAATCAATAAACAAAGAATCTCTTATTGTTGTAAAACTTATGTTCAATTTCATTATTGTTATGATGTTTTTTGATATATACATTTTACATTGGAAGGTAATGATATTGTGCAAGATTGTGGTGTGTACACGCCACCTGAAACTATCAAAGAATTTATTACAAGTTTATTTTGTAAACCACCTAATGAGCAATTGTTTATTTCAAGTGCATGTATTTCTAGTAATTCCAATGTATGTGGAAACTATTTATTGATAGGTGAATGTTTGCATGAACATGTTTCAAATGAGTTTTTGGACAAAAATTGGTTGGTGTTAGAAGATTTAAAAATATTGAGTACTCTCTAAAGGATGGAAAGGTTGGGAAACATTTAGATTTAATCATAGAAAAAAATAGTGTGAATGAATTTATCAATTAGTTTAACATTCAGATTGTTCCAAAATATGTGAAACACTCCCAACATGCCTGATGGATTGATGGATAGTTTCACATATGCAAGAACACATTTTCAGTTGGAACAATTTTATTAGTTGTTGATTTTGTAGAAAACTACACTCTAAAACCACAAGAAGAAACATAATCTCAGTATTATAATTCAGTGCAAGTGGCAATTTTTGTACATATTATATATAGACATGCACATGATAGTACAAAAGATAACAATTTTTTTTTGAGGAAGTATCATTTCTATGTCAGTGATAATCAATTACACTCATCAGAGTTTGTTCAATATTGGTTTAAGGTCTTTTATGACAATCTAAAGGAAAGAGAAATTCAAATGACACAACATATGATATGGTCAGATAACTACACAGGATAGTTCAAAAATGCAAGAATGTTTT
The DNA here is from genome assembly GCF_030272615.1 of Cryptomeria japonica. NCBI lineage: Eukaryota > Viridiplantae > Streptophyta > Pinopsida > Cupressales > Cupressaceae > Cryptomeria > Cryptomeria japonica. The sequence goes on along the minus strand of NC_081408.1, from coordinate 170,716,351 downwards.
ATTAGCTAAGTAGATCTCATAAAGAAACCAATTTCCAACATATATGGTTTTTTTTAAGTAGGACATGGTAAAGGAGAGCATGATGGAGTTGGTGCGTGTGTAAAAAGAGCTCTTGCTAGGGAACAATTTTTTTCAAGGATGTAATGAAATTTAGAGATATGCATGAAATTGTGGATTTTCCCAATTCAAAGTTATCTATTGGATCAACTAAGAACTCTACAATTTAATTTTTCTTTTGGCTAGTTGAAGAAGACAATATTCCTACTCGATATGATTGTGATGCCATCAGTGAATCAACTAAATGACATTCGTTTAAGAGTTCTAATTCAAACACAAGGATTATATTCACAAGGGAGGTTGCTTGTTTTTATTAGTTTTGTGTTTTCGGTGATTGAGAATTTTGTCTAAATATAGAATGGGTTAAAGAATGGCAACAAAGATTGTTGACACCCACATAAACAAATGATCCACATGAAAGAAAAAATGAAGATACAGATCATATGTTTGCATCAGATGACTATCATTGCATTTCAGATCTTATACAAGAAGGTAAAATTCAATTCAATTTGTTTTGGTTTATTAATGATGAATATTAAGAGGGGGGGTGAATTAGTATACCAAAAAATACTGAACTCAAACACTTAAACAGTTTAGCAGTAAATCAATATAATAGTTTTACTAACAAACCGGTTAACACAAATGCAAACCAAACAACAAATAAGGCATTCACCCACATAAGCACAATCACCATAACACAAGAGATTTTGACGTGGAAACCCAAATGGGAAAAACCATGGTGAGGTGAAACTCACAAGTAACTATCTGTAGAATAGTAACCAGACCGATTAAGGTCAGACCGGTTAAGGTCATACAATGTTCTTCACCAAAACAGATCCTGTTAGGAATCTCAATCTCTATTAGGAGATAAGTTTGATTAAAGACTACCTTATGAGAGGATTTCAGATCCATAGTTGTGAACCACCTTGTTAGAGGATTTACGAAGGCTTTGCCAAGCCTACCCGGTTAAGGGTTTCAGACTTGTTGAAGATGATGAGTAATCAACAAGTGAGTGATCTAAATACTAGCATAGTATGCTTGGTTAGATCCTTGATAGCTCATTGTTAATGCATTTCAGCATTACTTCAGTCTTCAAAATCTTCACACTCTCTTTCTTCACACATACCTATTCTTCTTCTGTGATTGCACATGCAAAAAACCTCACCAACCACCTAAAAACCCTAACCACACTTAAAACCCTAGACATGATGTCCTTATAAAGGAATCTGATTTCATGTAGGTCTAATAGGATTACATTGCAAGTTCCTAGGTTCATTGCATCTAGACACATTTGGTAACACAACACAAAATCACCGTCAAAGTGTCAGTGGATGGTAACTCATCACAAAAATACCAGTTGGTAACTCATCATAGAGTATTACCGGTTCATACAACTTTACCAATTACCGGTTGGTAACTCATCACAAAGTAATATCGGTTCAAACAATAAACCGATTACCAGTTGTTAAAAATGAAGACTGGGAAAATGATAACTGCCACTTTAGTTTCTTCACTCCGCTTGAGATCCTTGAACCGTTTGAGGTCTTCATACCGCTTGAGATCAGTAAACACTTTCTACAAAACACTGATAGCCTAAATACTATAATACATAATACCGGTTTGGAACAAATACCGGTTGAGCATAACTCATACATACAAAAAGTGATCTCAAAGCAAGTGTGTGTCCATCAATGACAATCACAACATAAACATAAAAAATGCCAACAATCTCCCCCTTTGGCATTGATGGCAACACTTAGGAAAATTTTGACATCTAAGTGTTTTACAACAAAAATATGCCATAATCAAAATTACTCCCCCTAAGCATATACAATATCCCTTTTGCAGAAAATACAATGTATACTACTCACTTATAGAGATAAACATGAAAGTATACATAGCATGCATCAAAATTTTATATACAAAATACTACTCCCCCTTTTCCAACAATTAAATAGTACCTATATGGATGCTTACAATGTATATATGTGAATTTATATCTGACTAAATATTATATTGAAATTGGTTTATATAGGACATGCTTATGTTGTTGTTGTACTAGAGGAAAATGAAGAGGGGACAAAGTATTGTTTGGCTTGATGTGTAGAGCCAAAACATAAGTTAACTCATCCTCAAGTGGATCATGATGGTTATGACTATCCAACATGATATGTGGTTTTTGTTGGCACCTGGCTACACAAATATCTAATAGGAAATGGATTGCCTATGTTTGAAGATTATACACTACTTACATTTGGTAGTGGTAACTAATATAAAATTGGATAGATATCACACTAGACCTGCTAATAAACAGTTATGGACACTCTCTATGGAAGAACACATGACAATCATAGATGCATTGCAAAAGAGAGAGGATGCAGATGGTATAACATAATGAAAAAATACAAGTAAGTTGTAATTTTGTACCCTTAAGCCATCTCCCTTTTAAAAGTCACGATGTATTGTTTGAATTAAGATCAATTAGTTTAATTTTGTTTAATCAAGTTTGAATTAAGTTCAATTAAGTTCAATTAGTTAACTATGATCAATTAAGTTCAATTAATTAATTATTTTCAATTAAGTATATTAAATTGAATTAAGTTCATTTCTATGAGTAATTAAGATGGTAACATGATGAGTCATTAAAAATATTCCATACATCTCATTAAATTATATCTAATTTTGAACACTAGATACTTTCAAAAAGGAGATCAACATATATGCATACATCATATATATTCAAGATATTAAATTATACCTATTCCACATATTGTAACTTCCAAAAACACATATACATCTACTCCATATAATATCTAATCCATATATATGTAGTCCAAAAAAAAATGATGTACTCCACTTAATGAACATTGTCCATATATATAAAGTACGCCCAAGAAAATATATATATATAGTTCATGAAATTTGTTCTAACACATGTCAATAGTCCATAAATAATCACAAAGCATAGTTTAGTAAATGTAAAAATAGAGCTAGATCATCAGTAAAATCTAAGTCCTATCATCAATAAAATTTCATGTTCTCTTCAATCAATGTGTACTAGACTAATCTGTCTCATGTTGTACAAGAATTTTTTTTATATTCAAATTAGATTAAATAAAGTTGTGTGCACATACCACTACCATAAGTTGGATGCAAAAACTAAGTAAACTTACCATATACAAGTTGTCATCAACTCCAACAACTTTCTCTGCATGTACTATTTGCTCAAGAGTTGTGACATCCTATACAAGATAAGAAACACGAGCACACACACACATGTTTAGATTTTTTTAACTAAAAATCATTTATATAATTTGATTAAATAATCAACATTTGAAATACCTTACATGAGGATGGTCATCTCCTCTACCAATATCTTTTGCACCTGGAGGTCTAGGTACACTGGAATCAAGGCCAAAAATCACAGTAGCTAAGTCCTGTACAAGGTCAGATTAATTGTTTTATGAACAAATTATGTTAAAAAGTTATATATATTGAAGTATGAACTTTGTTAATTCCTATATTTTGTATTTAGACATGAAATGATTCAATGACCCTTCATTTTGGCTCAGATAAATATCATAAGGATAGCCTATCCTAATAGTAGTATCCACCTGCAAACATGCATATAATGAAATTATATTTATTGAACATATGTGTATTGAATTGAGAGCAGTACAAATTCCTAAGTACATATTTAATATTAATTTTCTTAGATACATACAGTAGATGGATAATGATCAATGCTTGATGATGTGGGTGCCACACTTGTGACACCCTCTGCTCGATACGACACAGAGGCCTCATGACTTGGGCCTTAGAGAAAGAAACATTCAATGCATTAACATGATAACTTAAATAGTTCAATAATGATAAAATGATAACTTAAATAGTACAATGTCTAGACATAAATCATTATTATACCCCAAAAGGTGTACCAAGTTGTGTAGGTGTGGATGAAATATTGAATCAAACATTAGGTTTATCTCTCACCTACATACACCAAACAATTTTAATCAAACATTAGATTGTATCAAAAAAGTGTGCACTTAATTTATTTATCACACACACACGTATATGTATGTATGTATACTTGATCGAGATGATCATCTGAGAAAAGAAAATCCACATATGATGTGATATCATTTGATGTAGCAGTAGGTACATCTGAAGTGGATCTAGGATCCAGAGTAGGACCTACACATATTTGATGACAACTGGTACATGTAAGTGGCATCGACCACAGAATAATTGTCATGCGGGAAGCTTTCTCACTGAGGTTACTCGAGAGGGGACTCAAAGCACCTAATATGGAAATCAGCACTTTATGTTACACATGTGCAGGAATAGTTGGAGCAATAAGAGGAACTATGAGTGGATCAGGTAAGGGTGTAACAATGTGTGCCCCTAATCTATATTGTGGTATGTCATGACCAACACCCTGAAAGACCTCCTGTCAAAATAATTGTGTTTTATACCCAATACAAACACAATATAATTTCTTCAAAAAATAGAAAGGGACCTCATAACCGCAATGTGGTGGATGATAAAAAACCATCCACCACCTATCCCAGAATTGTGTAGATATCTATGGATTCTCACACCACCTAATTGAAATTCTTTTTTGGGTAGGAGGAATGGGTTCTTTTGTTTGAGGATTAAAGAAATATGGGGCTATGTGTGCTTTGGTGATTTTGGGATTATTTATTTTCTTATAAGTGTATCCATCAACATAAAATTGATGCAACAACTCTCTCCATTGGTGGAATTGATCTAACTCTGTATCAATGGATTGAACAGAGTCTACAAAAACCCCTATTAAAGTTGCAAACTATAGAAGATGAGGGGGGTGATAGGCTCATTTAAGATTTTATTAATATTTTGTTGTATGATCTCAAGGTTTTCATTTATGTGTACTCTCAATCGAGGCTCCTCTGATCTAGGGGGTGAAGGTGGTGGTGGTGGTGGTGGTGGTGGAGGTGGAGGTGGGCAGGGTTGAGGTGGGGGATTTTGACTCAATAGATCATCTATGTCAAAGACATCCATGATAAAGATAACACCTGCATATATATAAATATACATGAATTATATGCAAAATTATGAACAAGAATCTATTTAGATTTTTTTTAAATGTATTTAAAATTAAAAAAATACATATAATCTTTGAATAATTAAAACATATATATACTTATTGAACTCACCATTATATTTAATTTTATACAAATAATTATTTTCATAAACTTATTCATCAAACAATTCTTGAAATACTATGCCATACACTATATATAATGTATATTATACAATAATTCTTATCACCTCTCTTAATATAACAATAAAAATATAATTTTATATAAAATATCAACATTTCTAATATAATGAACAAGAAGAAAATGTAACAATTACAATAAATGGAAGGGGATAAGTTAAAGGGCAATATAACTAAATGATGGATCATGTAGAACAATATGGTAATAAATTAAATGATATTAAATAATTTAATTATATCATTAGAAAGATCCATATCCTAAAAAAAATTTGTTAATATATTCCATTGTGTGATAAAGATAGATTAAGATAACTATCCACTAGAGTTGAAAGAAAGAATATTAGAGTATGGGTACACAATCTAAAATGATATGTTTTGAGTGCATAATGTGCATTTGAAGACTACAAGATAAAATTGATGTTGAACTTTGGGGAAAATTAGGTATCACCATTATTTTTAGTAATTACTTATTTTATCGAAACTCAATAACTCTATTGGCTAGTTAAATAAAGTAATTAATTTGATACTAGTCCTATCTCTCCACCATCTCAACACACCCAAAAAATAAATAAATAAAAAATATATTTTTTATTTATATATGTTAATTTATGGTGTAAGTAATTTTATTAACTACCATTTCTAGTTGTGTATAAAAACACAAGGGATTTAAATAAAACATATTCATAGACATTCATATGGTAGATTATTTTTTTAGTGATATTCTCAACTCTAAGTATTACAAACCAAGATATAGGCATGAAGTGACAACTAGAATAGAAGTGCACTATGGGTCAAGTATGGTCTATAGAAAAGTAGTTATTTAGTTTGTATGATGATATCTATTATAACAGTTTAGGGAAAACCCCTTGGTTTGGCAAAGCCAAAATTGAAGGAGGTCATACCCCCCTCAATAATTTTTTTTTAGTTTCCCAATACAAGCATATGTCTTGTGGTCTTCTTCTTTAGTTTGACACTCCTAATACTTGGGAGGTCATTTAGTCTTAGGGATTTTGGACCCACGTCTTATATCACCAACACAAGGGAGGAAGTTCATTAATGAGCTACTCCTTTTAACTTTGATTGAAAAATACAAAACCATTCAAACTATCAAAGGGTGTAGATTTCCAAAGAGGGGGTATGAATGGTATTTAATGTTGAAGCTCTCAAACTTTGCTAGAAGGAAAAGTGAACAAGGATAGGCTTATAAGAGGTTATGTCACATTGATGTAATCATCATGGAGAAAGATATTGGGAAACAACCTAAAAAACAAGGGCTCCAAACACATGAAACAAAATACATCAAATTAAAATTTTAGCTGGAATAAGGATACAAATTAGTTGGATGAGAATAAGGAGGGCTCATATAGTGGTATTAATACATACAAAAAAGGAAAACATAAATACATAAGGTCAAACAAAGATTTACAAAACTAGACAAAGTGTGAACAAGTGATAAATAAGAGATAAAAACAAATTCTAAGAGCGATGTCTAAAAATTATGCAAAACATAGTAAAATAATTTTCATGATATGTGAATTTTATTACTAAAATTTACCCCTTCAGTGGGTTAATGACACTAAAGAGAAATAAGTGTACTTAATTAAAAGAGTTTAATAAAGACATATAGACATGTAAATGTAGTGGATATACAACAAGAAAAGAGATGCCAATATTTTAATTTTTTCTTCATAGTTCTTTTTTCAAGCACGCGTGTACCTATTGCTTCAATGTATCTAAGGAAAGTAATCATTGTATGCATACACATGCAATGTTAAATAATACATATAGACAATTAAAGAATTACAATATATTAAGAATGGAAACACACATACATGAAAGACATGTACATATGAACATAAACATATGGAAACATACATCATGAAAGAGTGTACAATAGATATAAACAAACACAAACACATTGAACCTAATCTAAGAATACACACAATGTTAGTTTAATGACACAAGGGTTAAAATAAGGCATTTGATTTTACATGAAGGGATCCAAGGGAATCTAGATTAAAAAAAAAAAGAAAAAAAAGAGAGTGATTTTATGAATGAAGAGGAACCTTGGGTTTGAGGTTAAATAAAAACTAGATACTATAAACTAGATAACTCTCATGACAATAAAGGTTATAAGGTTACCACCTAAGATAAGGCTAAGTGAGATCGACAATAAAATACTAATGATAGTGTCAATATGGTAAAAAGTAAATGTTTGTATGTTGACCACACATCATAGCAACTATGTGGTTACCACCCTTGAATATTTAGTTGCTACAATTGATAATGACTATTTGGTTGCCACCCTTATCTATAGGGTGAAAATTGCATAGATTAAATTTTTTCCATACCCTAATTTAGTTTTTTATCACTAGCTTGTTCATAACCCTAAACCCTAATTTATTTTGTTTTCAATAGCTTGAAATGTGTAAAATACATTTGACCATAAACCCTAATTTATAAAAGAAAACCTTAAATAATAGAAAAAATAAAATACAGAAGACAACAAACTATAAAATGTTGAGAAGGTGAAAAGTGGCGTACCTGGGATGGTGGTGGGAGATGGAAAATTGCTATCAAACACAAGGCCTCATTTTTGTTCTCCTATTCACACTACAACACTTGATAGAAAAAATGAAAATGGGGAGAAAAGAAACAAAAAATTCACTTAAGAAATGGTGCCTCATTTTTGAAAGTGGTGCCCTATTATATTTTAATAATGAGGCCTCATTATGGTCTAGGGCCAGTTTCATAATGCAGCCCCATTTTATTTTTGCCTCAGGGCCTGTTTTGAATTAAACAGGGCCTCGTTCCTAGTGGCATGTTTCCCAACGCGTGGACTTCCCCCTAAGCGGGACTCATCTTTGTGCATTTAGCTGACATCTATATATTTTCTCAAGAGTAAGTCTAAATTTTTTAGTTGATTTAAGGAATTTAATCCTTGATTGAAAACCAAACTAGTAAGAAAATAGTAATCAAGGACTAACAATAGTGGTGAGTTTTGTTTGGTATAATTCGATAAGCTCTATAGAGAACATGGGATTGAAAGACACAAAACTACTACATACACTCCATAGAAAAATGGAGTTGTTGAGAGGATGACTAGAACATTGGTGGAGAGGGGTACAAATATGTTGAGTGTGTTGGCATTGTTTTATCATTGATGTCAACCAGTACAACAAATTGGCATGTCATTAATGTCCCAACCGATATAAAATGTTATATGCAAGATGGAGATCACTATATGTTAGTGGGAGATTGTTACCGGTATGCAAGCAAGTGTATTGTCAACTGATAAATATGTCCACTGGTAAGCAAGCGTGAACCAACAAGAACTAAAGAAAACAAATTAAGATGTGTCAGATCATACAGATTGAAGAATGAACACAAAACCAAAAGTAGTCTGGGATCTCATGATCTAATCGACAGAATAGTGTATTGCATGAGATCAAGGTTAACCATTTAGTGTATACCAATAGTGTGACTTGTCAGTGACCAAGTATGGATCGAAAAAATCAAGTAAACTAGATGCCGACATAGACAACACGTGGACTGCAGGTGGCAAAAATGCAATGGTAAGTGAATAGTGCATCGATGAGGCAATTGCAGAGTAGTTCGACATTAAATGTTGAGTATGAGAATCATGGATTGAGTACAGAAGATTGCAGCTCAAAATGGATCAAATAGAAACGACTGGGTTGACAAAAATCAAGGCAGATGAACATCATCAAATTTGCTAAACATAGTAAACACATTGGAAGGATCAAAATGGTGGTGATAGTTGATTTGTTACAAGTTGTTAATCATAGAAAATGAGATTTGATTTGATCTAATATAGATCGAGGTCGGTGAAGAAAACCCTAGGCGCAAAAAGTTTGAAACTCAGATTTGGTGGGAAAGCTTGGGTAAAAAAAAAAGGCACAGATCAAAGAACAAAGATGATGATGCTGCATGTGAGTTTGATGTAAATGTGAGATTCTACAGAGTGGGAGAGATCAGTCTGAGTGTAAGAGAAAAACACAAAAGTGACTAAGTGTTTATGAAGAACCAGTAAGGAAGGTAAAACCAGTAAGGGTTGAAGCTACTAGTAAACAGTTACAAAATTCAACTATTTGTCTAACCCATAGTGTCTGAACCGGTAAGATTGAAGCAAAGAGGTAGAAGAGAATTAAACTGGTAGAGAGGATTGATTGGAGGTGTTACAAAATTCATTTGTAACAAGGTGCAGATTATTGTATAGCTTTTATCTTATTGTATTCCATTGAGTGGGTGCTCAGTGGAGAGGTTGGTGCTCCTTTAGGTAGATGCCCATAAATTTCTAGGGGTTGGTGCCCTAAATCATTGATCAAATGTTTTCATCGTGAGGCTGGATTGGAGCAGTAGATCTCCAGCAACATTTCTCATTGAGGTTTTTCCCACATTGGGTTTTCCTCGTATATCATGTGTTATGTGTTGTTCCTTTTGTGTGTGATTTATTATTAGTGTTTTCATTACTTTACCGATTGCACAAATAGAGTTTGAAATTGTTTATAATCATTGATTCACCCCCCCTCTTAGTGATAACTTGTGTTCTACAATTGGTACCAGAGCACTAGGTTCCCTATAGGTCAAAGTGTTCTCTACCTTGGGTAGATTCTAGTTTAAGAACACAATGGCAAGAAATGAATCCTCCTCCTCTAAAGCCCCCATGTTTGATAGAACCAACTATGCCTCCTGGAGTAGAAGAATGGAAACCTATCTGTCCTCCCTAGGTTCTGATGTTTGGATGTCTGTGAAGAATGGGTATACTATCCCTAATGCTCCTCCTATAGATCCAGATGCTAAGAAGGAATATCAAAATAATGCCAAGGCCAAGAATGTTATTCTTAGTGGACTATCTGATAATGATTTTGTTAAGGTTATGCACTACTCATCTGCCAAGGAAACTTGGGATAAGTTGAAGAGATTGTTTGAAGGATATGTCAAGGTCATGGAGGCTAAACTGCAAACACTAAGAGGTCAGCTTGAAGGCCTAAAGATTAAAGATGAAGAAAAGATTATTTATTATCTTCAAAGATTTGATGAAATGGTAAATACTATTAGATTACTTGGAGAAGATATATCAGATGAAGTGATTGTCAAAAAGGTACTTAGATCACTCACATCTAGGTATGATACAAAAGTCTCTGCAATAGAAGAAGCCAAGGATCTGAAATTTTTTTTAATGGATGAACTATTTGGGTCCCTAACTACCTCTGAGATGAGAAAAACTAGGGAAGGAAATTCAAAGAAAGAGGTTGCATTCAACTCCATCAAAAAGGGGAAGGAATAAATTGCTCGTGAAGAAACTAGTGAATACTTGGATACAAAGGATGCAAATTTTGTAAGGAAGCTCAAAAGAGGATCCGGTAAGTACAAAGGAAAATTACCTTTCAAATGCTTTAACTGTGGTAAAATAGGGCACTTTGCTTCAAAATGTCCCTATGGTGAAAACAATGGAGATGACCATAAGAGAATCAGTAGATCTTTTGACAAGGATAAAAGGAAGAAAGCTTACTGACAAGAAAGAAGAGGTTTCCAGGAGAAAAATAGCTTGTATACTTTTGAAGATGATGCTACTGATGAAGAAAGTGCCTCAAAAGGAGGTCATTGTGAGGAAGAAAGAGAAATAAATCTCTTTATGGCACTAGATTAACCCGTTGATGGAGATATTGAAGATGAAGACATTGAAGCTGAAGTAGACTTAGAAGGAGAAATCATAAGTGCCCTTGAGTAATTGAATAAAATAAGAAGAGAACTCAAAAAGTTTAAGTATGTTGTTGTTGAAGAACAAGACCATTTGAAGCAATCCCTAGATGAGTCCAAGAAAATGATTTTTGATATGAAACTTCAGTTAGAAAAGGCCAAGAGGATATGTGAAGTTGCATCCTTTGATTTGATAAAGAAGGAAAAGGAGCACCAGAACTTGGAAGAAGAAATTGTAAGGCTTAAAGGAGCTTGAGAAGAGTAAGGATGAGTTGAAGATGAGAAGCAAGTATGAGGGCAATACTGAACCCTTGGACAAGATGCTGAACAATAAGAAGGACTCAAAAGATATTGGAGGTTTAGGATTTGAAGAGAGACAGAGTTCAAGAAGAAAAGACACATCTGACAAGGAAATACAGTTTACCTCTTCAAGTGAAAGTAAGGAGAAACAAACCTTTACAGATAAAAAAGATACCAGAAAGAAGACCTATGCTGGAGCTGCAAGAAATCAGCTCGTGAACTAGAATACTCAAAATCGGAAGGCTTATACATCTTACTAGAATGCAAATCACAAAGGCAAGCCTAAGGTAAATAATGAAGGTTTACTAAAGTCAACAACATGAGAGGAAGACACCCGGGGAAACAAATATTTTCCAGTCCAAAGTGACAAGACTGGTATGTACCCAAATTTCATGGTTATTGTTACCGATGTAATAAGTTTGGTCATAGAATTGTTGAATGTTGTCTGATGTGTAAGCCCCCTACTAGTTTTGAAAGTAGAAATTTATTTGTTGCACTTCAAGAGATGAATGTTACGTGTTATCAATGTAATGGATTTGGTCATAAGAGTTATGAATGTAGGAGAAGTCAGTTGATATCCTACAATAGATATTCACATTCATCATTCAATGTCAATGTGAAGTGCTACCACTGTCAAAATTTTGGTCACATTTCCAAACACTACAAACTCAAGATTTGTAAGCAAAAGAAGTTAGTACCGGACCAAAAACCAGAACAAAAAATTGCAACTGATAAAAATAGGGAAGCCAACTCGGTTTGGGTTGAGAAGGATAAGAATAAAGAAGAGTCAAGTATGATTGTGTAGATTGCCCTACATGCAGAAAGAAGAAATTTATGGGTTGTAGATAGTGGATGTTCCAATCATATGAATGAAGACAAAAAAAAGTTTACTAAGTTTGAAGATTGGAAGGGAGGATCAGTAAGATTTAGAGACAACTCTTCCATCAAGATAAAAAGAAAAAGGAACCTTCAACATTGATGGAAAATTAAAATCACATGATGTATATTATGTTGAAGGCCTAAAACACAATCTGCTAAGTGTGAGTCAGATGTGTGACAAAGGATACAAATTCACTTTTGACTCTACTGGTTTCCAGATAAGGAAGGAGAATACCAGATAGATTATTGCAGAAGGGAAAAGGACAAATGGAAATTTTTACAATATGAAAGAATGCTATGAGTCCCAATGCATGATGGGAGAAGTAGATGAGAGTTGGCTATGACATAGAAGATTAGTCCATATAAATTTTGATAATTTGGTCAAAGTAAGCAAGAAAGGTTATGTGAGACATATACCACCAATTATCAAACTGGAAAGCACTTTTTGTGATGAATGTCTAAGAGGTAAGCACACTAAGGTAACCTTCAAGATAAAAGAACATAATACTTCATGTTGTTCATTGATGAGGTAAGCACACGAAGGTAAGCACTAGCCAATGAAAGATACTTCATGTTGTTCATTGATGATTTCTCAAGAATGACATGGGTCACTTTCCTACATGACAAATCACAAGCTTATGAGAGGTTCAAAATCTTTCGGAAGATGGTTAAGAGGGAAAGTAGATGCAAGTTGAAATGTTTGAGATCTGACCAGTGTGGTGAGTTTGCATGAAATGAGTTTGTAGACTATTGTGAGGCATAGAATCAAAAGATAGTATTCAACCCCAATAACACCGCAACAAAATGGCATTGTTGAAAGGAAGAACCGAACTATCAAAGAGATGGCAAGAACTATGTTGAATGAGGCAAACATACTAAATATGTATTGGAAGGAAGCAGTACATACTATGGTATATACATTGAACCGAGTTCAGTTGAGAGAAAACAACAAAATGTCACTTTATGAATTGTGGTATGACAGGAAGCCATCAGTTAAATACTTCAAAGTGTTTGGAAGTAAATGCTTCATCAAGAGAGATGAAGATGGTATAGGTGGTTTTGACTCTAGGAGTGATGAAGGAATTTTCTTGGGTTACTCCACTCATAGAAAGGCCTACAAATGTTATAATAAAAGATTGAGAAGAGTCATTGAGAGTGTGCATGTCAGAGTTGATGAAGATTTACATAAAAGTAGGCAAGCACAAGTAAACCAGTATAATGTTTCAGGTGATGAAGATGAAGTGCACTCAGAAAGTGAACTGGAAGAATCACCCAACAAGGTCCCAAATAGATATGTGTAGAAAAATCACTCGAAAGACCAAATTATAGGTAATAAAAATGATGGTGTTCAGACAAGAAGGAGACTTGCTCGGAATAATGAACAAGTGAATTTCAGCCTCATGAATGAAATGGAACCCAAAACATTTAACGAGGCCAACAAAAGTGAAAAATGGATGGATGTAATGGAAGAAGAGCTACAACAAATTGAAAAGAACAATACTTGGGAGTTAGTTCCTAGACCGACAGCCAAGAATGCCATTGGTACTAAATGGGTCTACTAGAACAAAATGAATGAGGAAGGTAATATTGTTAGGCATAAAGTAAGGTTAGTGTGAAAAGGGTATTCTCAAGTAGAAGGAATATAAAAGGGTGGCAAGACTTGAGGCCATTAGGCTGTTTTTAGCATTTTCTGCCTACAAAGGATATAAAGTATATCAAATGGATGTTAAATTTGCATTTCTGAATGGTAATCAGGAAGAAGAAGTTTACATAGAACAACCACAAGGTTTTCTACTACATAATGATGAAAATTTTGTGTGCTAGTTGAAGAAAGCATTGTATGGGTTGAAGCAAGCTCCAAGAGCATGGTATTCAAAATTAGATAAGTATCTAAAGGAGCAAGGTTTCAAAAAGGGAAGTGCAGACAATAATCTATACATCAAAGAAGATGGAAACCGCATGATCATTATGGTTTATATATGTGGATGACATATTTTTTGGAGGCAACAAGGATACCTTATGTAAAGAGTTTGCTGATCTAATAAAGTCAGAATTTGAGATGTCAATGCTTGGAGAGTTGTCATACTTTCTTGGTTTGCATATTTCTCAACAAGACAAAAGAATATTTATCTCTCAAACCAAGTATGTCAAAGATATTTTGAAGAAGTTTTGGATGTAAGACAACAAAATGATAAGTATCCCCATGGTGACCGGATGCAAGTTGAGTAAGCTTGATGAGTCACCAGATATGAATCAGACCTTGTATAGATCCATGGTAGGTAGTTTATTATACCTTACTGCTTCAAGACTAGATATAGTGTAGGTAGTATGTATGGTGGCAAGATTTCAAGCTGCACCCAAATAGTCACATATGAATGCAGTTAGAAGGATATTCAGGTATTTGCAAGGGACACTCAATTATGGCCTATGGTATCCAAATCAAGGAGATTCACTATACAGACCTACACTGATGTTGATTGGGCAAGTTTTGTTGATGACCGGAAAAGAACAAGCATTTTTTTTTTAGGTAACCGGTTAGTCTCATGGCATAACAAGAAGAAAGATTTAGTCTCCTTATCCACTATTGAGGTAGAATATATTGTTGTTGCTACCTATTGTTCGTAGGTATTGTGGATGAAGCAAACTCTCAAGGACATTCAGGTAGAAATGTCTAACCCTATTTCTATCCAGTGTGATAACTCAAGTGCAATTAACATTCCAAGAATTCAGTTATGCACTCAAGGACAAAACACATTGCCATCAAATATCATTTTCTCTGGGAAAAGGTAGAAGAATAGGAAGTACAGGTAGAATATGTCCCCATAGGTGAGCAAGTGGCTAATATCTTTACAAAACCACTACTGATAAAGACATTTGAGTATCTATGCCACAAGTTAGGAGTTGTTTCACCTACCTCATACACTTAAATGTGTATGGAGATCTATGGTTCAGGGGGAGCTCACCATTATACTTTTTATCTCTTGGACCATTAACTATACACAGGGGGAGAGTACACATAACCAACTAGTTTTCAATTTTATTAGTTGTGTCAGTTGACTATTCATTTCACAAGATGGCAGAATACCCAGTCTATAGGGAAGTTTGTGATTTTCTTAGTTGTGTCACTTGTGTATTCAATTCATCGACTAATAGATTTTGGAAATCAGGTTGTACATTGCAATACCAATAGGTTTGAGACTTTGGGAAGTTGTCTATCTACCAAAGTCACAATCAACTTAACTAAGAGAGTCACTTCCCAAGGGGAGAATGTGCTCATTAGTCCATTTTTGTGGTTATTTTCTAGTGTCTATTCAATTTTTACTTAATAAAAATCACAAACTAAACCGCTGGGTGACAGGGTTAGTAGTCTGGCCTACCGAGAGACAGAGCAAAACAACTTGAGCTTTTGGTGTAGACAACAGTGATTCCAACAATTGGAATTAGATTGGTATCAGACAAATTTTTGGTTCTTTTTCATTATTGTCAAAGGGGGAGAAGGAACCAACATGATGAGTGTGTTGACATCAATGCCAAAGGGGGAGATTATTGGCATTGTGTTGTCATTGATGTCAACCAGTACAACAAACTGGCATGTCATTGATATCCCAATTGGTATAGCATGTTATATGCAAGATAAATATCACTGTATGTTAGTGGGAGATTGTTACCGATATGCAAGTAGGTGTATTGTCAACTGATAAATAGGTCCATCGATAAGCAAGCTTGAACCAACAAGAACTAAAGAAAATAAATTGAGATGTGCCAAATCATATAGATTGAAGAATGAATGCAAAATCATAAGTAATCTGGGATCTCATGACCTAATTGGAAGAACAATTTATTGTATGAGATCAAGGTTAACTGTTTAGTGTGACTTGTCGGTGACCAAGTATGAATCGACAAAATCAAGTAAATTGGATGTCAACATAGACAACATGTGGACTATAGGTGGCAAACATGCAATGGTAAGTGAATAGTGCATCGATGAGGTAGTTCCAGAGTAGGTCAACATTAAATATTGACTACGAGAATCATAGATTGAGTGCAGAAGATTGCGGCTCGAAACAAATCAAACAAAAATGGTTGGGTTAACAAAAATCAAGGTAGATGAACATGATCAAATTTCCTAAACATAGTAAATACATTGGAAGGACCAAAATGGTGGTGATAGTTGATTTATTGCAGGCTATCAATCACAAAAAATGAGATTTGATTTGATCTAATATGGATCGAGGTCGGTGAAGAAAACCCTAGGCATGAAAAGTTTGAAACTCAGCTTTGGCGAGAAAGCTTGGGTAAAAAAAAAAAGGCACAAATCAAAGAACAAAGATGATGATATCAATGCATGTGATTTTGATGTGAATGTGAGCTTTTGTAGAGCAAGAGAGATCAGTCTAAGTGTAAGAACAAAATACAAAGTGACTGAGTGTTTGTGAAGAACCGATAAGGAAGGTAAAACTAGTAAGGGTTGAAGTTACTGGTAAATAGTTACATAATTCAACTGTATGTCTAACTGGCAGTGTCTGAACTGGTAAGATTGAAGAAGAGAGGTAGAGGAGAGTTAAATTGGCAGAGAGGATTGATTGGAGGTGTTACAAAATTCATTTGTAACAAGGTGCAGATTATTGTATAGCTTTTATCTTATTGTATTCCACTAAGTGGATGCTCAGTGTAGGGGTTGGTTCTCCCTGAGTTGGTGCTCAAACTAGTTCAGGGGTTGGTGCTCCTTTAGGTAGGTGCCCATTAATTGCTAGGGGTTGGTGCCATAAATCATTATAATCAGATATTTTCATTGTGAGGCTGGATTGGAGTAGTAGATCTCCATCAACATTTCTCACTGAGGTTTTTCCCACTTTGGGTTTTCCTCATATATCATGTGTTATGTGTTGTTCCTTTTGTGTGTGATTGATTATTAGTATTTTCATTACTTTATCAGTTGCACACACATAGTTTGAAATTGTTTATAATCATTGATTCACACGCCCCCCTCTCAGTGATAACTTGTGTTCTACAGAGTGATGCTAGCCTTCAACTGAAGTTTTGGGTTGAAGTTGTAGCTGCTACATGTTATTTAATCAACAAATCTCCTACATTGATTCTTGTTGATAAGAAACCCATGTAAGCGTGATTCAATAAAAAGTCCTCCATGAGACATCTCAAGGTATTTGGTTGAGGAATATGCACATGTGTCGAGTGAGAAAAGATCAAAATTGGAGAACAAGGAAGTTAAGTGTATCTTAGTGACCTATGGTGTCAATTTGAATGGTTACAAGCTTTAGGATCCTACTGCAAAGAAGTTTCTCTCTAGAAAAAGTGTAATTTTCAAAGAGATTAAGCATCCCACTATTAAATTGCAACTAAAGAAAGAAGAGAAATGAAAGGAGGTAGTTCAAATTCTTCCTAATTTGGTGAAAGATGAACTACACACTCCTATTGTACCTCATGATGAGGAGAGCTCAAGCAAATTTGAAAGTTCTAAAGAAGAGGAATAACCTCAACCTCAACAATTTAGAAGGTCTATATTTCTTAGGTGAAAACCAGAAAGGTTTGGATATTCATTGTTGGGTTCCATTTGTATGTTTTCTTTAATTTCTAGCCTTGGTGAGCCTAGGACTATTAGAGAGGCTATGGGTATGGTTGATGCAGATTCCTGGATGAAAGAAATGGAAGAAGAGATGGCTATATAAAGAAAAATTACACTTGGGATCTAATATCTTTTCTTGAAGGACATAAATATGTTATATGCAAATGGGTGTTAAAGAAGAAATTGGGTCTTGATGGTATTTTTGAGAATCACAAAACACAATTGGTTGTGAAGGGGTATTCTCAAGTGGAGGGAACTAATTATGGTGAAATATTCTCTCCTATAGCCACACTGACATCCATTTTCTTCCTATTATCACTTGTTAAAGTTATGAGGTTGGAGGTTGAGAAGATGAATGTGAAGTCAACATTCCTTCATGGGATTTGGATAAAGAAATTTGTACATCACAACTAGAGCATTTCATGGTTAAAGCCAAAGAAAAATTGATTTGTAAGTTGTAGAAATATTTGTATGGTCTAAAATAGACTCCTAGAATGTGGTATAAATTTTTTGATACCAATGTGTTGAGTTGAGAGTTTTAGAGATCTAAATATGACCATTGTGTTTATTTCAAATTTAATAATAGTCACATTCTAATTATTGTCTTATACATAGATGATATGTTTTATATTGAGAATGGTAAAAGAATGATTTCTAACTTGAAGTCTCAACTATCAACACTATTTGAAATGAAATATCTAGGTGTAGCTAGGTACATTTTAGGAATGGAGATCAAAAAAGAAAGAGCTAGCAAAAAGATTTGACCAAGCTAGAGTAAGTAGGTGAACTCTGTGTTGGAGAAATTCAACATGTTGGCTTGTAGATCCTTGGTAGTTCTTGTTTTACAAGGAATTAAATTATTAGTTGAGTATTGTCCAAAATCTCTTACTAATATGGAAAACATGACCAGAATTCTTTATGTGAGTGTTGTTGGTGGTTTGATGTATGCCATGGTCTACACAAGGCCAGACATTTCCCAAGAAGTGGGAGTCCTTATTTGGTTTATGCCTAATTCTAGATAGGTGCATTGAGACATGGTTAAGAGTGTTAAAATATTAAAGGTACATTTAAGTATTCATTGTGTTTTTGTGGTTATCCTACTGGACCTCAACATTATGTGATTATTCATGGATATGTGATTCAGATTGGGTAGGTGATATTGCAATAAAATATCCATGATTGATTATGTGTTTACAATGTTTGGAGATGCTATCATTTGGATGAGTAAGTGGTGGGTTGTAGTTGATTTGTCCATTGTAGAGGCTGAGCACATGGTAGCTACTCATGCTTGTAAGGAGGCCATTTGGCATAGACAATTGTGTTCAAATGGTTTTGATGAAGGATAGATTACACATGTTGAGAAAAACAAAGTGTTGTTTGTTTAGCAAAGAATCTTACCTTCCATGCTAGAACAAAGCATATTTATGTATAATCTCCCTTTGCTCATGATATGGTAGAATATTGAAAGATGAAGTTGGAAAAGTTTGATACTTTAGTGAGTGTTGTGTATACACTTACAAAGCCAATGCGAACAAAGAAGTTCAAATGGTATTCTAGTTCCATGGCCTTGGGGCCTTGAACAATTTATGTACTTGACTCTTGACAGGTCTTCAACAAGTGGGGATAATGTTGGAATCAAGGTGTCTCGACCTTACATTCATAAGAATGGTTTATTTAATTCTTTGATGCATGTTTATTATATCTATGTAGGATGAAAATGGAATCCAATAAACTAAGACCTAATACCACTCTCATTCACACATTTGAATATGAAAGAGCCTAAGGAGATAATTAACATTGACTACTTCTTTCAAGAGAGAGTCAAAGAATATCTTTAGGGTTTCTATTCCTTTGCTTCTATGAAAGGGAGATGTGCAAAATGTGATGGTATGACCAATTAAGCTATGGAGTTGACTAAAAATGCTGATATAAATTAAAATATAGAAAAATGTAGATCCAAGCCTAAGGTATAAAGTATAGAACTAGAAATAAAACTTGAATATGCACCTATCACCAAAAATTGAGCCTGACTATGCTAGACTAGGGTGTTGGACTCCTCGGTCCCCATTACTGAATTGAGCTACGCTTATGGAAACTGTTGTGTGAGACTCTGACCTACCAAACTACCAAATAATGCCAGAAACCTCAGAGGACCAAGGCGACCAAGGCACCCAGTGCCTTGGTCCCAACAATTTGAGACCTCTTTTAGGATCTGGATCTACACCTACAATTTTTTTCTTTCTAGAAGATCACAACTATGTCGGATTCATGTACCTACACCTACAAATGGGAAAATGCTATTTGGGTGGCTATATAGGGTTTTGTCTTAGTCAAACCCCTTATTTTGGTGATTTCCACCTTCACAAATATACAATAATGTATTTAAATGTGTGTGTTCTATAATCTTATGTTCTTACAAGATCCTAAATGAGCTAAAATGCAAGAATTAGAGTTATATGGTCCTATGCTTTGAGTATAAACCCTAAATAAACATGGTGTAAATGAGAATGCTTCAAATCACAAACACAATAATGGATCTAAAGAAATATTTTAGATCTGAAAATTAATGTTGGAAAGCTCATACAAAGATATGAAAATAATATGAAACCATACCAAAGCCTAAGGGAGAGGTACAAGCCAATCAACAGTCAATGATCTCCTATTATTCTTCAATATCTTTATAGCTTCAATTGATGATAAAAATGGTTGATGTAGACCTAATGAATGTTTGATTTGTTGATTGAATACTTCATATAAACTACACTTTCACTTCACAAGAGGCTCCTTCAATGCTAGATAATGGATCCTTCAAATGAGGAAAGGAAAGGCTATATACATGAAACCCTAACTTTGTTTTTTTATCATAGGGTGACCTAGAATTGATAAATTTTCACACAAAGTTGGATTTAAACATTATAATACCGCCAAAATAAGATCTTGAAATTCAGGGAGAAAAATTTGGGACCTATGAGAATCACATCAGTCTGACCAACTTTTTTCCATCTTTTTAGGGATGCAAGGTATTGTGATCATAAGGTAATCCCCAAGTTGGTGCAATGATTTAAGGTGTTTAGATATGCAAAATTGGGCCTTGAAGGACAATATAGGGCTTAATTAGGATTTTTAATAAATTGATTAATTAAAAGGATAAAATTAAAAGGGGCACACTTAGGATTAAGGACCCAATTTTATAATATGTGGAGTGATAAAAGAGGACTTAAGATTTAATTAAATTAATTAATTAAATGCTTAAAGGGAATTTAAAATGTAAAATGAAACACACTAAGGCAAGTGCTAACCTAAGCGTGGAATTATTCCACCCAATTAAGGGTGTACAATTTACAACACTACATTTAGCCCCCACTTTAGTGGTCATATAACACTAAATGCATATGCAACCTAAAGTACAGAAAAGTAAACATTCATGAGAAAGGATATATCCATAAGGTATCAAATGAAGCCCCCAACAGTATCTACAATACATTATTAGGAACCACATCCTACAAAACCACATTGTTAGATGAAATCACCTAAATGCTTACTAAGGAATGATGAAATTTTAAGGTAGCTATATTCCTCCCTATTTCAGCTTGCTAATTAGTGAGTTGAAATAGGATACCATGTTTACCACATCGAATTGTGAAAAGGGGTGATGACAAATGCTCATAACAAATTTTGATACAAGATCAAATCACATCATGGAATGTTTGATAAAAAAGAGAACTCAGACATGATTCTAGTGTAGAAATCAGAGTTCCCTAGCTCAAGGTAGGAATGATTAAGAAGAAAAAATAGAATTAGGGTTTAGAAAAGTACATATCTTTAAATTGTGAAAAAGACACTTTCATTTGTCACTTTCACCCTTTTGTCTCATTGTGTAGGAGAGGAGCCCATAGTGGGTAGAGGATCAAAAGTAGCTCCTAGGTGAGTTCCTCTGATCTCGGTCCATAACTATGCACCAGTACATGGCCAACTCTGGTACATGGTGTTGGATATTATTATTGCTAGGATATGTTGTCATTGATGTCAACATATTCCTATGTTTTGGTGTTACAGAGACTTGTTTTGGTGATCTGGTGATTGCAGTGAGTTGATTTAGTTGGTTTATTTGTTTTTTATGTTGAATCAACTAGAGATACTTCATTCTTTATTGATTTCATGATTCTACATGATGATTTGTTTGAGTTGTAGATTCTGGTATGGAGATTGGTTTTCAATGTTTAGTGTTGCAGTGTTATGGTGTTTGATTTGTTGTGCTCTAGTATGATTATATCTTGTGTTGCATATTTGGGAGAGTGTTTTGGATGTTTGTGTGTATCTTCATTTCGGATGGTTCATGATTTGATGCTCTGCAAGCTATCTTTTTTGTTTGAGTTGGTGATGTCGAGTGTTCTTGAGTGTGAACATGTTGATCTATGAATATTTGATTAAGTGGTGTTGGTGTAGCTATTACAGATGATTTTAACATGCTTGCTGGTGTTTCCTAATAATTTCCTATTTGTTTTGGTGGTCTGCATTGATCATTATGTGCATTCTTGAAGATATTATGGGTCCGGTGATATTCTTCGTGTTATGCGATATTTTCGGTGGTGTAACGTGTTGCAGTTGATCTTGGCTAGATTCCTGGTGGTGTTGCATGTTTGAGGACTTGATTTGCATCCATGCCATATTGTCTATGACATTATATTGGTCTGGTGGTTGATTTATGTGTCGTGTGATCTAATTTTGTAATTAGGTGTTGAGGTTTTGGCCGATGTTGTAGTCAAGGTTGATGATTTGTATAAATAGGTGTTATATTCATGTAATTTGGGTGTTAGTGTTGAGTCTATATTATCAGAGAGTGGTGTATGTGCAAATAAGTGAATTTATCTTTTGGTGTGGTGAGTTGAGTAAAGTGTGTTGTGGGACAGACAATTGTGCTTAATTGAAACTGTCATCAGGCATTAGCCGATGCGATTCTTTCTGTGTAGGGGAAAAAGTGAGACTAGGCGAGTAAACCCTAATCACACTCTTGCATAGACACTCACGGAATACAAAAGATCCTAGGGAGGTAACACACTTTGGCTACTTATTGTGAGGAAGATAGAGCTAAGGATTACCTCTTAGGGTTTCTATTCCCTTACTGCAAATGAGAGATAAGAATGATGAAAGTATACACTAGTAACCCTAATCTGAAAATGTAGAACTGAGAATAAATGATATGCTACTGAAAAGTATAGGTTAAGAGGTAAATTCAAAGGTGCACCTATGTCAAATATTTGAGCCAAAATTTCCAAGACTAGGGTGCTATGCCCCTGTCCTGATTCTGCAGGCTTGAAGTTGTACCAGTCAGTGTGGGATTTGAAAACTGAGACCTGTTGATCTACCAAATTTTGTTGAGAATAGGGAGGACCAGTGTGCCATACCCCTGTCTTGGGTAGGACTAGTGTACCATGCCCATGTCCTAGGGGTGTTTGCTAAGTTTTTTCCTTCAGAACAGTCCCTGTGCGGTCTGTCGGTCCTGAAAATTCCAGTGACGCTCGAATCCCGAATCTGCACCTGTAGCTAAAAATAGGGTTTTGGGTAGCTATATAGGGTTTTTCCTTAGTCAAACCCCTTTTTCGGTGATTTCCACCTCAACAAATAGCTGATTTGTATAGTAAAATAGTGTGTGCAAGAATCTTGTGTGTGTAAAAGATCTTAGGATGAAAGTAAAAAATGTAGAGCAACCCTAAACAATAAACCCTAATTGCTTGAAATTGACAAAATAAATGCTCAAAATCAATGATGCAAAATGATATAAAGCATGAATGTATATCAAATTGATATAATTAAGCTTATACACATACATGAAAACAACATGAAACCATACCAAACCCCAAGGGAGAGGTACAAGCCAATCTTCAGTCGGTGATCTCCTATTGTTTTCCTACATCTTTAAAAGCCCCAAAATGATGAAAGAATGCTTGATGAATGCTTGATAGGTGTTGTGGAATGTTTTTTAAAACTCCAAAGATCTTCTCTTTCACTACATAGAAGGTTCCTTGTAATCACTCCAAAATCTTTTTCTAGATCCAATTCCTTAGAACTTGAAATGAAGAAAGAGAGCTCTTATGTATGAAACCCTAGATCTTAACTTCATCTTTAGAACAACCTAGGATTTGAATTTCCCACCAATATTTTGGTGTTAAGCATTATAATATCATAGAACTATGCTCCCAAAATTTCAGGAAAAATGTCGGGGACTGTGTGAAAAGTGCACATGGTCTTACCAACTTCTCACCAAATTTTCAGGGTCGTTAGATATGATGATATTAGAGAAAATTCCAAAGTTACAACTGATTTCAAGATGTTTGGATATGCGAAATGACCTTGAAGGTTGAAATAAGAGATAATTAGGGTTTATGATTTAATGATTAATTGAAGGAATAAATTGAAAAGGGGCACACTTAGGGTAATTTAAATTGGTATGGTTCTTGGCTTACATTTATGGATTTATAACATGTGAAGAGGTGAAATATGAATTTAGATTTAATTAAATTAATTAATTAAATTCTTAAAGGAGATTAGAAATGCAATATGCAAAACACACTAAGGCAGGTGCTAAACCAAGCGTGGAATTGTACCACCCTAGCAAGGGTGTACAATTTATTATGCTCCTTTTATCCCCAACTTTAGTGGTCATATGAAACTATGTGCATATGCAAGCTAAAGTACAGAAAGAGTAAACATCATTTGAAAAAGGATATATCCACAAGTTGTCGGGCGAAGCCCCCAACAGTATCTGTAGTACACAGTTAGGAACTGCACCCTACAAAACTACATGTTAGATTAGAAAATCACCTAATTATTACTAAGGAAAGATGATGAAATTAGTAGGTAGCTATATGCCCCCTGTTTCAGCTTGCTTCAGCTTGCTTATTAGTGAGGTGAAACAAGGTATCATGTTTACCACAACAAATTGTGATAAAGACCTTATGAAACATGTTCACAAAAGGCTCAATTATACATCCAAGTGCTTTATGAAACAAATGTGGATCAAAAGAGAGAATTCACAATTCCAACACCATCAACAGCATGAAAATCAAAGCTCCCTAGCTCAAGTTATGATAGATTGAATGAGAGGTGTGAAATTAGGGTTTTTAACTTAAAATCATAAAAAAAAAAAGTGCATACCTCATATATATGAAAGTGACACTTTCATTTGTCATTTTTTTACTTTTGGCACTATTCACTGCAAAGGAGCCCACACATCAGTCATTGTGCCTCGATGTTGACCTAAGTGACCTACATAGATGGAGATCTTATGCTAGCTCGTGTCGACTAGAGAAGCGCTTTACGAGGTCAGTTGAATTTCCATTGACTCTTCTTTGACTTTTTCGATTGCATTAATTTTCATGTTAGATGAGGTCATCATGAAGATCATGCATGTGCTCCCTGTTCGGGCACCATTGTCTCCTAGGGCGCCCTAGTCCCACAAGGGCGCCTAGGTCCTCTTAGGGCGTTTTGGTCCCACCTGGGTGCCCTGGTCCTCCCAGGGTGCTTTGGTCCCAGAGGGGTGCCCTGGTCCACTCAGGGCACCCTAGTCCCTATTCAGAGCGGTTGAGGGTTGCATGGGATCAGATGAAATATAAATAGGATAGATGTGATGATTTTTTTTGTTAGATGATTATGATCGATGAGTGATTACTAATGATTTGATGTTTTCGATTTGCAGATTTTTCCCTATATTCATGAGCATACTACCAGTCATACCTTTTGGAGCCTTCAAAGTCAGATTACGTGGCTCTCACCAGAGAAAAGAGAGTTGTTGTATGTGGTAGTTTTGTCATATGTGATGACCATTCCTGCCATCAAGTTCCACCCCGCAATGTTGATGACTTTGGTAGAGAGATGGGACGTGGATACATCCACCTTTTTTCTACCCATGGGGAAGATGACGATCACAATCAAGGATTTATACCAGATACTTCATCTTCCCATTAGGGGAGAGACAATGAGATACCATGAAGACCACATCGCTACTGATTATAGGAGGGAGCAGATGTACTTCATCAGGAGAGAGATGCTCAGTGAGATGAGGGATTGCATCATGATCAGTTGGCTCTTGCAACCCACCGGTGAGGTTCCACTAGCGAGATGATTAATGATTTCTACTATTGCATTATTTGTTTTCTCTAATGGGCATGACACTCACATGTACAAAGGTCTCACTTATGTAGTTAGAGCTATGGAGAGACATTGGAAGGTATTCTCTTGGGGGCAGAGAATGCTAGCCCACCTCTTTCATGACCTAGGAGAGTACATTTTTGGACAGGGATGCAGCCTAATGACCTGCACACTTCTACAGATATGGATATTTGAGCACATCACATGCACCAGGCCTACTAGGGTTCCTATTGACTTGGTTCTAGAGCAGCCTAGGGTATTTGCATATCCACTTACTCGTGAGTGGTGGTTCACAGATCTGCTACATTGGAGAGTGAGTTTTAATAGATTGACAACCACATTGTAGTCACATTCTACTTCGATTGAGTTCAGTGATAGTTTGGGTTCAAGCAACGTGTCCCTATAGATGTGCATGTCTATGTCCAACACTCATGTGTGACTCCTAGGTCGGGATCCATTTTGAGGCCTACCAGTGATGAGATCGATATTACAGATTTAGATTAGTCAGATGGGGACATCACGACTGACTATAGAGATGATGTGGGTGCACACTAGCCATACATCACATGGTGGGGTAGGAAATACCCTAGAGACATCTTTCCAGTAGACTTCCCTAGAGGGAACCCCAGACCATGGAGACACATGGGTGATGAGGAGGATCCTAATACATTCGAGGACCTTGGTGAGGAGGACACAGATGATCAGGATGATGATGCAGGACAACAGGAGGCTAGTGGTGATGATGAGGATGGAGAGAAGGAGGAGGATGAGGACGAGGATGAGGACAAGGAGGATGAGGGGGGTGAGGAAGATGAGGAGGGTGAGAAAGATGAGGAGGTTGAGGAGGATGTGTCCAATGTAGTTCCTCATCACTTTGGGGATGACACCATAGCCCTAGATCCACCAAGCATTCCATCGTAAGTGGAGAAGGACCCTATAAGGGGTCCTGGTTCTTGTCCCCCCATCCAATACCCACTATACAGAATCACTATGAGCATGGAGAGCCTAGAGGATCCTAGTCACAAGAGGTTCCTTTCCATGACCCTTATTGGCGAGAGGGAGATCCAGGTAAAGGTGCTTTTATGATTGTTCAATTTATGCATCTTAATATTTATTTAGATTTTATGATATAGAATGTTACTAATGGCAATCTCCTTTCTATATCTATAGTTGGTGTCCAGAAATGGTGCACCCTTATCCAAAATGCAGTGATAGGTCTCATCATGACTACACACATTCCTAGCTCCTCGCAAATAGTGCATAGACCACAGGGGAGTTCCGAGCGGCATGAGGACCTATTCACCCCCATTTGGGTCAAGATGGATGTCTAGAGAGAGGGGGAGAGTACTTTGTTAGAGAGGATACAATGGATAGAGTGAGACCTAGTAGCATCTCAGGCAGAGGTAGCCACATATCGCAGGATCATGATTAGGAGGGGACATCTAGTCACCATCCTCTAGCTGCTAGTCCTAGCGATAGGAGATGATTATATTGTGATAATTTTGATGTATAGTGATATACATGTTACGACACTAATATTTATATGTTTATGGTTATGTTTTATCTCAAACATGTTATTTTAATTCTTGAAACAATGTATGCGTTGCTTTGATTAAAAGTAACAAATTTGGTAATGAACATTTATGTCTAATTTAATTTCCATGTGATTGATTTCTCAATGGTTCATGATTAAATTGATACATGTGTGATTTAATTAAATAGATAAGTATTTAATTAAATGCTACCTTGGTGATGTAAAAGGAAAATGCGTTAAGCTTAAGAACTATATGACTAATGTGATTAAATTCAATCAATTAAACACAACATGATATAATCCTACTCAACACATATGAAATTGTATAACATGCTAGCACATATAAAATGTAAATTTATTATAATTTACATAAATGAATCCAAGACAAACAATAAAGTGGAGAAACATGCTTGTCAAGAATGAAATAATGTAGACTAAACAACACAATATCATTTAATACCACATACTTTAATGAAGATATGTTAACATATTATCCAATTTTGAAGAAAGAGAAGACACAAGGAGAAACCAAAGAGAGAGAAAGAGAAAGAGAGAAGGAGCCTAGGCATAATATCTATGAAGGTGCATAGCATTTATGGGTTCCTTGAGAGGCGTACCTTCCACATATGCTATCTTGTAAGCACCTGATCCATAGACTTTGACAATGATGTATGGTCCAAGCCAATTACGGCTGAACTTTCCTTTCTCCTCGGGTAAGGCATTCGCGTTGCTCTGATTCTTATAATGTACCAAATCACCTACTAAGAAAGAATGTTGAATGACCTTATCATTATAGCTTTGTTGTAGAGTTTATGATATGCTTGAATATGCTCAAAAGTGTTTATACACCTTTCATTGAGCATCTCAAGTTGTTGGAGCCTCTTTTCTCTATAGGAATCATCATCCACTATACCCTTAAGAGAAACTCTTAAAGATGGAATTTCTAACTCCAAAGGCATAATAGTATCAGCACCATAAACAAGATTATAAGGAGTGCAACCTGTAGCAATACGCACGCTCGTACGATAAGCCCAAAGAGCATAGATTAACTGAGTATGCCAATCCTTATCATGCTTGTTCACAATCTTACAAAGAATTTGCTCAGTTATCCTATTTGAAGACTTGGCTTGACCATTTGATTGAGGATAATATGGTGTAGAAAATTTATGTTGAATATGATATTTCTCGAAAAACTTCTTCACATCTTTGTTTTTAAATGACATTCCATTATCCAAAACCAAAGCGGAAGGTATTCCAAATCGGAAAATGATGTTTTCTAATATGAATTGACAAATTACTTCAGTGGTAGTGGATCGAAGAGGAAATTCTTCTACCCACTTCATAAAGTAATTAGTTGCGATGATGATGAAATTATGTCCTTGAGATGGAGGAGATATTTTACCAATGAGATCCAAATCCCATGTGGAAAAGGGCCAATACGCTACTTGAGATCGAAGTTCTTGGACAATGGTATGGATCAAATTGCTATGTTGCTGACATTGATGAAATTTCTTAACAAATGCAAAAGAACACTTTTTCATGGTTTTCCAATAGTATCCCATTCGGAGAAATATTTGAACTAAGGATCTACCCCCAAAATGCCCCACACAAGCACTTGAATGTGCTTCCTCAAGAGCAATAGGGATTTCAGTTTTGTTAAGACATCGAAGGAGAAGACCATTATAACCCCTTCTATAAAGAAAATTAGAAAAGATAATGTATCTAGCGGCCAACTTGCGAATCCTAGCCCTACTGTTCTTGTTCGTAGAGTCAAGAAAGGTACCATCACTCAAATATCTCATGATATGTGAGTACCACTCATCAGAATCTATAATGCAATAATATGCCACGTCACTAGGATTATTAGCAATAGTCGGGGTAGTGAGGTTATGAATAGTGAATTTGAGATCTACCAAGGGGTCCTCTAAAGACACAAGAGAGGCCACACATGCCATTACATCAACATTTTGATTATTTTCGAGGAATAGGCTCCAAGGTATAATAAATGAACTTTTGCAACAAGGATATAGCTAACTCTCTATATTATGATAATTTATTTTTCTTAGCTTGATAAATTCATGTCACTTGCCTTATGATTAATTGAGTCTCCATAGACATGTAAATGTTTCACATTTATTGCTAAGGTTGCTTTAATTCTAGCTATAAGAGCCTCATATTCAGCAATGTTATTGGTACACAAGAAATTGAGACGATATGATAAGGGGATAGTTTTCTTTTTAGGAGAGATTAAGACCACCCCTAGCCCCGATCCTGTACGACACCTAGAGCCATCAAAATGTACTTATCAAATCTCATCAATCTGTTGGTATTTTGGTATGGTTTTGTCATTGATGTCAACACCTACTAACACTTATCAACTCTGGCACTTTGGAGAATCAGCAACATTCACTGACAAGCAAGTGACTTATGCATAGTCACTGGTATCTGGTACACTAGTAGGATATATTGTTCACCGGCACTTGGAATGGCATGGAAAACACTTGGTTATATCGAAGACATTGTTTGGACACTTTGTCTTGGAGATTTGTTCATTGACATACTCATGTTTGCATATTTACTGTTATCGACAAATAGGTCCAGGTTATACACTGACGGGTTTATCTTTTCCAGATCAGCACGGCATGCTATGGAGATGTTTTATCATTATTGTAAATACATCAAGACGACATGTTGAATCGGTTATTGCATCGGATATTGTTTTATTTGTAAATTGATTTTATTGTAAAATCCTTTAGAGCCGACCTACTAAAATTGGTCTTAGGTTATGATATAAATGTAAGATCTTATTTGTAAGATCGAATGTGGAATGCGACAAGGAATTGTGAGAAGGTATATGTGAGAATAAGAAGAGCTATACATGCAGACATCATTTGAAGGTTGAAGGAGGGTTTTTGTGAAGATAATCAGAACTACATCGATACTGAATCTAGCATAGAAAGATGCTAATTTGAGCAGTACATGCTTATTGGATTTAACCATCCAATTGTAGTCAATGTGACTCCTATTTATGTTTGAGTAGTGAGCTCTAGGCGCTTGGCCTTTCTGCATGTGCAGACCCCATTTGTATACACATACTATCTACAGTAGTATCATCTGATTGTGGGTAAGGTTTCCCACCATGGTTTTTCCCCTTACATGGTTTCCACATACAAATATTGGTGTTATGTGTTGTGGATGATTTTGTCTTTCTTTTTCGTGCATTAATGTTTATCGGTATTGCAATTAACTGATAAAACTGTCTACCGGCATAAAAGACTGGTTTACCATTATTAAGAATTAAGTTGGTTAAGTTGTCTTTGGTTTGAATTTATTTGACAACTGATTCACCCCCCCCCCCCCCTCTCAGTTGTCTCTGGGACTTAACAATTGGTATCAAAGCCTAGTCCTCTTTTTTATGAAGTTTAACAGCTTGAGGAGATCGAATATCTTCTAACTATTTCAGGAAGGATAGTCCTAAACTTCATGGAACCAACTATGGCATATGGAAGATCAGAATGGAGACACATTTAAATTGCATTGGAAAGGACATTTGGGAAGTTACTAAGAATGGCTAAACTGCTCCTACTCAGAATTAGCCTCATCCACCTACCTTGGCTAAAGATGAAGAAAATGATTGCCAAGCAAGAGAAGCACTTTTGAGCACATTATCAGATCACCAAATCATGAGATTATCAGATAGGTCTATTGCTAAAGCTATTTGGGATCATTTGGAAACACTAAATGAAGGAGATTCCACAGTCAAAATTGCAAAACTTGAAAGCTTCTGGGTCAGGTATGAAAATCTGAAAATGGAAGAAGATGAAAGGATTTCTGCTTTTATGGAAAGAGTTAATGAAATTATTCTGGGTATTAAATGTTGTGGAGGAACCTTCAGTGAAGATGAAATTGTTTCAAAATTTTTAAGAGGATTTCCACCAGCATATAAAATGAAAGATATTGCTATAAATGAGTTGAGAACAATGCCTAATACATCAGTAACTACGGATGCATTGATTGGAAAACTTTCAGCTTTTGAAATAGAGGAATTTGGTCCTACTGCTACTATAAAGACAGATTTAGCTTTTAAAGCATCAACATCATCTCCACCATCATTTGACAATTCTGATTGGAAAGCCTTTTATGCAAGAGAACTTGAAGAAAGGAGGAGATAAAATGAAGAAATTGAAGAACTTGAAGCACTATTTGCAAGAAAAATGTCTAAAGGTCCAGTTGGAAGTAAGTATGAAGGTAAAGCACCCTTTGAATGTTTTAACTATAATAAGATTGGTCATATGGCTTCAGGATGCCCTGATAAACATGCTAGACTAAGAGAAGAAGCTACAAGGACATATGAGCCTAACCCTGAATATTAGAGATACAGATTTAAGAAGAATAAAGACAAATCTTGTTATCTTGTTGATGAAGGAGTGACTGATGATTCTGATGAGGATCTGACAGACAATGGATGGGTTTTTGTTGCTATAATAGAAGATCAACCAGCACCTACTGTTCAACCAATAGAGCAGGCCTTGGAAGCTAAAATTGAATTTAAGGATGAATGGATCATTGATTCAGGATGCTCGCATCATATGACTGGTGATAAAAGCAAATTCTTGACTTTTTCAGGAATATAATGGAGGTCTAGTGAGATTTGGAGATGATAAAGCTTGTTTGATCAAAGGTAAAGGTACAATATCTCTTGATGGTAAGAATGACACTGACAATGTTTACTATGTTGAAGGTTTAAAGCATAATCTTTTGAGTGTTGGTCAATTAGTTGAGAAAGGATTTTAGTTACAATTCAAGAATGGAAAATGCAAAATTATGAATAGAACTAGTTTGGAAATTGCAACTAATAATCAAACTAGAGGTAATATCTTTCATTTGAATAACAGTGAAAAGACATGCTTGATTGCTCATATTGATGAAAGTTGGCTATGGCATAAGAGACTTTGTCATGTAAATTTTGATTGCATGGTAAAAATCAGTACTACTAAGGAAGTTAGAGATTTACCTAAAATTGTTAAGCCTCACAATCCAGTATGTAAGGAATGTCTATTTGGAAAACAAGTTAGAGCTACTTTTAAAAATATTCTAGAAAAATCCAATAATGCTCTTGACTTAATTCATACTGATTTATGTGGTCCAGCTAGAACTAAAAGTTTACAAGGTGATAGATATTTCATGCTAATAATTGATGACTATTCTAGAATGTGTTGGGTTACTTTTCTTAGAGAAAAATCAAAAGCACTTGGGAAGTTCAAACTATTCAAAGCAATGGTAGAGAATGAAACCAGTAAGAAAATCAAATGTCTAAGATCAGATCAAGGAGGAGAATTTACATCTAAGGAATTTAATACATTCTATGAAGTGAATGGAATCAGAAGACAACTATCAACACCTTGGACACCACAGTAGAATGGAGTTGTAGAAAGGAAAAACAAAACTATCTTGGATGCAGCTAGATGTATATTAACAAAAGAAAATCTACCACATGCATATTGGAGAGAGGCAGTAAGCACAACGGTCTATACATTCAACAAAGTTCACATCAAAGGTGAAACCGGTAAGACCCCTCATGAACTATGGTTTGGTATTACTCCTACTCTTAAATATTTCAAAATATTTGGAAGTAAATACTATATTAGAAGAGATGAGTATATTGGCAAATTTGATCCTAGAAGTGATGAAGGAATATTTCTTGGTTATTCATCTAAGAGTAAGGTATATAGATGTTTTAACAAAAGATTGCAGAAAATTGTTAAGAGTACAAATGTAAAGATTGATGAACAATTCAAAGGAACCTCAAGGTATATAGACTCTGAACCGGCAATAGAAATATTGACAAATGAACCTACATTGAACCCACCGGTATAGAATGAAGATCCAGTTACACCGGTATCATCTGAAAATTCCACTGTAACTAAGGAACAGTAGCAAACGAAGACACCTCGGTATGTAAGACTGAATCACTTTGAAGATCAGATAATTGGAAATAAGTATAAAGGAGTTATGACAAGAGGAAGACTGGCAAATGAAGAGGTATGTCTTATTTCTCAAATTGAACCATTGTCAGTTAATGAGGCATGTGAAGATAAACACTGGATTAAAGTTATGGAAGAAGAATTAGAGCAAATTGAGAAAAATAACGCTTGGACATTAGTTCCCTAGCCTAAAGAAGAAAATGTGATTGGAACAAAATGGGTATTTAGAAACAAACTTAATGAAGATGGTAAGGTAATTAGAAATAAAGCAAGACTAGTGTGTAAGGGATATTCTCATAAAGAAGGAATCGATTACAATGAAACCTTTGCACCGGTAGCTAGAATTGAGGCAGTCAGATTATTCTTGGCTTTTGCAGCACACAAGAACTACAAAGTATATCAAATGGATATTAAATGTGCATTTTTTAATGGATATCTTGAAGAAGAAGTTTACATTGAACAACCTGATGGATTTTCCTTGACAGATAACAAAGATATGGTTTGCAAGTTAAGGAAAGCTTTGTATGGGTTGAAGCAAGCTCCAAGACCTTGGTATGCAAGATTGGATAAGTATCTTTTGAAGATTGGTTTTTCTAAAGGTAATGCTGACAAAAACTTATATTACAAAGTGACTAATGATGACATCTTGGTTATAGAAGTTTTTGTTGATGATATAATCTTTGGAGGAGAGGATGGATTATGTAAAGACTTTTCTATTGAAATGCAGCAAGAGTTTGAAATGTCTATGATTGGAGAAATAAATTTTTTTTTAGGATTACAGATTTCACAAATTGATAAAGGTATATTCTTGATTCAATCCAAGTACTTGAAGGAGTTACTAAAGAAATTTGAGATGGAAAACTCTAAACTGGTAAGCACACCTATGACTACCAATGACAAATTATCACTAAGGGATGAATCTACACCTGTTAATCTGACTAGGTTCAAATCTATGATAGGAGGTTTACTGTATTTTCCACAAACCAGACCTGATATCATGAATGCAGTATGTATTGTTTCAAGATTTCAGAGTAATCCTAGAGAAAATCATGAATCAACAGTAAAAAGGATTTTTTGGTACTTACAAGGCACTACAAATCTTGGATTATGGTATCCTAGAGATGAAAACTTTGAATTATGTGCATACACAGATGCAAATTGGGTATGAGATGTGGATGATAGAAAAAGCACCACCGATAGAGCATTTTTTCTTGGAAGTGGATTAATTTCTTGGTTGAGTAAGAAACAAAGTTGTACATCCTTATCAATAGCAGAATTAGAATATATTGTAGCAACAACTAACTATACACAGGTACTATGGCTTAAGCAAATGTTGAAGGATATAAAGGTAAAATGCAAGGAATCCATAACTATCTATTGTGATAACACTGCAGCAATTGATATATCTAAGAATCCAGTATTACATTCTAAAACTAAACATGTGTATATCAAACTAAATTTTGTGAAAGAGAATGTTGAAGCAAAAGAAGTCAAATTGGTTTATGTGAATACTAAAGAGCAGATTGTGGATATTTTCACTAAACCTTTGCCTAAGGAGACCTTTGAATATCTTAGAGACCAGCTTGGGGTCATACCCCCACCGGTAGAGACTTAGACAGTTGATGTTTGTCATCAACCACCAGAATTAACAGAGAAAGCTTTTACTCCGGCTTGATGAGGAAGCTACTTCTCAGGGGGAGTAGTTGGTATACTAAATTGGTTACTGAATTGGTTGGTATTTTATATGGTTTTTAATATTGCTTTGGCATTTGATGTCAAAGGGGGAGAGATTGATATGGAAAAACACATTATCTTTTTGGGAGAGATTGTTACTTTGGGAGAGACTTTGATTACTCTCTGTATCTGAATTATTTCTGGTTATGATCTCT
This sequence comes from Cryptomeria japonica, assembly GCF_030272615.1. Lineage (NCBI taxonomy): Eukaryota > Viridiplantae > Streptophyta > Pinopsida > Cupressales > Cupressaceae > Cryptomeria > Cryptomeria japonica. Next base: position 170,680,986 of record NC_081408.1, on the reverse strand, counting down.
TTTTGGGAGATTGTTGGTTTTTGGTATTTGGCATTTCTATTTTGGCACTTTGATGGTTTTTCCATCTTGTGTTGCCATCAATGCCAAAGGGGGAGATTGTTGGTATTTTGGTATGGTTTTGTCATTGATGTCAACACCTACTAACACTTATCAACTCTGGCACTTTGGAGAATCAACAACATTCACTAGCAAGCAAGTGACTTATGCACAGTCACTGGTATCTAGTACACCGATAGGATATATTGTTCACCGGCACTTGGAATGGCATGGAAAACACCTGGTTATGTTGAATACATCATTTGGACACTTTGTCTTGGAGATTTGTTCATTGACATACTCGTGTTTGCATATTTGTTGTCACCGGCAGATAGGTCCAGGTTATACACCGGTGGGTTTATCTTTTCCAAATCAGCACAACATGCTATGCAGATATTTTATTATTGTTGTAAATGCATCAAGCCGACATGTTGAATCAGTTATTGCATCGAATATTGTTTTATTTGTAAATTGATTTTATTGTAAAATCCTTTAGATCTGACCTACTAAAATTGGTCTTAGGTTATGATATAAATGTAAGATCTTATTTGTAAGATCAAAAGTGGAATACAAAAAGGAATTGTGAGAAGCTATATGTGAGAATAATCAGAGCTATACATGTAGACATCATTTGAAGGTTGAAGGAGGGTTTTTGTGAAGACAATCAGAACTACACCTGTACTGAATCCAACATAGAAAGATGCTAATTTGAGCAGTACATCCTTATTAGATTTAACCATCCAATTGTAGTTAGTGTGACTCCTATTTGTGTTTGAGTAGTGAGCTCTAGGCGCTTGGCCTTTCTTCATGTGCATACCCCATTTGTATACACATACTATCTACAATAGTATCATTTGATTGTGGGTAAGGTTTCTCACCATGGTTTTTCCCCTTACAGGGTTTCCACATACAAATATTGGTATTATGTGTTGTGGATGCTTTTGTCTTTCTATTTCATGCATTAATCTTTACTGGTATTGGAATTAACTGATAAAACTATCTACCAGCATAAAAGACTGGTTTACTGGTATTAAGAATTAAGTTGGTTAAGTTGTTTTTGGTTTGAATTTATTTGACAATTGATTCACCCCCCCCCCCCCTCTCAGTTGTCTCCGGGACCTAACACAATCTTAGTAGAGAAAATGCATTCATTGGGAAAAGACTCTAGGTTAGGTAGGGAAAAGGGTGAAGGAACCTCAACTAAGTGGTCAATCAACACTTGACCCTTTATTGCCTTCTGCGAGAAAAACTTAAGGTCAAACTTAGTCAACACCATAACCCACTTGGCTAAGCGTCCTGAAAGATCAGTTTTAGAGAAGAGATGTTTAAGAGGGTGAAATTTAATTATAATATGGACTTCAACATTCAAAAGGTAATGCCTTAATTTTTGGGTTGCATAAACTAAAGCAAGGCACTACCTTTCTATCACAGAATATTGAGATTCGTAATCGAGTAGAGTGCGACTTAAATAATAAACAAGAAATTCTCTACCATCCTTATCACATTGTGCTAATAAGGCTGCAAGAGCATGAAGGGAGTAGATGTGTATAATAGAAAGGGCTTAGAAGGGTTAGCTAGTTGAAGAATAGGAGGATTGACCAAATAGGTTTTTAAGTCTTCAAATGCTTGACGACAATCCTCATTCCATTGAAAGGTGATATTCTTTTTAAGCAATTGAGTAAAAGGAAAGGTATGATCCGCAAGTTGAGAAACAAACCTATGAATAGCTTGGATCTTTCCTTGTAAACTTTTTAGTTGGAAACTTTTTTAGGAGGTGGCATGTTAACAATGGCATCTATGTTTTTTGTATCCACCTCAATTCCACAATGTGAGACTATGAATTCTAATAGTTTACCATTATCCACACCAAAAACACACTTTCAGGGATTCAAGCGCATGTTATACTTACAAATTCTCCCAAAGACATAATGAAGGATATTAACATGATCTATACGAAGAATGGATTTAGCTAAGATGTCATCAATGTAATCTTCTAAGATTTTATGCATGTAATCCTGGAAGATAAGGGTCATATCATGCTGATAGGTAGCACCTACATTTTTCAATCCAAAAGGCATCATAACCCAACAAAACGTGACCCAAGGGGTGGTGAAAGTAGTTTTAAATTGATCTTGAGGATTAATGAAGATTTGATTATATCCTGAGAAACCATCCATAAAGGATAATAAAGCATGATCTACTATAGAATCCACTATCATATTAATATTCGGGAGAGGGAAATCATCCTTCAAAGATGCTTTATTAAGATCTCAAAAATTTATAAACATCCTAATTTTGTTATCAGATTTAGCCACTGCCACAATGTTTGAAATCCATGGGGAATAATTGATAGGACGGATGAATCCGGCATCCAATATCTTTTCAATCTTAGCCCTAACAAGTAATTCTACTTTAGAGTTCATCTTTTGAATCGTTTGCTTCATAGGTTTAGCATCAAGAACTAAGACAATGTTATGAGTGAAAATCTTAGGATCAATATCAGGCATGCCAGAATATATCCAAGCAAAGATTTCAGGGAATTCATATAACAACTCATAATATTTTTTTTGTTCTTCTTCATCAAGACATTTCCCTATCTTAATGACTTTATCTTCAACACAAGGATCCATCCTAATATCAATAGTGTCACTTATGAGGAGATTACTTTGTTGAGGAGTATCCTTTAACTGAGGAAATTCTTTAACTATCTCATCGTTATTTCTTTCTTTCCCAAAGTAAGCTTATACATTTAAACAATAGGGAAAACCACGATTATGGTGATAACGAGGAAGATTATCATAAAATCCTATGAACTCAGCTAGGGAATCATCAGTGGGAAAAACATCCAAAGCAAAGACACTAGAAGAGTTACTTTCAATATACTCTGGATATTTTATTGAAAGAGAAGTAGAGATGACATTAACACTAATAGATGGTCTATTGGAAGCTTTAGTACACTTGAAAGAATCATATCCAAGCCCAAATGTCATATCATGAAAGTTGTTTTCCAAGGGAACCTTTATCCCTTGTTCTTGAGCACCAGATCCATTACCACTATATCCACACCTAGATAAGATGTGAAAGCTAGGACCATAGAGGTTAGCCATTTCTAAAAGAGAAGGAGGATTTTCATAAAGTGAAGGATCAAAATCCTCTAGATCATACACCAAAGGAGATGAAGTCTGAGAGGCCACCACAAAGTTATTACTCAATGGCCCAGATAAATTAGATTGCTTTTTAAGTTCTTCTTCTTCTTTCTTCTTTTTGAACTTGGGTTCTATAGGGGGAATTTTGTATTCTCCTATGAAAGTAGGATTAAAGTCAAGAGATCCCCAATCATCTTCTACAAGAATCTTTTTAGGAGAGAAGGCATCCTCAGTGGTAGAATTAGGTTGGGAAGGCTCTTCTTCAAGAACCTTAGATTCACTTGAGGAATTATTGGGAAGTGAACTAAAGGTAGGAGATGGATTTGAGGAAACAGACACACTAGTGGGAGTAGAGGCTTTAGAAGAATCATCTAAGATTGTTGGGGAAGAACCAATTGAAGAGGATTTGGATGTTGATGTTTACAAACAAGCCTGGAGATTAGTTTCACATAGCAAGGTATATGTTTTATTGTTATAAATGAACTTAACTTGCCTATGCAATGTGGAGGGGACAACTTGCATGCTATGAATCCAAGGTCTACCTAATAACAAGTTATATGTTAGATCTCCTGACATGACATGGATAGGCATGGGTAAAGTAACATGATCTACCTTAACATGCAAGGTGATGATACCTAATGAATATTTAGCAACATTATTGAAGCCTCAGATAGTAAGAGAATCGGGCTTCATAAGAGATCTATCGACATTTATTTTATGCAACAAGTTAATAATACAAACATTAAGGCCAAAATCATAGTCCAGTAGTGTTCATCTTATTACACTATCATTTATGATAGCCACAATCATTAAAGGATCATATTGATGTTGGATCTCACTAGTGGGTAATTCATCTTGTGTAAAAACAATTTGAGCCTTAGGAGATGTAATAGAATCAATTAAGGAAGCCATATTATTGGATGTCACCGCGGGTGGGACATTCAAAGTTTTCAAGGCATCTTGTAACATTCTATGATTGGTTGAGGAAGTTTGAATCAAATCCCAAAGGGATATCTTGGCAGGAGTAGCTTTAAGTTGTTCAATAAGATCATATTCCTTGCCAAGGGTTTGTGAGATATGGGGTGCTTGAGGAAGAATAGGTTTAGGATCAGGAAGAGAAGTTGGGATAACTGGAGGAGGATTAGGATGCCTATTATTTCTTGTATTATAGGTGTGGACAACTGCATGATGACTCTCCTTAGTTAGTTGTTTAGCATAACTATAAGGACTCTTGATGGGATTTCTTCCTTGTACAGTTGTGATAGGTTTGTGAGGAGTACTAAAGGAATCATGACCATATCCACCTTGAACTTTGAATAGAGGTTGATTAGGGAGAGGCAAAGTTGAGGAAGGATAATCACCTTGGACTGTAAAAAGAGGCTTGCTATGTTCATTCATGTTTATCATGTTGATTAACCTTTTAGATGTATTTTTTTGTTTGAAGATTTAGGCAAAGAAATAAAGTCATCAAGGGCATCATCCAACAAAGCATGGTCATATCGGTTGAAAGGTTTATCTTTTGATTCAAAAGGAGACATACCCTCATAAAGGGAATTGCTGTAAACAATCATGTTACTAGATCTAGTGGAGGAAATGATAGGAATGTACCCATGAGAGGAATCATTCAACTTATCTTTCTCATCATCGTGAAATGGCATAGTAACAAGGTTGATTAGTTTTTGGAAAAATGAGGGTTTAGAAGGCTTAGGGTTCAAAAAATCTTCTAGAGCTTCGTCTAATTCATCCTTACTAAGCTCATAATCAGCATAATTGCATACATCATCAAAAGCATGGAAATCTTGTAACTATAAATCTGATTGAGATGGAAATTGATTAAAATTTAAACACAATGCAAGTAAAAGGAAAGCTCTTTTTTTTCTTTTTCTTGATTTTTTCACTTTTTTGGGGAATTTTATGTTTATAAAGAAAAATGAAAAGATACTAAATCTATAACTAACAATGCAATGCAATGAAAATGAGATTGGATTCATGTCGGGTTCACCAAAGATGTGTAGGGGAAAAAGTGAGACTAGGCGAGTAAACCCTAATCCCACTCTTGCATACACACTCATGGAATACGAAAGAGCCTAGGGAGGTAACACACTTCGGCTACTTCATGTGAGAAAGAGAGAGTTGAGGATTACCTCTTAGCTTTTCTATTCCCTTGTTGCAAATGAGACATAAGAATAATGCAAGTATACACTAGTAACCCTAATTTGAAAATGCAAAACTGAGAATATCTAATATGCTGCTGAAAAGTACAGGTTAAGAGGTAAATTTAGAGGTGTGCCTATGCCAAATATCTAAGCCAAAATGTTTGGGACTAGAGTTATATGCCCCTATCCTTATTCTACAGGTCTGAAGTTGTACCTGTCAGTCTGGGATCTGAGAATTGAGATCTATTGATTTGCCAAATTTTGCTGAGAATAGGGAGGACCAAGGTGTCACGCCCATGTCCCAGGGGTTTTTGCTGAGTTCTTCCCTTCGAAACAGTCCCTGTGCACTTTGTCGGTCCTAAAACTTATAGTGACGCTCGAATCCCAAATCTACACCTGTAGTTGAAAATAGGGTTTTGGTTGGCTATATAAGGTTTGCCTTAGTCAAACCCTTATTTCGGTGATTTCCACCTCAACAAATATCTGATTTGTATAGTAAAATAGTGTGTGCAAGAATCTTGTGTGTGTACAAGATCTTAGGATGAAAGTAAACAATCTAGAGCAACCCTAAAGAGTAAACCCTAATTTCTTGCAATTGACAAAATGAATGCTCTAAATCAATGATGTAAAGTGATCGATAGCATGAATGTAAATCAAATCGATATAATGAAGCTTATACAAAGACATGAAAACAACATGAAACCATAGCAAACCCCAAGGGAGAGGTACAAGCCAATCTTCAGTCGGTGATCTCCAATTGCTTTCCTACATCTTCAAAATCCCCAAAATGATGAAAGAATGCTTGATGAATTATTGATAGGTGTTTTTGAATGTTATTGAATACTCCAAAGATATTCTCTTTTACTACATAGAAGGTTCCTTGTAATCTCTCCAAAAGCTTTTTCTAGATCTAATTCTTTTGACCTTTGAACAAAGAAAGAGAGCCCTTATGTATGAAACCCTAGATTTTAATTTCATCTTTTGGCCAACCTAGGATTTGAATTTCCTGCCAATGTTTTGAGGTTAAGAATTATAATATCATAGAATTATGCTCCCGAAATTTCAGAAAAATGTCGGGGACCGTGTGCAAAGTGCACATGGTCCGACCAACTTTTAACCAAATTTTTAGGGCCATTAGATATGATGATATTAGAGTGAATCCCAAAGTTACAACTGATTTTAAGATGTTTTGATATGAGAAATTGGGCCTTAAAGGTTAAAATATGACATAATTAGGGTTTATGATTTAATGATTAATTGAAGGAATAAAATGAAAAGAGGCACACTTAGGGTAAAGGGCCCAACTTTATAACATTTGAAGAGGTGAAATATGAATTTATATTTAATTAAATTAATTAATTAAATGCTTCAAGGAGATTAGAAATGCAAGATGCAAAACACACTAAGGTGGGTACTAAACCAAGCATGGAATTGTACCACCCTACCAAGGGAGTACAATTTATGATGCTATACTTTTAGTTCATCTTAACCGGATTGTAGTCTGAATATTGTTTTAAGGTAGTGAACCTTCCCTGAGGGTTGTAGCCTTATGGGTCTTTGTATTTTGAGCAGTGAGCTCTAGGCAGTGTACATGAATGCATGTGCATTCTCCATTGCAATATTTATACATACTATTGCAGAGTATCATCTTATTATGGGTAGGTTCCCACTATGGTTTTTCCCTTGATTGGGTTTTCCACATCAAAATCTTGGTGTTATGTGTGTTGTTGTTATTGTGTTTTATCTTTATTATTGTTGCAGTTGATCAAATCTAGATTGTGCTTAATTTGTTTAATCCAGTGAAAACTGATTCACCCCCCCCCCTCTTAGTTTTTCTTCATTGTTGTTGCCAACAAGTGGTATTAGAGCTAGATCCTCCTGAAGAAACTTGACTACTTGAGGAGATCTCAGATGTCAACCTATGTGTTCAAGAAACAGAGTCCTAGATTTGATGGAAATAATTACACTGTATGGGAGGACCAGATGGAAGTTCATTTGAAGTGTACTGGAGAAGATTATTGGAAGATTACAAAGAATATCTACAATGTTCCTCAGAATGGACTGATTATTGCTTCTTAAATCAAAGATGTTGAACATAACATAAGAGCTAAGGAAGCATTTCTGATTCCCTTGACCAATTCAGAGATGACTAATGTGATGGGTCTGCATATTGCACATGAGATCTAGAAAAAGTTAGAGACTTTGTATGAAGGAGATGCACAAGTTAAAGTTGCTAAGTTGTAGAGTTTGAAATTAAAGTATGAGATATTGAAGATGGGAGAAGATGGGAACATAACATCTTTTATGGCTAAAGTGAATGAACTTGTTATGAACATCAAATGTGCCAGTGGAACACTTGAAGAAGATGAGATTGTTGCTAAGGTGTTGAGATCCTTACCTCTTGCTTCCAAAGCTAAAGTTGTTGCTATTGATGAGATCCAAAGTGTGACTACTATAACAAGAGATATGTTGGTAGGTAAGCTGGCTACATTTGAATTGAGTGAATTTGGAGAATAACATGGTAAATATGAGATTGCATTTAAAGCCGCTATATCTAGGAAGCTAAAGTATGATCCAAGGGAGAGTTCATATGGGGTTTCAAGGTATGAAAGATAGATGAGAGAGATGGAAGAACATGAAAAAGATTTGGATGAGCTTGAAGCACTTATTACTCAAAGATTGCCTAAGGGAGTCGATAAGTATGATGAAAAGTTATCTTTGAAATGTTTCACTTGTACTAAGATAGGACATTTTGCTTCTAGGTGTCCTGAAAGAATGTCTAGATATGATAAGAATGAAAGGAATGATGGATTTGATAATAATGATAGATATGATGATGTAGAGTAGGCAACTAGAAGGTAAGAAGACCCTAAATCACCCCTATATGCCTTGTCTAAGGCCTATTGTAACCCCACAACTAGGGTTCTACACATACCAATGTAACCAGTCACTTACTGCACTTCCTAAGGAGGGTTTGGATTGTTTAAAAACTAAGATCACTCACCCTATCCTTCCAACCAAGTTTGGAAGTCTCCTTTTTACACCCGGGTCAAGAAACCCCTATTTAGGCCTAATTCTAGTAGCCCTGCCAGACCAGCATTTCCAATCTTATTCAAAATTATTCCCAAACAACCTAGCAAAAATTTGTAGTTTTGAGTACCCTTTTGAGGCTTACATCAAATCCCAATAGATTGAGGCTTGACTCTTCTCCAGAACCCCTAAGCACCTATTGAGTTTACAGACCTAATAGGCCTAATTAGGCCTATTTTCCAAAGCAAGTACTTGAAGATGGGGTTGAAGACCTAATATCACCACTTGGACATGTTCCCTTTTCCTCTAATAGACTAAATCCACCATTATATTGGTCACCAAACACCCTAGGTGACTATTTGTTCATTCCTCCTTGTAGGCTAGACTAAACACATTGTCTTGTTTATCCTAGGTTTTGATGGAAACCACACCAACCCTCACTCCCAGATTCCACCATTTTCAAATCTACATGTACACTCATCTAAATTGCATTTTCCAAGAGGCTATTGAATTCCACAAAGGAATTTTCAAGTTAGGGCCACATCTTTGGTGAAACCCTATGAACTGGGGTTTTGAATGACAGTTTTTGGTAAACTGCCCACAACTCACTCCAAACTCTACCAAATGGAGTCAAACCACTTGCATTCAAACCTGAACTCACACCACTAAACAACCAATTCAAAATTCCATGCAGTCAAATTCCTTTTTAGATTGTACTTGTACAAAAACAGTGAAAATTGGGTAAAATCTGAGTTTTCTTGTTTGAACCTCTTTTCTCCAATCGGTAGCAATGTTGCTTAGCAACTTTTTACAATTTTGCATTTTTGACATTTTTGACATGCCAAAGTCCCTAATGGACTTTTTAAACCTATCCTAGGCCTAAAACAACTCAAGACAACTTATCAACATGCCTCCTACACTACATGAACCCCATAGCCTAATTTGGTCTCTAGGTTTATAAATGACCTTAGAGGTAATTGGCCTTACAAATGGGTTCTTTATCCAAAGGATCCAAACTGATCCAACACATCAACCTAGGATGTAAGACCACATAGCTACCACTAAAACAACAAATGAAATCAAAAGACAAGAGGGTGCCCTGCACCATATGCAAATCATGATAAGTATGATAATCCCTATAAACCTAATCTAAAGTACAGATATCAGAAGAGATGTTATTATGTTGTTGATGAAGGTGTGATAGATGAGGAGTCTGAGAATGGGAATTTAGAAGATGAATTTGTATTTATTGCTATCAAGGAAGATGATCTGGTACTAGTGAATTCTACAATTTGCATTATTGAGGAGAAAGATTTGGCTGCTAAGATTGAAGAAAAAGATGAATAGGTAATTGACAGTGGTTGTTTACATCATGTGATATGTGATAAAATAAAATTTGTGAATATGGAGAGGTATGATGGTGGTATAGTAAGGTTTTGATATGATAAATCTTGTGTGATTCATGGTAGAGGTTCTGTTTCCTTTGATGGTAAACATAATACTGATGATGGCTTATATGTTGAAGGTTTGAAGCATAATATTTTGAGTGTTGGATAGATGGTTGACAATTGATATGATTTCCAATTAAAGAATGGTAAATGCAAGGTTTTGAATTCCTTTGGTATAAATATTGCATTAGGAACAAAGACTAAAGGTAATATCTTTCACTTGAATCCCAGTGAGAAAAGTTGTGTGATTGCTTAGATTGATGAAAGTTGGTTGTGACATAGAAGGATGTGTCATGTAAATTTTGATTGCATGATAAGGATAAGTTTGATGTAGAGCATCATGGACCCTCCCACAATCACATTGCAACTCATTATTCTTTCTTCTTGAAAACTTAACTCTTCTTGTTTCACCTTCCTTCACTAGGCATCACCAAGATGCCCAAATAGAACTCTCAACCTCACCAACTTGTTACAACACTTCCTAGGGCCTCTACATACCCTATTCCACTTTACCCAATAGGATTTACTCACCCTATCAACTGGTTCTCTCACAAACCCTTACCTGGGTCTCTAAATAGGCCACTCCCTAGTACCCCTATTCAACAGGTAATCTAACCTTTACTCAAGATAATCCCAAAAAACTTGCAAAAAAAATTATATATCTAGATACCCTTTTGGAAGTTACACAACATGCATGAAAATAAACTATGGGTCTTTTGGATGAAATAATCAGACCAACACCTTGCTACACACCAACTAGGCCCAATTAGCCCTCTTTTCCAAAGTAAGTACCAACAAATGGTACGATCACAACTCAAAACAAAAAAAAAAGTCTTGAAAAATATTCCAAAACAGTATATTTTCTAGGTTTCAAGGCAAGACTCACTCATTGTTAGATACTAAACCCCCTTTAAATTGGCTTAAAAACTAGGGCCTCCTTGTTCAAACCCCAAAACTCACTTCTAGACCTTGCAACTTGGTGTTAACCATGAATTTACCATCCCCTAACACTGTTTCACATAAAAAAAACTACCTCCTTAAGGTAGATCTTCTGCTGCTACACTCATTCCTCCATTTTCATGCTTTTCTTCACTCAATCTCTTACCCTAGGGTATCAACACTTCATCTCCATGTTATTCCCTACACATGTAAGATTAGAGAAATATATAATAAAATATTCCTGACCCATTACACAAGAAACAACAACCACATAAAGTGGAATGGGTCACATTTGTATTGTGACTCTCAAAACTCCCCTAAAACAATCACCTACAGCATATTTTAGGACAACCAATAGAAGTATATCAGATTTGAATGTAAAACCTTCAATAATAGTATCAAATGATAGTACAAAACTCTTCTACATTTCCAAATCCATTTCCAATAAAAAATGAAGCAAATAAGAAGAGTTTTAGACCAATAAAGTGCAGATTTTAGACAAAAATTGCAAGGAAAACCTTGTATTTTTATTGCCAAACCCCAAACTCTTACAATGCCAAGAAAATCTGACCCTCAACCTCTTCATTTTTTATCATAAAAAACATATTTAAACCTATTCCCTTCATGGAAACCAAAAACCAACTCTTAACCACCCATACAACCACTTTTGGGTGTTTACAATTTTAATTTGTTGTCAAATTGACACTTATAGTTGTCAATTGACAAGTTTTTAACCTTTTTGCATCTTGACACTTTCTGATCAACTTTATTACATTAATATGGTCACACAAGACCTTATAAAACTTAAAATTCTCATTAAAAACCTATTCTACCCATTGGACCCCATTACATTACTCATTTTGACATTATTTGCCCAACATAGCAATTTTGACAACTTATTACAAAATGACTCATTACATGAGTTTGATGACTCCAAATGGCATTATTATTCATGTTTAAAATATCAAATGGTAATTTTAACCTTATAGACTTAATATCTCATAAATATTCATTATGGCCTCATGGTGGCCAATCTTGTCTTGGGTGCTCCTGCACCATACTCCCCGCCTCAAAAATTTCCAAGTCTCTTGGAAATGGTGTACCTGCAAAAACAAACAAACATAAAACCTGCACCATCTTTCCCTTGTAGTGCTCTCATCTTCACCTTGGGTTTGTATTTTTCATTCTCTTGACTTCCCATCCATTCTTTGTCTCTTGTACCCCTCATTGCTGCTTTTTCCTCTTGAATCTTCTCCTCCATGCTTTGATTAGGTTGCTCCCAGCTTCTCTCTATCTAACCTACATCTTCACATATGCCAAAACATTTGATACTCTGACTCTTCCCTTTCATCTTCACTCTTGTTTTCCTATTCATTAGCAATATCAACAAAATCAAGAAGTAATAGCATGCCCCTTCCACCATTTGACTTCTACCAACATCCATCATCTTCACCATGTTTGGAATCTTTTTCACAATAACATACATCTACAAAACAATCAGACTTACCACCCAGAGACAATTCATAGTCTTATCATCAACATATTTCATCTCCACGTGAGGAGAACTCACACTTTCACTAGCCTTCTCATGGCCCATCATCATCTTATCAACCAACTCAACTTCCTTTACCAACTCATTCCTCATCTCATGCCATTCCTCTTAGCATACCACCTCTCTATCCAACTTCAAGGCTACATCATTAGCCTCACAATTCACTATCATAGGGGTACTTTGTTGTACTATACCCTTTATTCCATCCAAAGGAAATTCCATGGTCCCAATCAAAATCACTTTTGTATACTCAAGCCCTTCAAGACTTGAACCCTTGTTGTTATCACCAACATCTTTATCTTCCATCTCTTTCTCAACTCTTAGAACCTCTTTGTCCTCATGTTCCTCATCTTCCTCACAAACTAACTGCTGCCCTTTTCTCTCTTGACCTTCCAAGGGACAACTTACCTTTCCTCTGACATCTTTATCCTCTCCTAGGATCTTTGTCTCAACTTCATACACATCTTCCCTATCAGCATCACCCTTTATCATACTATCCTCCACTTTCTTTGTCAGCAAATCAATTTTATCTTCTACTATGACCTCTCAAGGCCATCCTTTCCTTGTCATTGGCAATACACCAACACTCTCATTCACATTTTCTCCTCTTCTTATATAGACCTCTGACTTATCTGAACCACAATCTTTCACATCATCTAACTCACATGTTGCTCGTCCTATCAATGGACTCTTCATCTGCACAATCTCACTTTGCTTCTTCTCAAGGATTGCTTCCTTGTTCTCCTTCACCTCATACCTTCTCTTTGCATCTTCTTCCTACAACTTAGACTCTACCTTGTCTTCTTCAAGCCTAGAAGTGGCTTCTATCTCTATCTTTTCTCCATCCTTATGTTCCTCATACCTTAGGATCTCTCTTCTTGCAATCAACCTTATCTTTGACACTCCCCATGCTACCTTGTCATCCTACAATGATTTCATCACAAACTTTTTCCCATCCTTGTTAATAACATATGCATTTTCTCTACCATCATGTAGGGCTTTAAGATCAACTTGCCATACTCTACCAAAGATCATATGACAATCACTCAAAGGCATAATATCACATAGAATAGTATCATAATATAAATCAATGTTGAAAGAAACATATGCTTTCTCTTTAACATCAACCCATTGACCATTACTTACCCTATATGCTTTGTAAGGTGACTCAAGAGGTGTCCTGGGCAAGTTCAAATTCTACACCATCTCTAATGAGACTAGATTTTCAAAAGAACCACTACTAACAACAACCTTGCATACCTTACCCCTACATTTGCATTGTGCCCGGAATATAGAGTGCCCCTGAGCATACCTTGCCCAGATTTCTTCATCTTCTTCCATGATGGTTTCCTCTCTTATCTCCCAATCTTCAATCTGAAATCTACAAGGACCTACTGCCTTGCTATGATATCACTATGATTCAGAGCATCATGGACCCTCCCACAATCACATTGCAACTCATCATTCTTTCTTCTTGAAAACTCAACTCTTCTTGTTTCACCTTCCTTCACTAGGCTTCACCAAGATGCCCAAATAGAATTCTCAACCTCACCAACTTGTTCCAACACTTCCTAGAGCCTCTAAATATCCTATTCCACCTTACCCAATAGGCTTCACTCACCCTATCAACTGGTTCTCTCACAAATCCTTACCCGGGTCTCTAAATAGGCCAATTCCTAGTAGCCCTATTCAGGGGGTAATATAACCTTTACTCAAAATAATCGCAAAACACTTGAAAAAATATATATATATATATATCGATACCCTTTTGGAAGTTACACAACATGTGTGAAAATAAACTATGGATCTTGTGGACGAAATACTCAGAACAACACCTTGCTACACACCAACTAAGCCCAATTAGCCCTCTTTTCCAAAGTAAGTACCAACAAATGGTACGACCACAACTCCAAACAAAAAAAAATTCTTGACAAATATTCCAAAATAGTATATTTTCCAGGTTTCAAGGCAAGACTCACTCATTTGATAGGTTAGATACTAAACCCCCTTTAAAATGGCTTAAAAACTAGGGCCTCCTTGTTCAAACCCCAAAACTCACTTCCAGACCTTGAAACTTGGTATTCACCATGAATTTACCATCCCCTAACACTTTATCACATAAAAAAAATACCTCCTTAAGGTAGATCTTCTGCTGCTATACTCATGCCTCCATTTTCATGCTTTTCTTCACTCAATCTCTTACCCTAAGGTATCAACACTTTATCTCCATGTTATTCCCTGCACATGTAAGGTTAGAGAAACATATAATACAATATTCCTGACCCATTCCACAAGAAAAATCAACCACATAAAGTGGAACGGGGCACATTTGCATTGTGACTCTCAAAACTCCCCTAAAACAATCACCTACAACAGATTTTAGGACAGCCAATAGAAGTATATCAGATTTGAATGTAAAACCCTCAATAATAGTATCAAATGATAGTACAAACACTCCTCTACATTTCCAAATCCATTTCTAATAAAAAATGAAGCAAAGAAGAAGAGTTTCAGACCAATAAAGTGCAGATTTTAGACAAAAATTGTAAGGAAAACCTTGTATTTTTATTGCCAAACCCCAAACTCTTACAATGCCAAGAAAATCCGACCCTCAACCTCCTCATTTTGGATCATAAAAAACATATTTAAACCTCTTCCCTTCATGGAAACTGAAAACCAACTCTTAACCACCCATACAACCACTTTTGGGTGTTTACAATTTTAATTTATTGTCAAATTGACACTTATAGTTGTCAATTGACAAGTTTTAACCTTTTTGCATCTTAACACTTTCTAATCAAATTTATTACATTAGTATGGTCACACAAGACCTTATGAAACTTAAAATTCTCATTATAAACCTATTCTACCCATTGGACCCCATTACATTACTCATTTTGACATTATTTGCCCAACATGGCAGTTTTGACAACTTATTACAAAATGACTCATTACATGAGTTTGATGACTCCAAATGGAATTATTATCCATGTTTAAAATATCGAATGGTCATTTTAACCTTATAGACTTAATATCTCATAAATCTTCATTATGGCTTCATGGTGGCCAATCTTGTCTTGGGTGCTCCTGCAGCAAAGTTCTACTCAAGTTGTTAGAGATTTGCCTAAGATTGTGTATCCTTCTAATCCGGTATGTAAAGAATGTGAATTGGGAAAGCAAACAAGAAATTCATTTAAGAGTAAGGTGTGTACATCTAATGGAGTGTTAGATCTTGTACATACTAACTTGTGTGGTCCTATAAGAGTGAGAAGCATGCAGGGTGACAAGTATTAAATGTTGTTGATTGATGACTACTTTAGAATGATGTGGGTTACTTTTCTAAGAGAGAAATCAAAAGAACTAGAGAAATTCAAGATATTCAAAACTAAGGTGGAGGTTGAGACAGGGTTGAAGTTGAAGTGTCTGAGATCTGAAAGAGGAGGAGAATTTAAATCCAGTGAGTTTGATTCATTTTGTGAGAGGAATGGAATTAGAAGGAAGTTATATGCTCCTAGGATCCCTCCGTAGAATGGAGTTGTTGAAAGGAAGAACAAAACTATTTTGGATGCTACTAGAACTATGTTGATTGAAGAAAATGTTGCACAAACCTTTTGGAGAGAATTTGTTAGCAATGTTGTTTACACATTCAACTGGGTGCATATAAAAGGTGATTCTTGTAAGACTCCTTATGAGTTATGATTTGGTCATGTTTCTACAGCTAGATATTTCAGAGTTTTTGGAAGCAAATGTTATATCAAAAGAGATGAGGATATATGAACATTTGATGCAAGATGTGATGAAGGAATCTTCTTGGGATATTCTACTAAGAGCAAGGCCTACTGGTGTTACAATAAGAGGTTCAAGAAGGTAGTGAAAAGTGCAAATGTGAAGGTTGATGAATGTCATGGGAAGTAGATCAGAGCATGCAGATATGAGTTTGATGATCAAGATGTTATTTCAAAGCCTGCACAGACTAAGATCTTGAATCAGAATGCTCTGGTAGAGACAATTAATCTAGATATTTGTATTTCTGGTGAAGAATTTCAAGAGACTAAGAATCAAAATAATCAGAAGACTCTAAGGTATGTGAAGTTGAATCATTCAGAAAATCAAAATATTGGTGATAAAAATAAAGGTGTGATGACTAAGAGAAGGATTGTTTCTAAAGAGATGTGCCTGATTTCCAAGATTGATACTTAAAGATGTTGTTGAAGCTTGTACGAATGAGAATTGGATAAAAGTTATGGAGGAAGAATTGAATCAGATTGAGAAGAATGACACATCAGAACTTGTTCTGAGACCTAAAGACAAGAATGTGATTGGTACAAAATGGGTATTCTAGAATAAATTGAATGAGCTGGTGAAGTGGTTAGAAAAAAATCAAGATTAGTATGTAAGGGATGCTCTCAGATGGAAAGAATTGATTGTGAGGAGAATTTTTCTTTGGTAGCTAGAATTGAAGTTGTTAGATTGTTGCTTGCATATGTTGCTTACAATAATTTCAAGGTATATTAGATTGATGTGAAGTCGGCCTTCTTGAATGGTGATCTTGAGTAGGAAGTCTACATTGAGCAACAAGATGGATTTTCATTATCAGATGAAGGAGACATGGTATGCAGATTGAAGAAAGCATTGTATGGACTGAAGCAAGCCCCTAGAGCTTGGTATGCTAGATTAGACAAGTATCTAATGAAGTTGGGATTTTTTGAAGGTATTGTTGATAGTAACTTATACTTTAAGGTTGATAATGATAATATTTTGATTGTTGAAGTATTTGTTGATGACTATTTTTGGAGGAGGTGATGATTTGAGTATGAAGTTTGTTGATGATATGCAAAAGGAATTTGAGATGTCTATGATAGGTGAGATGAAATTATTTTTAGGATTGTAGATTAATCAGACTGCTAAAGGCATTTTCATTTCTCAATCTAAGTATGTGAAGGAATTGTTGAATAAATTTGGGTTAGATTATTTTAAACCTGTTGGAACTCCTATGGTGACTAGATGCAAGTTGTCTAAGCAAGATAAATCTCCAAAAGTTAATTAGACCTTGTACAAATCTATGGTTGGTGGACTATTGTACTTGACCCAGACTAGACCAGATATTATGCATGTTGTTTGTCTTTGTGTCATATTTCAAGAAGAGCCTAAAGAGATTCATGCCACTAGTGTGAAGAGGATTTTCAGATACTTGAAGGGGACTATTGATTATGGTTTGTGGTATCTGAATAAAGATGATTTCATGTTATGTGCTTATACTGATGTTGATTGGGTAGGTGATGTTGATGGTAGGAAGAGAACTACCGATGGAGCTTTCTTTTTGGGGAAGAAGTTGGTTTCATGGGTGAGTAAGAAACAAGATGCTATATCTCTATTTACTGTTGAAGTTGAATATATTGCTACCACTAGCAACTGTACTTAGGTAGTTTGGATGAAGCAGATGTTGAAGGACATTAGAGTTGTGTATATGAGTCTACTGTTATATACTATGACAATTCAAGTGCTATTAATATTTCCAAGAATTTAATACTACATTATAAAATAAAGTATATATCAATTAAGTATCATTTCTTGAGGGAGAAGGTCAGTGATGAAGAAGTAAATTTGGAGTATGTATCTACTAAGGATTAGATTGCAGATATTTTTACTAAGCCTTTGCCTATACATACATTTGTGTATTTGAGAGATAAGTTAGGGGTCTTTTCCCCTCTTGATGAGAACTAGATGCATTGAGATGCATCAATCCGGTGGACCTCATAGTCTTATCCTTTTATCTGAGTTGATAAGTTGGTGTTGCTACTCAACTAGGGTAGTCAGTGTGTTGCTCAAATTTGTGATTTTATCCTAAGGGGGAGAGAATTTCCTTCTTAGAGGGAGAGATGCATGATTTGTATTTTTTCTTTGGCATTGTTGTCAAAGGGGGAGAGAATCATGTGAAAAACTACCTTATCTTTGAAGCTCTGTGTGCATGATCTTAGGGGGAGATTGTTGGTGTTGATTTATTCCTTTGCATTGATTTTTATTCACATTCATATGTTTCCACCAATGAAAAAGGGGGACATTGTTGGATATTGTTGTTGTTATGATATGTTGTTGTCATTGATGTCAACATATTCCTGTGTTTTGGTATTACAAAGAGTTGTTTTGGTGATCCAGTGATTGTAGTGAGTTGATCTAGTTGTTTTATCTATTTTTATGCTGAATAAACTAGAGATACTTCATTCTTTATTGATTTCATGATGCTATGTGATGATTTGGTCAAGTTGTGGATTCTGGTATGGAGATTGGTTTTTAGTGTTTAATGTTGTAGTGTTCTGGTGTTTGATCTGTTGTGCTCCAGTATGATTATATCTTGTGTTATGGATTTAGGATAGTGTTTTGGATGTTTGTGTGTATCTTCATTTCATATGGTTCATGATTTGATGCTCCACAGGATATCTTTCTTGTCTGAGCTGCTATTTTTGAAAGTTCTTGAGTGTTAGTGTGTTGATCGATGAAGATTTGATTAAGTGGTGTTGGTGCAACTATTATTGATGATTTAAATGTGCTTGTTGGTGTTTCCTAATCATGTCCTCTTTGTTTTGGTGGTCTACATTGATCATTGTGTGCTTTCTTGAAGATGTTATAGGTCTGGTGATATTCTTTATGTTATAAGGTATTTTCGGTGGTGTAACATGTTTCAATTGATCTTGGTGAGATTCCTAGTGGTGTTTCCTGTTCAAGGAGTTGATTTGGGTCCATGCTATGTTGTCTATGACATTTTATTAGTCTAGTGGTTGATTTATGTATCGTATGATGTAATTTTCTAATTGGGTGTTGAAGGTTTGGCCAACCTTGTAGTCAAGGTTGATGATTTGTATAAATAGGTGTTATATTCATGCATTTTTGGTGTCGATGTTGAGTCTACATTATCAGAGAGTGTTGTATGTGAAAACAAGTGAATTTATCTTTTGGTATGGTGTATGTAGTAGAGTGTGCTATAGGGCAAACAATTGTGCTTAACCAAAATTGTCATTAGGCATTAGCAGATGCTATTCTTTCAGTTCATCTTAACCAAATTGTAGTCCAAATATTGTTGTTAGGTAGTGAACCTTCCCTGAGGGTTGTAGCCTTTTGGGTCTTTATATTTTGAGCAATAAGCTCTAGGAAGTGTGTCTGAATGCATAGGAATTCCCCATTATAATATTTACACATACTATTGTAGAGTATCATCTTATTGTGGGTAGGTTCCCATCATAGTTTTTCCCTTGATTGAGTTTTCCATGTCAAAATCTTGGTATTATGTGTGTTGTTGTTATTGTGTTTATCTTTATTATTGCTACAGTTGATCAGATCTAAGATGTGCTTAACTTGTTTAATCTGGTGAAAAATAATTCACCCACCTCTTTTTGGCATTGAGTTGTCATTGATGTCAACCGGTATTGTAGGCTACCAGTAGGGTTTGTCAACCCGGTATGAAGAAGATTGAACCAGCATAAGGAAGATTAACATGAAGGCTTTCCAACCGATATGGTGGAAGACAAAACTAGTATGAATGTGTGGAACAAAAGCATGTATTGAGACTGCCAGTGACATCATCGGTAAGAGGTGATATGAAGTTGTGTGTTGGCATGACAAGTTGTAACTGGTATGTAGGTTGGTTGTTTGTTTGTGTTAATGTCTGTGATGAAGAGGTAGAGTGTCAAAGAGATCACAAACCACCAAAGGTGAAGTTGAGCTACCAGTGTAGTGTATGCTGTGGGGTGGCAACAGGAGAAGGTTTTACTAGTAAGGGTTTGTGTCAGTATGAGGATTGAGAAATGAGCATGAACCGACTCATTGTTGTGGGTTGATTATCGACATGTTTAACAAGTGGATGCTAGTTGGAAAAACTAAATTTGTAGAAGGGATATCATTTGTGTATCTGAGTTTTCATATTGTTTTTACTAAGTAGGTGCTTAGTGCAGTGGTTGTAGCTCCTTTAGGTTGTAGCCTATAAATTGTGTAGTGGTTGGTGCTCCTGGGGTTGGTGCCCTAAAATTTGTAATCAGATCTTTTCATTGTGAGGCTGGATTGGAGTAGAAGATATCTAGCTATTCTCACCAAGGTTTTTCCCACATTAGGTTTTCCTTGTATATCTGGTATTATGTGTTGCATCTTCATGTGTGTGGTGTATTAATATTTTAGTTATTTCTCCTACACACCTTGATTGTATTGCTTTGGTAGTCGGTCTATATTTTGTGTATTTCATATTGAACCAATATAGCTCTGATTAAGTAAAAAATGTTTAAATCACTAATTCACCCCCCTCTCAATGATCCATTATGTCCAACAATTGGTATCAGAGCATAGGAACCCTATATTGTTAAAGCGTTCTCTAGCTTGGGAAGATCCTATCAAGTGTTCACAATGGCAAGAAATGAATCAGCCTCCTCAAAAGCCCCTATGTTTGATGGTGTCAACTATGCCTTTTGGAGTAGAAGAATGAAAACCTATTTGTTCTCTCTAGGTTGTGATATATGGATGTCAGTTATGAATGGGTATGCAGTCCCTAATAATCCTCCTACTGGTCCAAATGCTAAGAAGGAATATGAGAACAATTCTAAGGCAAAAAATACTATTCTTAGTGGGCTATCTGATAATGAGTTTGTTAAGGTTGTGCACTGCTCATTTGCCAAAGAAACTTGGGATAAGTTGCAGAAAATATTTGAAGGTGATGCTAAAGTCAATGAAGCCAAGTTACAGACATTGAGAGCTCAACTTGAGAGTTTGAAGATGAGAGATGAAGAGAAGATTGTTGACTATCTCCAAAGGATTGATGAAACAACAAACACCACTATAGGGCTTGGAGAAGAAATAAAACATGAGGTGGTAGTGAAGAAAGTACTTATATCCCTCACATCTAAGTATGATAAAAAGGTTTCTGCAATAGAAGAAGCAAAATATTTGAAAGTCTTTACAATGGATGAGTTGTATGGTTCCCTGATTGCTTATGAAATGAGGATTGTTGGTACTGAGGCTATGAAGAAAGAAGCTACATTCAAAACATCAAGAAAAGGAAAAGAAGAGTCTACTCATGATGGAACCAGTGAAGAATCTGATGATATCATGGACAACTTTGTTAGAAGACTCAAGACGGGTTCAAAATAATACAAAGGCAAGTTGCCCTTGAAATGTTTCAATTGTGGAAAGATTGGACATTCTTCTACCAAATGTCCCTATGGTGATAAGAATGAAGATGATCAATCAAGTGGTAGCAGATCATATGATAAGGATAGGAAGAAGAATGTCTACCAACATGGTAGAAGAGGCAACCAGAAGTAGAACAGTCTTTACACACATGAAAATGATACCACCGATGAGGAGAGTGTCTCAGATGACTGTTGCAGTGAAGATGAAGTCAGTGCAACCCTTTTCATGGCCCAAGAGGTTTTGGTACCTGAATAAGGAGAAGAGGAAGAGCGAGAAGGAGAAGTAGATCTTGAAGCAGAGCTCATCAGTACCTTGGAAGAGCTAAAGAAAACAAGAAGAGATCTGAAGAAGGTGAAAAAGGTTGTAGCTAAAGAACTAGAGATGTTGGAGAAATCTCTTGAAGAGTCCAAGAAAATAATTGCAGATCTAAAACTTCAATTGGAAGAAGCTGAGAGGATCTGTGAAGTTACTAGCACCGGATTGGGTAAAAAGGAGAAGGAGCATTAGAACCTATAATAAGAAATTGTCAAGCTCCAGAAGGAAATAGAGAAAAGCAAGGAAGAAATGAAAGTGAGAAACAAATATGAAGGCAACATCGAAGCTTTAGACAAGATGTTGAGCAAACATAATCAATATAAAGATATCGGTGGCTTAGGATTTAAGGAGGCTCAAAGTTCAAATAGAAAAGATACATCCAGAAAGGAGATATTGTTTACTTCTTCAAATGAAGGTGAAGAGAACAAGACATTCACGGTAAGCAAAGATGCTGGTAAGAAGAAATATGCAGATGTTGTTAAGAACCACCACACAAACCGGTATACACAATCAATGAACCGGAGACCATACTCAATGCACCAACATGCAGATCCAAGGAGAAATGGAAGAGCTGATCATGATGAATTCACTAGAGTTAGCAACATGAAAAGAAGACCCCTAGTGAGGTAGTCATTTGTAGGACCAAGACAATCTAACTTGTATGTTCCAAACTTTCATGGTTATTATCACCGGTGTAATAAGTTCGGTCATAGAATGGCAGACTATAGGAAAATGAATGTAAACCCCATTTTTGAGAGTAGAAACTCATTTTCTGTATTACAAGGTACAAATGTCACTTGTTATAATTGCAATGAGTTTGGTCATAAGAGTTATGAGTGTAGGAGAAATGTGTAGATGTCCTACAAGAATGCTTTGCACACATCTTTAAATGCTAATGTAAAATGTTACAAGTGTGAAAATTTTGGTCAGATAGCAAGGCATTTTAAGCTAAGAACTGATAAGCAAAAGAAAACAGTACCAGATTAGAAGATAAAGACTAAATCGGAACACAAGATGACAGAAGAGGAGAAGAAAGAAGAGAAACAGGTTTGGATAGAGAAGAAGAAGAACAAGATAGTGTCAAGCTTGATTGTGCAGATTGCTCTACACGCTGAAAGGAAGAATTTATGGGTAGTTGATAGTGGCTTCTCAAATCACCTGATCAAAGACAAGAAAAAGTTTATCAAACTTGATGATTGGAATGGTGGTTCTATCCATTTTGGTTACAACTCCTCCATCAAGATTAAAGGTTGTGGTACATTGATATTAATGGAAAGCTTAAGGCTCATGATGTGTACTACATGGAAGGACTAAAGCATAATCTACCGAGTGTAAGTCAGATGTGTCACAAAGGGTACAAGTTCATATTTGACTCAACCAATTATCAGATAAGAAATCAAAGTACCGATCAGGTTGTGGTAGAAGGAAAAAGAATAGATGGTAATGTCTATAATATGAAGGAATGTTATGAGTCCCAATGCATGATAGGATAGGTTAATGAAAGCTAGTTGTGGCACCAGAGATTAGGCCATGTGAACTTTGACAATCTGGTGAAGATAAAAAAGAACTAATATGTAAGAAACATTCCACAAATAACAAAACCAGCAAGAACTTGCAAAACAAAGTAGTTGCAAATGAAAATAGAACAAAGCAAGTTGCAAAACAAAAGAGTACAATATCTCAAGACCTCTGGAATTAGTGCATACAAATTTGTGTGGGCCAACAAGGACAAGGGCTCTGATCTGTGAGAGATACTTCATGCTATTCATTGATGACTACTCAAGGATGACTTGGGTGACATTTTTGCATGAAAAATCACTGGCATTTGAAAGATTCAAGATTTTTAGAAGGATGGTTGAAAATGGCAATGGACACCGGTTAAAGTGTTTAAGATCTGATCATGGTGGAGAATATTATTCAAATGAGTTTATTGACTACTATGAGAAACATGGAATCCAGAGATAGTATTCAGCAACAACAATACCACATCAGAATGGTGTGGCAGAAAGAAAGAATAGGACAGTAAAGGAAATGGCTAGAACAATGTTGAATGAGGCTAGCATACTAGATACTTACTAAAAGGAAGCAATTCATACTGTTGTCTATACATTAAACTAGATGCAGCTAAGAGTGAACAGTAGAATGACTCCTTATGAATTATGTTATGACGAGATATTATCACTCAAGTATTTTAGAGTGTTTGGAAGTAAGTGCTTCATCAAGAGAGATGCTGATGGATTAGGAAGTTTTGATTCCAGAAGTGATGAAGGAATCTTCTTGGGTTACTCAACCAAGAGAAAAGCCTACAAATGCTACAACAAGAGATTGAGAAAAATGGTTGATAGTATAAATGTGAGAATAGATGAAGACCTACATAAAAAAGAATCTGCACCGGCACCCTATATTGATGCTTCAGATGATGAGCATGAAGATCAATATGAAAATGGATCAGTAGAAGAAGCACTAAGAAGAACTCCAACCGGTATGTGCAGAAGAACAATCTAGAAAAACAAATCATAGGAGATAAAAATGAAGGTGTGTAGATCAGAAGGAGACTAGCCCGGAATGATGAGAAGGTAAATTTTTGTCTCATGATTGAATTAGAACCCAAAAATTTTGATGATGCCAGTAAAAGTGGGAAATGGGTAGATGTCATGGATGAAGAGTTGAAACAAATTGAGAAGAATCAAAGATGAGAACTTCTTCCTAGATCGGCAAACAAGAATGTCATAGGTACCAAGTGGGTCTACCAAAACAAGATGAATGAAGAAGGCAAAATAATCTGGCATAAAGAAAGGTTAGTTTACAAAGGATATGCTCAAGTGGAAGGTATTGATTTCAAAGAAACCTTTGCACCAGTTGGTAGGTTAGAGGCAATAAGAATGTTTTTACCTTTCTCTTCTTATAAAGGATACAAAGTTTACCAAATGGATGTTAAATCTGCATTTTTGAATGGTAACCTTGAAGAAGAAGTGTGTATGGAACAACCAGAATGATATCTATTACATGATGATGAGATTTTTGTATGTCAATTGAAGAAAGCCCTCTATGGTTTCAAGCACCCCCAGAGCATGGTATTCCCAGTTAGACATGTACTTGAAAGAATAAGGATTCTGGAAAGGGAATTCAGACAACAGCTTGTACATCAAGGTAAATGGAGACCATATGATCATAGTCATTGTGTATGTGAATGACATTATATTTGGTGGAGACAAGGACATCATGTGCAAAGAATTTGCAGATCAAATGAAGACATAATTTGAGATGACCATGCTAGGTGAGTTGTCCTATTTTCTTTGTTTGTAGATCTCACAATAGGAGAAAGGAATTTTCATCTCTCAAACCAAGTATGTTAAATATATGTTGAAGAAGTTTCAAATGGAGGACAACAAACCAGTAAGTAGTCCTATGGTTACCAGTTGTAAGTTGAGCAAACTAGATTAGTCACCGGAAGTTGAGCAAACACTATATAGGTCTATGATTGGTAGTCTATTATATCTAACAACATCTAGACTAGATGGTGTACAAGATGTTTGCATGGTAGCAAGATTCCAAGCTGATCCTAAACAGTCTCACTTAAATGCAGTCAGGAGAATCTTCAGGTATCTGCAAGGAACTATCAATTATGGCTTGTGGTATCCAAAGAAAGGAGACTTCTCTTTGCAGACTTATACTGATGCAAATTGGGTAGGAAGTATCGATGACAAGAAAAGTACAAGTTGAGATGCTTTCTACTTAGGAGACTGGTTGGTATCATGGCACAACAAGAAGCAAGACTCAGTGTCATTATCCACTTGTGAGGCTCAATATATAGTTGTTGCTACATGTTGTTCACAAGTGCTATGGATGAAGCAGACATTGAAGGACATACATGTGGAGATACCAGATCCTATTCCAATCTAGTGTGATTGATGAATACTAAGAGGGGGGGGTGAATTAGTATGCCAAAAATATTCACCTTTAAACACTTTGCTAGACTAACAGTAAACCAATAAAATAGTTTAGTAGACAAACTGGTTAGCACACATGCAAACCAAATAGCAAATAATGCATTTACCCATAGAAGCATAAACATAATAACACAAGATATTTTGACATGGAAACCCAAATGGGAAAAACCATGGTGAGCTGGAACTCACAAGTAACTATCTACAGAAAAGGAACCAGACTGGTTAAGGTCTTACAATGTTTTTTACTAGAACAGATCCTGTTAGGAATCTCAATCTCTATTAGGAGATAAGTCCAATTAAAGACTACCTTGCTAGAGGATTTTAGATCCATAGATGTGAACCACCTTGTTAGAGGATTTTACAAAGGCTTCTCTGAGCCTACCCGGTTAAGGGCTTTAGACTTGTCAAAGAGGTGAGTAATCAACAAGTATATGATCTAGCAAATAGCACAGATTGCTTGGTTAGATCCTTGATACCTCATTCTTAATGCTTTCCAGCATTACTTCAGTCTTCTACACATTCAAACTCTCTCTAACTTCCTCAACCACCTTGAACCCTAGCAACAATATCAACCACAACAATAACAACAACTTAAAACCCTAGACATGATGTCCTTATAAAAGAATCCAATTTCATGTTGGTCCAATAGGATTACAATACAATTTCCTAGGTTCAATGTATCTGGACACTTTCTGGTAACACGACACAAAATGCACTACCAAAGTGTTGGCACTATCAAACAATCGATGGATGGTAACTCATCACAAAATGTCGGTTGATAACTCATCATAGAGTATTACCGATTCATACAAAATACCGGTTCAAGCTGAATACTTCTTGTCGGTTTGACAAAAATGAAGACTAGTAAAAATGTGTTATGCTGCTTTAATCCCTCATACCACTTGAGATCCACAAACCACTTGGGGTCAACATGCCACTTCAGACCGGAAAACACATTCTACAAAACTCCAATAGTCTAAAGACTATAATACAACATACTAGTTGGAACAAATACCGGTTGGGCTCTAACTCATACATATAAAGGGGATCTCAATGCAAGCGTGTGTCCATCAATGACAATCACAACATAATCATCAAAAATGTCAGCAGTGATAACTCAAGTGAAATCAACATCTCCAAGAATCCAGTAATGCACTCAAGAAAAAAACACATTGCAACCAAGTATCACTTCTTGAGGGCAAAGGTAGTAGACAAGGAGGTCATAGTAGAATATGTTCCAACCGGTGAACAGATTGTTGACATATTTACCAAGCCATTTCCTTTGGGTCCATTTGAGTACTTGAGACACAATATGGGAGTTGTTCCACCATCTGACAACACTTAAATGTGTAGGAGGATGTATGGTTCAGGGGGAGTCAACAAATTGTTACTATCTTATGACTCTTGAATCATGAAGCATGGACATAGGGGGAGAATGTGTCCTAACCGGATGTAGACTAGGGAGAGATTATTGGTGTCAAACTAAAGTTCCCTTTGAAATTTCTATCAAAGGGGGAGAGAAATCGGAACAGATAATGTTGACATCAATGCCAAAGGGGGAGATTGTTGGTATTGATTTGTCATTGATGTCAACCGGTATTGCAGGCTACCAGTAGAGTTTGTCAACCCGATATGAAGAATATTGAACTGACATAAGGAAGATTAAAACGAAGGCTTGTGAACCGGTATGGTGGAAGACACAACCGGTGTGAATGCATGTAAGATAAGAAGGTATTGAGACTGTTAGTGACATCACTGATAAGAGGTGATATGAAGTTTTGTGTTGGTATGACAAGTTGTAACCGGTATGTAGGCTGGTTGTTTATTTGTGTTAATGTCTGTGATGAAGACGCAGAGTGTCAAAGAGATCACAATTTTGGTATTTTGCTATGGTTTTGACATTGATGTCAACACCTACTAGGCACTTATCAACTTTGGCACTTTGGAGATCTAGCAACATTCACCAGCAAGCAAGTAAACTATGCAACAGTTACTGGTATATGGTTCACTGATAGGATATAATCATCACCGACACTTGGAATGATATGGAAGACACTTGGTAATGTCAAAGACATCATGTGGACACTTTTTTTTGAAGAATTAATCATTGGTATATTCATATTTGCATATTTGCTTTTACCGGCAAATAGGTCCAGGTTATCTAGGGTTACACTGGCAGGTTTATCTTTTCCAGATCAGCATGGCACGCTATGGAGTTAATTAATTAATGTTGTAAATGCATTAAGCTGACATGTTCAATTGGTTATTGCATCGGATATTGTATTAGTTTTAAAATGATTTTATTGTAATATCTTGTAGAGCCGACCTACAAAAATTGGTCTTAGGGTATGGTATAAATGTAAGATCTTATTTGTAAGATCAAGTATGGAATGCGAAAAAGAATTGAGTGAAGGTATATGCGAGATCAAGCAGGGATATACATGAAGACATCATTTGAAGGTGAAATTAGGTTTTTGTGAAAGCATATCAACATTACACCGGTATGGAATTCAACATATGAAGATGCTATTCTAAGTAGTACATTCTTATTGGATTTAATCATCCAACTGTAGTCAGTGTGACTCCCATTTTGTGATTGAGCAGTGAGCTCTAGGCTGTTGGCCTTTCTGCATGTGCAGACCCCATTTATGTACACTTACTATCTGTAGTAGTATCATCTGATTGTGGGTAAGGTTTCCCATCGTGGTTTTTCCCCTTACAGGGTTTCCACGTACAAATATTGGTGTTATGTGTTATGGATGACTTTAAGTTTATGTTTCATGCATTAATACTTGCCGGTATAGCAATTTGCTATTAACACTGTCTACTGGCATACTTAACTGGTTTACTGGTATTAAGAATTAAGTTAGTTAATTATTTTTTGGTTTGAATTTATTAGACAACTAATTCACCCCCCCCCCTCTCAGTTGTCTCCAGGACCTAACAATTGGTATTAGAGCCAAGTCCTCTTTTTGCAGAAGTTTAACAACTTGAGGAGATCCAATGTCTAGCAACTATTTCAGGAAGGACAATCCTAAACTTGATGGAACTAACTATGGAATATGGAAGATCAGAATGGAGACACATCTGAGCTATATTGGAAAAGATATCTGGGAGGTTACAAAGAATGGATATACTACTCCTACTACAACTCAACCTAATCCTCCAAATCTAGCCAAAGATAAAGAAAATGATTGCAAAGCAAGAGAAGCACTTTTGAGCACATTATCAGATCAGCAAATCATGGGACTATCTGATAGGTCTACTGTTAAAGCTATTTGGGATCACTTGGAAACACTGAATCAAGGAGATTCCATAGTCAAGATTGCAAAACTTGAAAGCTTCCAAGTCAGGTATGAACATCTGAAAATGGAAGAAGATGAAAGGATTTTTGCTTTTATGGAAAGAGTAAATGAAATTGTTTTAGGTATTAAATATTGTGGAGGAACCTTAAGTGAAGATGAGATTGTTTCAAAAGTTTTAAGAGGATTGCCACCGGCATACAAAATGAAGGTTACTGCAATAAATGAACTTAGAACAATGCCTAACACATAAGTAACTAGGGATACATTGATTGGAAAAATATCAGCCTTTGAAATTGAGGAATTTGGTCTTGTTACTACTATAAAGACAAATCTAGCTTTCAAAGCATCAACATCATCTGCATCATCATTTGACAAATCTGATTGGAGAGCCTTTTATGCAAGAGAACTTGAAGAAACTAGGAGAGAAAATGAAGAACTTGAAGAACTTGAAGCACTATTTGCAAGAAAAATGGCTAAAGGTCCAGTTGGAAGTAAGTATGAAGGTAAAGCACCCTTTAAATATTTTAACTGTAACAAGATTGGTCATATGGCTTCAAGATATCCTAATAGACATGCTAGGTTAAGAGAAGAATCTAGGACATACAAGCCTAATCCTGAATTTCAGAAATATAGATTCAAGAAAAATAGGATAAAACTTGTTATATTACTGATGAAGGAGTAACTGATGACTCTGATGAGGATCCGACAGACAATGGATGGGTTTATGTTGCTATAACAGAAGATCAACCAGCACCTACAGTGCAACCGATGGAACAGGCCTTGGCAGTAAAAGTTGAAACAAAGGATGAGTGGATCATTGACTCAGGATGCTCACATCACATGACTGGTGAAAAAAGCAAATTCTTGAACTTTCAAGAATATAATGGAGGTCTAGTAAGATTTGGAGATGACAAAGCCTGTTCAATCAAAGGTAAGGGTTCAATATCTATTGATGGTAAGCATAACACTGATAATGTCTACTATGTTGAAGGATTAAAGCATAATCTTTTAAGTGTTGGTCAATTAGTTGAGAAGGGATTTCAGTTACAATTTAAAAATGGAAAATGCAAAATCATGAATAGAACTGGTTTGGAAATTGCAACCGGTAATCAGACTAGAGGTAATATCTTTCAATTGAATAATAGTGAAAAGGCATGCTTAATTGCACATATAGATGAAAGTTGGTTATGTCATAAGAGACTATGTCATGTAAACTTTGATTGCATGGTAAAAATCATTACTTCTAAGGCAGTTAGAGATCTACCTAAAATTGTGAAACCTCAAAATACAATTTGTAAGGAATGTCAATTTGGAAAACAAGTTAGAGATAGTTTTAAAAGTATTCTAGAGAAATCAAACAATACTTTTGATTTAATTCATACTGATTTATGTGGTCCAGCTAGAACTAGAAGCTTGCAAGGTGATAGATATTTCATGCTAATTATTGATGATTACTCTAAAATGTGTTGGGTTACTTTTCTTAGAGAGAAATCAGAAGCACTTGGAAAGTTCAAACTATTCAAAGAAATAGTTGAAAATGAAACCGGTAAGAAAATCAAATGTTTAAGATCAGACCAAGGAGGTGAATTTACATCTAAGAAATTCAATGCATTCTGTGAAGTGAATGGAATCAGAAGACAGTTATCAGCACCTCGGACACCATAGCAGAATGGAGTTGTTGAAAGGAAAAATAGAACTATCTTGGATGCAGCAAGAAGTATGTTATCAAAAGAAAATCTACCACATGTGTATTGGAGAGAGGCAGTTAGCACTGTTGTCTATACATTCAACAAAGTTTACATCAAAGGTGAAATCGGTAAGACCCCTCATGAACTATGGTTTGGTATTATTCCGACTCTTAAATATTTCAGAATTTTTGGAAGCAAATTCTATATTAGAAGAGATGAGTATATTGAAAAATTTGATCCTAGAAGTGATGAAGGAATATTTCTTGGTTATTCATCTAAGAGTAAAGCATATAGATGTTTTAACAAAAGATTGCAGAAAATTGTTGAAAGCACAAATGTAAAGATTGATGAACAATTCAGAGGAACTTCAAGATATATGGATTATGAACTAGCAATAGAGATTCTATCAAATGAATCTACACTAAATCCATCAGCATAAAGTGAAGATCCAGTTACACCGGTATCATCTGAAAATTCCACAGTGACTGAAGAACAACAACAAACAAAGACACCCCGGTATGTAAGATTGAATCATTCTAAAGATCAGATATTTGGAAATAAATATAGAGGAGTTATGACAAGAGGAAGATTGGAAAATGAAGAGGTATGTCTCATTTCTCAAATTGAACCATCATCAATTAATGAGGCATGTGAAGATAAATTTTGGATTAAAGCCATGGAAGAAGAATTAGAGCAAATTGAGAAGAACAACACTTGGACATTAGTTCCCCGGCCTAAAGATAAAAATGTAATTGGAACTAAATGGGTATTTAGAAACAAACTTAATGAAGATGGTAAGGTTGTCAGAAATAAAGCAAGACTAGTGTGTAAGGGATATTCTCAGAAAGAAGGAATTGATTACAATGAAACCTTTGCACTGGTAGCCAGAATTGAGGCAGTTAGATTATTTTTAGCTTTTGCAGCTCACAAGGACTACAAAGTTTATCAAATGGATATTAAATGTGCATTTTTTAATGGAGATCTTGAAGAAGAAGTATATATTGAACAACCTGATGGATTTTCTTTAACAGATGACAATGATATGGTTTACAGGTTAAGAAAACCTCTGTATGGATTGAAACAAGCCCCAAGAGCTTGGTATGCAAGGTTGGATAAGTATCTTTTAAAAATTGGTTTTACTAAAGGAAATGCAGATAGCAATTTATATTAGAAAATAACTAATGATGACATCTTGATTATTGAAGTATTTGTTGATGATATAATCTTTGGAGGAAAAGATGAATTATGTAAGGAATTTTCTCTTGAAATGCAGCAAGAATTTGAAATGTCTATGATTGGAGAAATAAAATTATTTTTAGGTTTGCAGATTTCTTAGACTAATAAAGGTATATTTTTGATTCAATCCAAGTACTTGAAATATTTACTAAAGAAAATTGGGATGGAACACTCTAAACTGGTAAGCACACCTATGACTACAAATGACAAATTATCTCAAAGGGATGAATCTACACCTGTTAATCCAACTAGATACAAATCTATGATAGGAGGTTTACTGTATTTAACACAAACAAGACCAAATATTATGAATGCAGTATGTATTGTTTCAATATTTCAGAGTAATCCTAAGGAAAATCATGAATCAGCAGTAAAAAGGATTTTCCAATGCTTACAAGGCACTACAAATCTTGGATTATGGTATCCTAGAGATGAAAATTTTAATCTATGTGCATACATAGATGCAAATTGGGCAGGAGATGTAGATGATAGAAAGATCACCACTGGAGGAGCATTCTTTCGTGGAAAGAGATTAGTTTCTTGGTTAAGTAAGAAACAGAGTTGTACATCTTTATCAATAGCAGAATCAGAATATGTTGCAGCAGCAACTAACTGTACACAGGTATTATGGCTTAAGCAAATGTTGAAAGACATAAAGGTAAATTGCAAGGAACCCATTACTATATACTGTGATAACACTGCAGAAATTGATATATCTAAGAATCCGACATTACATTCTAAAACAAAACATGTTTCTATTAAACTAAATTTTCTAAGGGAAAAAGTTGAAGAAAAGGAAATAAAACTGGTTTATGTGAATACTAAAGAATAGCTTGTAGATATTTTCATAAAACCTTTGCCTAAGGAGACTTTTGAATATCTTAGAGATTAGCTTGGAGTCATACCCCCACCGGTAGATACTTAGAAAGTTGATGTCTGACATGAACCAACAGAATTAACAGAGATGTATTGTTAATCCGGCTTTGATGAGGAAGCTACTTCTCAGGGGGAGTAGTTGGTATTTTGTATGGTCTTAAATTTTGTAGCTTTGGCATTTGATGTCAAAGGGGGATAGATATCTATGGAAAAACACATTATCTTTTGAGGAAAGATTGATATTGAAAACAAATCTTTGGATAAACACATGTTACTCCTAGGGTGAGAAATGGAGATTGTTGTTCTTGGTATTTGGCATTTCTGTTTTGACACTTTGATGGTTTTTCCATCTTGTGTTGCCATCAATGCCAAAGGGGGAGATTGTTGGTATTTTTCTATGGTCTTGTCATTGATGTCAACACCTATTGAGCACTTATCAACTCTGACACTTTGGAGATCTAGCAACATTCACTGACAAGCAAGTAAACTGTGCAACAGTTACTGGTATATGGTTCACCGACAAGATATTATCATCACCGACACCTGGAATGATATGGAAGACACTTGGTAATATCGAATAAATTGTGTGGACACTTTGTTTTGAAGAATTAATCATTGGTATATTCATATTTGCATATTTGCTTTTACTCTCAAATAGGTCCAAGTTATCTAGGGTTACACCGACAGGTTTATCTATTACGGATCAGCACGGCACGCTATGGAGTTAATTAATTAATGTTTTAAATGCATTAAGCTGGCATGTTCAATCAGTTATTGCATCGAATATTGTATTAGTTGTAAAATGATTTTATTGTAATTGTATGCAGGAAAAGCGGGTTGATAGAACTCAATATGTGAAAATATTCCAAAAGACTTGTCCACACACACACAGAGGACTTCTTGGTGCAAGCTATGGAGTCATGAAGCATAACTCAACTTCCCAAGGTGGGTATCATGGTTCTCTATCTTACAATGTCCCTCAAACCAATGTTTTTGCTCTCAAATCACTGAGCAAAATGGTTTAGGGATGGCAAATGCAAGAACAAGAGATGCTTTTGATAGATTTTAGAATGAAATGCATCCTAAGCTATGCATGATCTTAAAATGCAATAAACTAGATTATAAGATGACAAGGTTAGTATAAATACTATCCTAACATGATATATTAGTCTATGATTGAGCTAAATGATAAAGAAAGTATTCTAAACATGCATATTTAGACTAATTTCTATTTAAAGAGAGGCTAAAATGATGAGCATAAAAATGATATATGAAAGTTTGAATGTATTTGAGCATAAGTATGATACTACAAATTTGGAGGATGTTTAAAATGGAGGAATGAGAGCTCTATTTATAGCAAAAACAGGGCAATAGATGGTCAGGATTGAAAGAGTTGATCAAGGGTTGAGTTTGAAAGTTGGGGATCCATGTTTGCAATTTGCACCAATGAAATGTTGACAAGTGTCAACATAGGGTTGGGTTGAGAGAAGGGGTTGGAGACTTTAAATACCTGAGAAGACCTTAGGGTTATCTAGAAGGTAAGGGTCAAGTCTTAATTAAGATTACCCATTGGATTAAGAGTTAATCCAAGGATAAACCTTTGTGCAAATGATTAAGAGATAATTATGGTCAAAGCATTAAATGCTTGATGAGACCCTTGGGTTGGATGAAGGTTGAGTTAAAAGAAATTCTTTAACCATGTAAGAGGGTTTGAGTTAACCATTAATGGTTATGAAGACTTTGGGGAATTAAGTGGTTGAAGGCTTGAAGCCTTTAATGGTTATCAAAGACTTTGAGGATTTGAGAAGTGACCTCCCCTTGCTTAGGGATGTGACAAAGTTTAGAAGATGGGTTAGGGTAATTAGAAGTGATTAGAAGAGTCTAGAAGGGATTAGAAAGGGGTTCAGGAAGGCAAGTGGGAGATGTAGGATTTTGCAATTGGATGGAGGGATAATATGATTTAATTGAAATAAAGTTAATTTAATTCAATTTGGTTGCAATTGGGGAATTTAAATAAATTAGATTTATTCAATTTTAGGATAACTATTTAATTAAATTTGAATTTAATTAAAAGTGGATAGGGGGAATTTAATTGAATAAAATGATTTATTCATGAAATGGGTATAGTGAATTTAATTTAAATAAATTGAGTAATTTACTTAATTAAATAGAGGAATGTGGATAATTTATTTAAATTGGATTTAATTAAATAGAGAAATGAACATAAAATATTCATTTAGGAATATGGTCATTTTTATACGTCTAGATTTTGCCCCTCTTTGAAGTGACGTGTGTGTACATGTTATTTCAAAGAAAATGATGCGTTTATCATGATTTATGATTAAATGCAATTTTTGTGTTGCTCTTTTGATTTTCAAGTCGTGCCCCAGATTTGATTTGATGCGTGATGCCCCAGATTCGATATTTGATGGTGATGCCCCCTTGGGAGATGAATCAATTTTTTTAAAAATGTTTGATTTTATTTGATGAGTTGTGTGTGATGTGTAGGATTTCATCGATGTAAAATGTGTGTAAATTGATTCATCTCCCAATAATGTATAGTGTGTAGGGTATAGGGGAGACCGCGACCATAGTAAATGTCCATTGGGCTAACCCTAATTTCATTTTCCTCCTATAAAAGGGGGAAAATATCTTTGATTTGATTCATTTGTGCTTTGTTGACTTTGGAGAAAGAGAATTTGGTCTAAAGAGAAAATGCCTATTCTGTATTCTAGACACCTTTTCGAGTGCGTTCAGAGGTACCAAAGACCTATAGCGTATGGACCACCAGTAAGTCAACATTTTTTACCCTCTTTTGATTTCGGATTTGGTCATTTTTAGTCATTTTTTGAATTTTAAAACTCGGGTTTAGCGTTTTAGTTCGTCTAAAGCGTAGATTAGCGCATACAAAGTTTTAAGTAGCGCATTAAGTTTATTTTAGGGGTGCATCTGAAATAAAATAGGGCAGCGCATAGGAGATATAGGTTAGTGCATAGACATAGAATAGCGCATGGTGATAGTCGGGTAGCGCGTTAGGTCAACAAGTTAGCGCATAGGGTAGACCTAGCACATAGGGGTCACAGGGGTTCGCATGGGTAAGGGGATTTAGCGCGTAGGGCTAACCTAGCGCATAGGGTGAAACAGGTAGTGCCTGGGAGGGATAGATTAGTGCGTGGGGAGGGTTTAGCGCATAGGGTGGTTTAGGTGGTGCATGGGGGGAAAGATTTAGAGCGTAGAGTCATTCTAGCGCATATAGTAAACAAATTAGCGCGTAGGAAAGACAACCTACTTCGTGGGTGAGTTTTAGTGCATCTGGAAAAAATTTGCAAAATGATGTGGTTTGTAAATTTGTTGTGTCGTGCTGTCATGATTTTATGGATTTCTCCAATATGAGTGTTGATATAACTTGTTTTGATTTGCGATATTTCAAGTTATGTATTGATATCAATGTGGTGTTTTGATCAAAATATGATTGATTTGTGTACCTTGTTTCAAGTTCAATGTATGAAGCCTGATTTGTGTTACAAGCTGGTATGGGTTGGAAACTTGAGTTGTGTTACAAGCTGATATGGGTGGGAAACTTGAGTTGTTTTACAAATTTATGTGATTGTGGAGACTTGAGTTGTGTTGCAAGTTTTGATATGGTTTTTGATAACTTGAGTTGTTTTACAAGTTGATATGAAATGATAGGATTTTGAACTTGATGTAGATGAGCAAATTATTTCATGTTGTTGATGTGAGTTTGATTCTGATATCTTTGTTTTGATGTGGAAACTGATATTGGATTTGTTTTGCTTTTTGATAGGAGCGATTGGGTGTGGTTCAGTTGTGAGAGAGATTTCTGAGACCGTGGACATTGATACCATGGTTGTCTCAAGCTGATCTCGACATCATTAAGAGATGTGGGTTGACCTCCCTTTTGGATATGCCTCGGTTCACTATGAACCGAGGGCTACTGATAGCACTGGCAGAGAGGTGGCATAGCGACACAAACACCTTCCATTTTGCTACTGGAGAGATGACAGTCACACCAGAGGACTGTTATAAGATCCTGTGGATTCCCGTAGTAGGTGCGCTACTACCGTATGAGCAGTCGGAGGAGGGTGGGATAGAGACACTGCACCGTATCTTCCATGACGAGACAGTCTGTGGCTATGAGATCCCATGGCAGGAGTTTCTAGACCTAGATTACGCACCCCTGCCATCTGTACTAGCAGGGTTTATTGGTGGATTCCTTTGTCTTGATCGCAGGTCAAAGGGATTCTTGGTGGGATGGGGGCTAGTTTTGGAAGAGATGGTCACACAGGGCCGGCAATTTTCATGGGAATCAGCTATGCTGGCCCATCTTTACAGGGGCCTACATGAGGTGGTATATCTCGGTTATGGCAGTTTGTCAACTGGCGTGACACTATTACAGGTATGGTGCTGGGAGCACATTCCAGCGGCGAGGCCACTAGCAGACAGGGACAGGCCCATGGGATGCACATATGCATATGGATACAGGGGTCTAGTTGTCCAGCACAAGCTGGGCAAACTAGAGCATTGAAGGAGAGTGCTTGATGATATAGATACAGTCACTTGGCGATCGTATACAGGATGTGAGGTGTGGGCAGAGGACGAGCTGGAGATGCCTTTTATTTTTATGACCAGATACCTGATCAGGAGGACCCCATTTGTGATAGAGAGGTTTGTGGTGACCCAAGTTTTGAGGCAGTTTGGGCGCCAGCAGGGTATTCCATAAGGAGCATGCCTATATGCATGTCGGAGGCTGGATGTAGCGGATTGGGGCCCGACCATTGATAGCGTAGTGGTAGTGGAGGATTTTGTCGGGTTGGTGGGGCAGATATGGGATTATGCCCCGATGATTTAGGATGCGGGCATGACTGATGAGTTTGCCAGATTGTTTGCTGTGTGGGCGGTGGCCAAGATATCTGATCCTGAGGAGATGAGGCCAGCTTTTGATTCTGATGAGGAGGAGGGAGAGGGAGATGATGATGATGATGATGGAGAGGATGGAGGAGATGGACGAGGGAGAGGAGCTAGAGGGAGGCAGGGAGATAGAGTTAGGAGATGAGATAGGGGTGTGGAGAGAGTGGTGAGATAGGGGGTGATAGACAGGGGGAGAGGTGGATTGGCTATTGGAGCCGGTGGAGAGGGGAGAGTGGGGGAGGTACTAGCTACGGTGGGGGGTGTTGATGAGGCAAGGCGACTAGCACAGAGGAGGAGGACGGATGTGCTCCCACCTCCAGCACCGAGGATAGGTAGGGTTGGAGGGGTTGCCCCTGCATAGGTACCACTACGGGTTTGGGTCCCTACACATGTTGAGGATGCACAGATCCAGACCTTACAGGTGACTGTACAGCAGCTTCAGGCACAAATTTTGACATATCAGCGATAGATTTCACAGTTGACCACTGAGCGGGACTCCAAGATAGAGCGGAGGGGGTGAGTGGAGGAGGTGGTATCTAGTATGCAGAGAGCAACGGCGGGTGATCCGATGAGAGACACCCTGAGAGAGCTAGCATTGAGAGCTTAGGAGGCAGAGTACTATCGGTGGCACTATGAGGCTGTGGTACCCAGGGACCGGCGAGTACAGAGCTTTACACAATTGAGATTCAGTCGATCTCGAGATACTGGGTCATGGTCTAAGAGTTGAGGTGTTACAGGGCCACGGAGACAGGACCCTCCTGGGGATCCAGGGGTAGGCACATCTGGAGCTAGACCATCTCTATCAGGGGATAGTCATACTTGAGAGACGTGGTCTCTGTTGTATTTTTGATCATTTGTTATTCTTTGTACTGGACACAGTGTTGATACATTTTGTACCTTTTGATCATTTTTGAGATATATATATATATATATATATATATATATGGCACCATTTTCTTTGATCATGTGGTGTGTTTATATGGATGCATGTTATGTGGGTT
Source organism: Cryptomeria japonica (assembly GCF_030272615.1). Classification (NCBI taxonomy): domain Eukaryota; kingdom Viridiplantae; phylum Streptophyta; class Pinopsida; order Cupressales; family Cupressaceae; genus Cryptomeria; species Cryptomeria japonica. The sequence continues at coordinate 170,642,208 of NC_081408.1, read as the reverse complement.
ATTTCTTTATGATGATGCAATGCTTAAATATATGATGTAGGATGTATGTTTTTATATGCTGTGAGATGTATCTTGAAAATGAGATGGATGATTAGATATGCAACTAAATGTAAAATGATATGCAAATATGTTAAATGATATGCAACTAATGGTAAAATGATATGCAAATATGTTAAATGATATGCAACTAATTGTAAAACGATATGCACCTATGTTTTTGGTAGCATCCTCATTCTGTATTTGCCATCTGATATAGCCATATGTTGTTTGCTTTCTTTTTAGGTATCATCATTGAGCATTGATTTGTTTAGGATATGTTGAAAATTAATACAAGCATAATGGTATAATTGAATCATAATGACCTGAGAAAAATTTACATGATATTTGATTTTACAAGATAGCACAACTGTTAAGGTATAATTGAACCAGGACGACCTGAGTGCGTATTGCGTAAATAGACAAGATTAGATCATTTGTATGTGTGAAGTGGAATCAGGCCTTCAATGATATTCGATGTATCACGTCTCGAGGCAATTATTCGCACAGTACAAGTGATCGCCTCACAGATAGAAGACTAAGAAAATATTGGAAGTTCCCCATGATCGCTAGCTTTGAATCTTTTAGTGAGACAAGGAAAAGAATCCAATAATTCAAAAAGTTCAAAATGCAAAACTAGTCAAGATTTTATGCGATAATGCAACATTTAATACTTTAGAAAATCATCCATCCTTGGTATTTTTGTGAATTGTTTTGTTGTGTTTTGCGATGAAGCATAGTTTTTGGTTGTTGGATGTCATGCTTTTGAGTTTTGCAAATAGCCTTGATGTCTTGAATGTTTGCAATATGGAGATGAATTGAATGCCCCTAGCTGAGTGTCCCTCTTGATGTGAATATGTACAATGATTGCCAAGCCATGGTGTATTTGTGGTAAGAGGATATATATGGATAAACCAGGATAGTGACTACGCTAAGTATGTCCTGAATGGATATTTGCTAAGTGTCGGGTGATGGCCGATAGTGTTTGTACGGATAAAATGGTATGGATATAGATAGAGGAGCCATTCTTTCACAAGAGCGCCTGTTTACCAGGTTTTCACCATTTGATTTAATTGTACTTTGTTTTTGCTTTTTTCTGGATTTTTGGATTTTTTTGCTTGTTTTGGCTTTTTCCGTGCACTAGACTACTTAAGTGTAGTATTTCTTCAGATGGATGTTATTAGTTGGTTCGTTGAGCACATCTCCTTTTAAATTTGTTAGCTGATAGGCACCTGATCCATAGACCGATATGATAACATAGGGACCCAACCAGTTAGGTTCAAATTTCCCTTTCTTTTCTCGATCTTGCTGATTTCTTGGATTTTCTTTGAGGACTAGGTCACCAACTTTAAAGTTGCGGGGGATGACCTTGTGATTGTAGCTCCTGCACATGAGTTGCTGATATGCTTTGAGATGAGTATAAGCATGCTGACGTCTTTCATCTAATAGTTCAAGTTCTTGCAGTCGGTTAACTCGATACTCTTCATCGGGGATTAAACCTTTCAAAGAGACTCTGAGAGATGAGATTTCTACCTCTAGGGGTAAAATGGCTTATGATCCATATACCAATGAGTATGGTGTTGCTTCTATAGGTGTACAGATGCTAGTTCTGTATGCCCAAAGTGCTGGATTGAGTTGTACGTGCCAATCTTTGCCTGCATCATTCACTATTTTCTTGAGGATTTTCAGTATTGTCTTGTTAGACGCTTCTGCTTGACCATTTCCCTATGAGTAGTATGGTGTAGAGAACCTATGTTGGATTTTGAATTTTTCACATAGTTCTTGGACATCTTGATTTTTGAAAGGCCATCCATTATCTGTGATGATTGAACTTGGAATACCATAACTGTAGATCAGATAATTGAGGATAAAAGAGGCAATTTGTTTCCCTGTCACTGTGGTCATGGGAACTGCTTCTATCCATTTGGTAATGTATTTTGTTGTTGCTATAATGAACTTGTGTCCATTTGAAGATGAAGGATGAATTTTTCCCACTAAGTCCAGTCCCCACTGACAAAAGGGCCAGGATGTTTTAAATGGCTGTAGTTCCTGTGCTGGGGCATGTATGAGATTACCATGGATCTGGCATTTAGGACATTTCTTAGTGAAGTGATATGAGTCTTTCTCCATTGTAGGCCAGTAGTATCCCATCCTTAGAAGCTTTTTGGAAAGAGTAGTACCACTTGAATGTGTGCCACAAATACCTTCGTGAAGCTCGTGTAAAGCAGAATCAAAATCATTACGATCAAGGCAATGAAGAAGAGTACCATCGAGACCTCGACAATACAAAGTATCGGCAGTAAGGGTGTAACGAGCAACTTGTTTGATAAAGTTACATTTTTGGTTATGTGATTGGTCAATCTGAACTAGTCAAGGCATAGATAACCTGGGATTCAGAGTGGTCATAGGCTGGGGAGAACAGTTGCTCTACCAGGAACTCGTAACGACTTTGTTGCTCTGGAATTTGTAATAGTGAAGCGATAGTAGCCATTGCATCAGCTGCTTTGTTGTTCAATCTCGATATTTGCTTGAAGGTGATGTGCACAAAATACTGTTTGAAGTCATCCACCATTCGCTTGTAGGGTAGTAGCTTGTCATCCTTTGTTTGATAGTTGTTGTTAATTTGATGGATGACTAGTTGCGAGTCTCCATAGACTTTTAACTCTATGATTTTCCATTCTACGGCCATTTTGATACCTGTAACCAATGCCTCATATTCAGCCACATTATTTGTGTAGGGAAACATAAGCCTATATGATCTTGGTATAGTGTGTCCTTCAAGAGTGATGAACAGGATGTCAGCACCTGAACCATGTTGTGTATAGGATCCGTCAAAGTATAAGGTCCATTGTTTGGTAGAAAGACCAAGAACGTCCCTGTCTGGAAATTCAATCTCCATGGTGTGTTTGCCTGGTAGTGGTGCTTCAGCCAACTAATCTGCAATTGCTTGTCCTTTGATTGCTCATTTTTCTGTGTATTGAATGTCAAATTCACTGAGAATCATGACCCATTTAGCCAATCGGCCTATAAGAGCTGCCTTGCTGAGTAGATATTTGAGAGGAACAATTTTTGCGACTAGCTTAATGGTGTGTGCTAGCATATAATGTCGGAACTTTTGAGATGCGAAGACCACTGTTAGGCAAGCCTTTTCAATGAATGTATAATTGAGTTCATAGCCATTCAATGTCCTACTGATATAATATATGGCACGTTCCTTCCCTTGTTGATCTTCTTGTGCCAATAGTGCCCCCAGCGATATATCTATTGTTGAGATATATAGGATAAGAGGCTTTCCTGCGACTGGTGGTACCAGAACTGGTGGACTCATCAGGTACTGTTTGATTTGATAAAAAGATTCTGCGCACTTGGTCTCCCATTTGAATGGTACATTTTTGTGTAGTAAATGGTTAAATGGTAGACTTTTATCTGCTAGCTGAGCGATGAATCACCTGATTGATTGAAGTCATCCTTATAGAGATCTAAGTTGACTGATATTCTTTGGTGGTGGCATGTCCATAATGGCTTGTACCTTTGCTGGATCTACTTCAATACCTTTAGCTGAGACAATGTAGCCTAGTAACTTGCCTGATGTAACCCTGAAGACACACTTCTTAGGGTTGAGCCTGACTTGGAATTTCTCCAATCGATCAAAGATCTTTGTTAGGATGCTGAGATGTTCTACTCTGGTGAAGGATTTAGTGAGTAAATCATCCACATAGTCTTCCATAAATGTATGCATCATGTCATAGAATATTGTGGTCATTGCTCTTTGATAAGTGGCTCCTGCATTCTTTAAACCAAAAGGCATAACATTCCAACAGTACGTTCCCTAAGGACAGGTGAACGCAGTTTTATCTTGATCTTTTGGGGCTATTTTGATTTGATTATAGCCTGAAAAACCATCCATTAGTGAGAGCATTGCATGGCCTGCTGTGAGATCTACAATTATGTCGATACTAGGCAGAGGAAAGTCATCCTTTGGACAAGCTTTGTTGACATCTCTGAAGTCAGTGCAGATTCTGATACTACCATCTAGTTTTGATAATGGAACGATGTTGGAAATCCATTCTGCATAGCCAATGGGTCAGATGAATCCGACATCTAATAATTTCTTGAGTTCAGTTTTGACCATGAGTGCCACCTATGGATTCATTTTTTGTAGCTTTTTCTTGACTGGTTTAATTCCTGAAGAGATGGACAAGTGATGCATGATTAAGTGTGGATCCACTCCGAGCATATCAGCATATGACCAAGAAAAGTTAATTTGTTGTTCTTTAAAGAAAATGATGAATGTTGATTTTTCTTCCTCTGTTAGAGATTCTGCAAGGTGTAGGTTTCTGACTGCTTCCATGGTACCAATGTTGATTGATTGAGTGGGCTCAATCAATATGGGTGATCGCTCATGAAAGTGCTCAGGAAGAGTGTCAAGTCTCCCATCGTTAGGTGCCTTAAAAAAGTTTTCACCCTCAGGTGCATCCTTTATTTTTACTTTTGTGTGATCTAGAGCTGCCATTGACTAGTTTTCAGCATCAGATCCTTTATTTGGTTCATTTTTGTGACTGAGAGACTTGGCACTCCCTAGTTTGCAGACATCATTACATTGTTCATTGGTAGAGCCTATTTTCAGATTTACGGTACATAGGTAATGGATAATAGATTCATCATCTGGGAAAATTAGTATATCATGGATTTCAGGTTCATCCCAGTTGATGAGGTCAGGAAAGACAAGCGGTAAGGAATCATTAGGTGGATCAAGTTTGGCTACTGTGAGTGTTAGGACAGAATTTTCATCGTGATTGTTCTTTGTTTTAAAGAAGTCCAGGATGTCATCGAGGTCTTCGATGGTATTATCTTCTACACAGACTTGTTCATAATGTTTTTGTTCACTTTCCATGGCGTCATAGATATTCTGTGGTCCAAATTCAAGAGGTCTATCTCTTGCGCTATGTTCTTCTTGAGAAAGAGATATAGAATCAGTATCATTAGGGATATCTGTAGTAGCATTGGAGCAGGTACCCCATTCATATTCATTGAAATTAGTCTCCAAGGCATCATCCCAGATTCTATCAGTGCTATAAACTGGTATGTTGTATGGTGAAAACAAATCTTTGACGATAGATACCATTTTGATAGTTTTTGTTGATTCTGTGTCAGATTTGTCTTCTATTTTCTATATTTGTTCATAGACTGTGTTTCTTTTGGGAGAAACAAAGGTATCCAGAGATGATTTTATTTGTTCTTGAGATATTGGTGTTTGAATATGAGCTACTACTGCAGATATGGCCCTTTTGTGTTTTAGAAGCTTTTCCTGATGTAACTTCTAATCTTGACATTCCCATGCCTTGCAGATTGTTTCTGTTGATTTAAAGAGTGCTTCCTTCCAGGACTCTTCTTTGTACTTTGTCTTTACTTTCCATTGAGGTTTTATAGTTAGGTGGGGTGGCCTTTTTAATAGGAAGGTGAACTCACAACCCAATCCTGCTTTGTTTCTATTGGGTTGTGAAGGAAGATTTATAGGTTTAGTGACTCCTTCCTTGCATTTCTCAATAGGTCCTTTACTATCATATCCCATTTGTTGCATGATTAAGTATCCTTTTCCATATAGGTGTGTAGGTAGAACAATGTCTAGAGTAGCTGCTCTATTATCTTCTTTCTCATCTTTGTATAACCAGCTAAGAATATCCTTGTCTTCTGATTCATGTGCTAGAGTGCCTAATTGGATGAAGGTACCATCAAATTTGGTGATGGGATGAGTGACCAGATGTGTTGATGTAGTAGCCAATCCATGAGATCTAGGTGATGTTGGCAATTTGGCCAAACATAAAGGCTCCAGAGAGTATTCTCCTATACCTTGGTCTTTGATTTGCATTTTCTGTTTGAAGTCTCCCCATAAGGAGTGGGATTTTGCTATTTGTCGATCTGATGTTGAAGATCGTTGCTTTTCTCTATTATGAGGAACCAAACTATCTTGGGCTGCCCCCATTGTGTTGCAATGTTGGAATGGATTGTGATCAGTAGATATGGAGACTTCTTGTCCGTCATAAGGAAATTTGACACACTGGTGATATGTGGAAGGTACTACTTGCATTTCATGTATCCAGGATCATCCTAATAAAATATTGTAGGTAAGGTCTATGTCCAAGACCTGACATATAGTATCCTTTTGCACCGGTCCTACTTGAATGGGTAATATCACAGTTCCTTTAGAGGACCTTTCCTCATCATCATATGCCTTTATGGTAATCTTCTTGCAGGGATCAATAGATTCTTCTGAGAAGCCTAATGCATGGATAAGCTTTAAAGTACATATATTAAGTCCGGCTCCTACATCTATTAGGACTCTTTTTACTCGATGTTTGCAAACAATGACTTCGATATGGAGAGGAGTATTATGCGGATGGTTTAAGGAAGAATCATCATGTTCTGAGAAGGTGAGGTTATGAGGTCCAGTCATATGGGCGACCATGGCTTGAAATCTATCTGTATCCAAATTTTGAGGTACATTGGTTTCCAATAGCACTTGTTCTAATATGTCTTTGTGCTTTGGTGATAGTTTCAGCAATTCTAGTATAGATATCTGTGTTGGAGTTTTACGTAGCTGGCTAACCAAGTCATACTGGATTTTTGGTGTGGTAGTTGTAGGTGCAGTATGTACTTTCAAGACATATTTTTGAGTTCGGGTTGTTACATTGATAGATTCATGATCATGCTTATCTCGGATGGTGATGACATTTACTTGATGTTCTTCAGCTGATATGTGATTTATGGTGTTGTTGTAGATATGGTTGACACGAGCTCCGCATGTATTATCCGAGGTTGAAGCTCCATCTTTTTTATTTGGAAGAGGATTTTTAAAGGCTCCATGATCACTATTTGTTTTGAGACCATCTATTGTTAAGTCACCTTGATCAATCATATCTTGCACCATGTGTTTTAACCTCATGCAATCGTTCGTCTGATGACCCTTGTTACGATGGTAATCACAATAGTGTGAATCATTCCACCAAGGTGGTTTGATTTGGGGTTCGTAGTTGCTGATTGGAGGCAAAGAAAGAATCTTGTTTGCCAAAAGTTCTCTGAATGCTGATTCTAGTGATTGCCCTAGTGGTGTGAAGATATGCTTTTGGAAATTGTTTGTGTTGTTGCGTGAATTGTTGTTAGGTCCTAGATTCATGTTTTTGCTTTGAGTATCATTAGTGTTGTTTGTGTTGAGTTATCCGTGATCTGTGTTTGGTGCATATGTGTGAGCATTTGGATTAGCAGTTTTAGGATTTTTCGTGTTTTGAGGATTTCTAGATAATGCAAGCACTGGTTGCTTAGATTTGGGATCATATGATTCATTGTTGCCTTCATTTTTGTTTCGAGTCCAAAATTGAGATTTGTCAAGGTTGGTGTTGTTTTGGTTATTGTAGTTTGATGAGTTTGTTCCTTCCTTATAGAATTCCCTTTTTGACACATGCTTCTTCTACTTGAATGCCATTCTCAATTAATTTAGTGAAAGATGGTATGCATTGAAGTTTTAGTCTATAACTCATTTCACTATTCAAGTTATCGATGAAGATTTCCATTTTCTCCTTCTCGGGAATATCTCGAGAATATCTGGATACCATATGTTGCAGGCATTGAAGGAATATCATGAATGTTTCATTGTTCTTTTGTTTGGTGTTGCAAACATCTAGCATGGTTATGGCATGCTGGATGTTGTAGGAATATTGGGTTATGAATTTGTTAACCAATTCATCAAATGATCTGACAGGTGGTGTAATTTTGGATAACCATTCCATGGTTTGTCCTCCCAAGCTTCTGGGGAATAATCTCATCAAATAGGTGTCATCATGAGCAAATTCAAGGCTCATTGTGCAAAATTCTCAAACATGATCTCAGGGATCACTTTTCCCATCATATTTATCAAATTTGGGAACATCTGAGTTTGGAGGAAAAGGCACCATATTCAATCTTCTGTCAAATGGATAAGGACAGATTTTGTTTAAAGAGTACCGCACTGTTGTCCCTTGTTGCATATCCTATATTTGCCTTTGCAACATTTGCATTTGTTGAGTAAGGGTAGCCAAAGGCATATTGTCTTGTTGAGGGAAAAGTTCTTCCCTTGTATTTGTTCTCAGTTGAAAAGGTGTGGTAAATGGTATATTTTGCTCTGGTGTTTCTAGTTCGGGTATACGCATTTCTGGTATGCGTTGTTCTGGAATGTGTTGCTTAGGTATGTGTTGTTCAAAGTTATGGGTTTCTTCTTCTCTTTGTTGTTCTTGATATACATATTATCGAGATCCAGTTTTAAAGATGTTTGAGTCTAAATCTTTGGGAAGTTTAACGCCTTTACTTGTAAGCATGAGCAGATATTTTTCTTTGTCATTTTCCATGAGCTTTTCTACAAGATTTTGGAATGAGGGGTTTTCCTAACATTCCTGAAGAAGTGCTTCAGTAATTTCAGGTTCTTCTAAGGGTGGAACTTCAAAAGGATTTGACAATCTTCGATTCATACTAGACTCAGCGTGTGTCTCACCTTGTTTGTTTCTTTGAGAGCGAGTAATAGGCATTTTAGTAGAAACTCTCAGTGATGAAATGGACAAAAGCCTCATTGATATGTTGCTCAAGGGTGGGTGGTTCTGGTCAAGATATGTTATAAGTGATACACTCGTCAGGCAAGAATGCTGGATTGATTTTTTTTGCCGCGGTTTATGGTTTGATTAAAAGTAGACTTTTGACAGTAGGCTCTTGTCTTCAAGGGATCTTTGTCAAATTCATTGGATTTTTTTTGGATATAACGTTTGATGTGATGAAGGAATACTCGATGAGATTTGAAGAGTTGGCAATTGATGTATAAGAATTTGTTTCTTTTGATGAATTTAGAAAAACTAGGTTGTTGTTTCTTCAACGTGATGTTACGATAAAGGTTCTTTCTTCTCAGAATATGAGGATTAGTCATGCATGAGTGATCAATGGTTTCCTTTTGATTTGTTTGCATTCAGTTGATCTTGTTTGAAAAATTTTAAATCTTACTTTATCAGAGTGAAGGTTTAGATGCCCCTTCACGACAAAGTGTGTCAAATGATATGGATAAAAGCCTCTTGATATGGAGACTGGATTTGACAACTTGAAAATTTTAAACAAGTGGTTTTTGTGAGATAAAATCCATAAGATGGTAAAGGATTCTGTTGATACTAATGATGAGGTTTCCAGATTATGATAAGATAGACATGTTTTATCATGCGATTCATTTAGGATTTTAAAATGTTTGTTTTGACACAAATTAGCTTAAGAAACAGTCTTAACAGTTTGTTTTCGCTACTCTCATTTGATGAAAAATGATGTCTGATGGAGAAGGCTTCTGAAAAATATTTTTGAAAATTTTAAAATTCCTCACTGTTTTGTCCTCTGTTTTTGTGTTTTGGATCACGCGCTAAAACAGAGACTATATGCGCTACAAAATTTACCCCATGTGCTAAAACAAGGACCACACGCGCTAGGCTGCCCCCAGACACGCACTAAAGTTTTGAATGTTCAAAAATATTTTCTATTTGTTTTGAAAAATCTATGCACTACCTTGGGCTTGCAACGTGCTAACCTATGAACCTGATGCGCTAATGTTTAGCCTCCACGCGCTAAGCTGATGCTTCCACGCGCTAGACTGTTTCTTTGATGTGCTAAATGATTTCACATTGTTTTGCTTTGATATGAAACGCTATTGTTTGGAACCGACACGCTAATTTGATGTTTTGATGCGTTAACGAAAAGTCTGCACGCACTAAGAGGTTGCTCTTATGCGCTAAACTGCCCTGATTTTTACTTTGGTTGATTTTTTTCAAATTTTGAACTTTTGTTGTGAAATTTTCAAGTTTGATGGATGATTTTCTGAAGTAGTAAATGCAAGCACGGCATAAAAGGTACAACCATTTTGCCTAATCTAACAAAAAGTGTATGTTTTGCGAGGATGTGTTCAAATCCCCAATGTTTTAACAGGTTTTGATATGAATAATACACTTTAGAAAGACTGTTTAGTCAAGGGTCATAAATAACATCATAGCCCACTAGTCTCGATACTCCGTCAGCTCAAACAACTGTGTCACCCCCTAGAGGGCGCCCATTTTTTTGCCTTTTGTCAGAAATTAACCCAAAGTGAATCACTTCACAGTTTAGTAGTTATCTTGGGAGATATATGGTGAGTAATCTTGGGGGTAGATTCTTCCCCACCCTTGCACTATGATGTTATAAATGTCTAGTTACTGATTCGGTTCAAAGCTTCTATTTCTATGGTTCATAATCAGGCTTCCTATTCGGCTGTCAGTGATAAACTCCCTCAGAAGGCTTACCAACCTTTAGAACAAAGGTTTTACATATCTCAAGGATAGTGGGGGAAGGCTAATCGCTGCGCGCAACCGTTGGAAAGGACTTTTGTCACTTTCCACGTTTGATTATAGTGGGTTGGAATTCTTGGTGTTAAAGTCATTTCCCACTTAGGTCGTTCCCTTCACACTGGCCATAAATCACTTTAAGAGTTGATTTCAACTCCTCGGGAAGGCAGGCCTGCTAAAGGTTTTATTGTTTGAAGTAAAGAAAGCCTTTAAGAGTGGTCTGGATTTTTGATCACCTAGTTAAGGGGAGAGCATATTCCTTCCACTTTCGAGACAAGGCAATCAAGTTGTTCTTTTTAGCCTTTAAGACAATGTTTTGCTAACTTCTATTTGGAGATGTTGCTCCAACAAGCATGATGTTCTTTTTAACCCTTCTAGCGATGATTTTCTAATCTAGAAAAATAATTTGGTCAACAAAGCAAAATTTCGATCTTTGGTGGTCAACAAAAGAAATTGATAAAAGAAAATTTTCCAGCTCTACCTATAAGAAATTGTCAGAGTCCTGCAAAATTCCAATCAAATAGTTAGAAAAATCTGGATTTTGGTGGACTTCTACAAGTCTAAATTTAATTTCGGTTACAATTTTTAATTTTTGCCTTCTATCTGTGATGCGCTATAGAAAGGACTGTACGCGCTACAATATAACCTAGATGCACTAAAGTTATGTCTAAATGCGCTACACTATTTGCTAGATGCGCTACTCTGTGTGTCGGAAGGGCTGCTCTATTTTTCTCCCATGCTAAGACCTACAGGAAAAGTAATGATTTGATGTGCTAAAAGATGGACTTCGCGCGTTGGATGATGGACTTCACGCGCTAGACAGTGAAGTGGATGCGCTATCTGACAGACCCGACACGCCAAACTATTTTTCAGATGCGCTACTCTGTTTTTCTTCCACGCTGAGACCTACAGGAAAATATTAGTGGAGGTTATGCGCTAAAGAAAGGACTTCACGCACTAGAGTAGAGACCCCACGTGCTAAACAGTAAGCGGGATGCGCTATATTGTTAACTGGATGCACTAGGGAATGTTTCCCACGCGTTGATTCCTGTTTCCCGTGGACCTGCAAAAGTGGTTAATTTTAAAAAATGATTTGATCTTAAAATGAAATAAACTAGACTATAAGATGACAAGGTTAGTATAAATACTATCCTAACATGATATATTAGTCTATGATTGAGCTAAATGATAAAGAAAGTATTCTAAATATGCATATTCAGACTAATTCCTATTTAAAGAGAGGCTAAAATGATGAGCATAAAAATGATATATGAAAGCTTGAATGTATTTGAGCATAAGTATGATACTACAAATTTGGAGGATGTTTAAAATGGAGGAACGAGAACTCTATTTATAGCAAAAACAGGGCAACGGATGGTCAGGATTGAAAGAGTTGATCAAGGGTTGAGTTTGAAAGTTGGGGATCCATGTTTGCAATTTGCACCAATGAAATGGTGACAAGTGTCAACATAGGGTTGGGTTGAGAGAAGGGGTTGGAGACATTAAATGCCTGAGAAGACCTTAGGGTTATCTAGAAGGTAAGGGTCAAGTCTTAATTAAGATTACCCATTGGATTAAGAGTTAATCCAAGGATAAACCTTTGTGCAAATGATTAAGAGATAATCATGGTCAAAGCATTAAATGCTTGATGAGACCCTTGAGTTGGATGAAGGTTGAGTTAAAAGAAATTATTTAACCATGTAAGAGGGTTTGAGTTAACCATTAATGGTTATGAAGACTTTGGGGAATTAAGTGGTTGAAGGCTTGAAGCCTTTAATGGTTATCAATGACTTTGAGGAATTAAGTGGTTGAAGGCTTGAAGACTTTAATGGTTATCAAAGACTTTGAGGATTTGAGAAGTGACCTCCCCTTGCTTAGGGATGTGACAAAGTTTAGAAGATGGGTTACGCTAATTAGAAGTGATTAGAAGAGTCTAGAAGGGATTAGAAAGGGGTTTAGGAAAGCAAGTGGGAGATGTAGGATTTTGCAATTGGATGGAGGGATAATAGGATTTAATTGAAATAAAGTTAATTTAATTCAATTTGGTTGCAATTGGGGAATTTAAATAAATTAGATTTATTCAATTTTAGGATAACTATTTACTTAAATTTGAATTTAATTAAAAATGGATAGGGGGAATTTAATTGAATAAAATGATTTATTCATTAAATGGGTATAGTGAATTTAGTTTAAATAAATTGAGTAATTTACTTAATTAAATAGAGGAATGTGGATAATTTAATTAAATAGAGAAATGAACATAAAATATTTATTTAGGAATATGATCATTTTTATACGTCTACAGTAATATCTTGTAGAGCTGACCTACAAAAATTGGTCTTAGGGTATGGTATAAATGTAAGATCTTATTTGTAAGATCAAGTATGGAATGCGAAAAAGAATTGAGTGAAGGTATATGCGAGATCAAGCAGGGATATACATGAAGACATCATTTGAAGGTGAAATTAGGTTTTTGTGAAAGCATATCAGCATTACACCAGTACTAAATTCAGCATATGAAGATGTTATTCTAAGCAGTACATTCTTATTGGATTTAATCATCCAACTGTAGTCAGTGTGACTCCCATTTTGTGATTGAGCAATGAGCTCTAGGCTATTGGCCTTTCTGCATGTGCAAACCCCATTTATGTACACTTACTATCTGCAGTAGTATCATCTGATTATGGGTAAGGTTTCCCACCATGGTTTTTCCCCTTATAGGGTTTCCACATACAAATATTGGTGTTATGTGTTGTGGATGACTTTAAGTTTATGTTTCATGCATTAATCCTTACCGGTATAGCAATTTACTATTAACACTGTCTACCAGCATACTTAACTGGTTTACCGGTATTAAGCATTAAGTTGGTTAATTAGTTTTTGGTTTGAATTTATTAGACAACTGATTCAACCCCCCCCCCCTGCCCCTCTCAGTTGTCTCGGAGACCTAACACACAAACCACCGGAGGTGAAGTTGAGCTACCAATGTAGTGTATGTTGTCAAATAGCAGCAGGAGAAGGTTTTACCGATAATGGTTTGTGTCGGTATGACGATTTGTTGAAAGAGCATGACCCGACTCAATGTCGGTGGGTTGATTGTTGACGTGTTTGATAGGTGGATGCTAGTTGGCAAAAAGGCAGAGGTAGGTATGTGCATAGATAAGACATGGTAGGTGTGATAGGTTGACATTTAATGTGATTGAAAAAATTGCGGATTGATTGCAGGTGTTCGCAGCTCGAAGCATATTGAAGGAGCAGCTGGATGTAGGTTGACAGACAGGGCCATGTTTGCTAAACTTAACAAACATGTATCGAAAGCCATGAGATTGGTGGAGCTCGATTGATTTGTTGCAAGATGTATGATTATAGATTGAAGTAGGTGAAGCGAATCATCAAACCATTTATGGTGATTGAACAAAAGATGAAAGGCATGCACTGGAAGGCATGATGTTGGCAGCAATGTACATCAATCATCTCTGAGACATGATTTGAGGAGATTTGATTGCATATGGTATGGCTCGTTGGTTGAAGAAGAAACCCGAGTCACCCTCTATTTGAATTTATTCTTGGTGGGAAAGCTTTAGTTTAAATATGATGAACTAAGATAGATAGGGTTGTTGCTGAAGGGAAAAGGATAGAGTGAAATTGTTGTCTGAGAGCCGAATAGATAAACACCTGAAGTGTGTGTGAGTGAAGATTGTACCAGTAAGGAGAAGCAATGTAAACTGGTGTAAGGAACAAACTGACAGAGTGAGCATAGAATACGGAGGTGACAAACCAAAAGAAGAAGTACCTGATAGAGAGTGACCAAGTGTGAGTTGAATTCAGCATAACAGAGGGAGAGAAGATTTAGCATTGTTAGAACCAATAGAAAGGCCAAGTTGCAGTGTGTGTTGAGTTAACACAAACCGGTAAGATAGTGTTGGCATTATACACTTAGATGAGAATAGTTGATGTTGTCATTGATGGCAACCAACTAGTAATATGGTTCACAGGTTACACCGGTGACATACATCATCTACTAGCATTGGAAGACACTACAAGTTTATTCACACCGGCATCCAGTCTACACCGACAGTAGATCACACTGGCACTCTAAGTCGACATGGAAATAATATTGTTTTATATTTTAATTATATTGTATAGCCAGCATGATGTATTGTAAACACTCATATGTGTATGAGATCTTGTAGTTCATTTTGATAGATAATTGGGAAATGAATGTAAGCAATATATGAGAGTAAATAATTGTATATACATTTTGATGTAATTATTCTATGAGTGAATAAGAGAAGAGCAAAGAGAAGAAAGGTTTATGGCAGAGGTATCTGATAGAGCTTAAACTGGTACTGAATGTAGCATTGCAGATGCTATTTTGAGCAGTACATTGTCATTGGATTTAACCATCCAATTGTAGTCAATGGGACTCCTTTTTGTGATTGGGAAGTGAGCTCTAGACTATTGGCCTTCCTACATGTGTAGGCCCCTATTGCATAAGTAATATTTATTCATATTGGCCAGTGAATAAATATTGTGGGTCACAAATCCCACCGAGGTTTTTCCCCTACCAGGTTTCCTCTCCAAAAATATCTATGTTATGGTGTGCATTGATGCTTATTCTTTTGTTTCTCTTTACTACATTATTATTTGGTTACCGGTATATTAATTTGGGTTATAAAGTTGCAAAAAAGTTTAAATCTTTTATTTACCGGTTAGACACTGATTCACCCCCCCTCTCTCAGTGTCTTTGGGACTGATCAAGTTGTTAGAACCCGAAGGCAACTGAGAGGGGGGGGGGCTAAATCAGTTGATAATTAATTTCAACCTAAATACAACTTAATTAAACTTGATGCATAATACTGGTAAACCAAACTTAATGTTGGTTGATAGTTTAATAGTCAATAACAATACCGGTGAAGCTTAATGCATGAAACAAAAAGAGAAACAATATCCACAACACATAACATAATTATTTGTACGTGGAAACCCTATAAGGGGAAAAACCATGGTGGGAAACCTTACCCACAATCAAATGATACTACTGCAGATAGTATGTGTGTACAAATGGGGTCTGCACATGCAAAAAGACCAACTCCCTAAAGCTCACTGCTCAATCACAAGATGGGAGTCACACTGACTACAATTGGATGGTTAAATCCAATGATAATGTACTACTCAAAATAGCATCTTCGTATGCTGGATTTAGTACTGGTTAAGCTCTAATTATCTCCTTCAAACCTTCCCTGAATCTTCAAATGATGTTTGCGTGAATAGCTCTATATTCGCATATACAATATTTCCTTACACCTCCTTACATAATATCACAAATGAGATCTTACATATCTACCAAAACCTAAGACCAAATGTGTAGGTCAGCTCACTAAGAATATTGCAATTAAATCAATTACAAATGAATCAATATGTGATGCATCACGTCAGCTCAATGCATTTACAATAATAACCAAACAATAAATCATCTCCAAAATGTACCAAGCTGATCTGGAATAGATAATGCATGCCAGTCCATAACCTAGACCAATTTGTCAGTAATAGAAAATATGCCAACTCAATTAGACCAATAACCACATCGCCAAAACCAAGTGTCCAAACCATGTCTTCAACATAACCAAGTAATCTCCAGATGATAACAGATCATCCTCAGTGTCAGTGAACTAGATACTGGTACTATGCATAAGTTATTGAACTTTTCGGTGAACATAACCAATGATCTCCAAATGATAAGTGTTGATAAGTGTTGATAAGTGTTGACATCAATGACAAAACCAATGCAACACATCCATAATACCAACAATCTCCACCTTTGGCATTGATGGCAACACAAGATGGAAAAACATCTAAGTGCTAAAGTCAAAATGCCAAAAACCAGAAACCAACAATCTCCCGAAGAGATCATTTAGCAGAAATCAAAATACAGATGCAGAGAGTAACAATCTCTCCCTCAATGAATAATCTCTCCCCAAAGGATAATGTGTTTTTCCATAGATATCTCTCCCTCTTTGACATCAAAGGCCAAAGCAACACAAATACCAGATATAACCAGTTCATAGAACTAATTACAAATACCAATTGTTATAACCAACTACTCCCCCTGATAAGTAGCTCTCCTTCATCAAAGTCAGAAAAAAAAAAAAGGTTTTTCTGTTAATTTCCTGCTGCTCTGATGCTAATCTCGAACTATCTAAGTCTCTACCAGTGAGGGTATTACCCTAAGATGCTCTCTAAGATATTCAAAGGTTTCCTTAGGCAAATGCTTAATAAAGATATCTGCAATCTACTCTTTAGTATTCACATAAACCAATTTCACTTCCTTTGCTTCAACATTCTCTTTCAGAAAATTGTATTTGATAGAAACATGTTTAGTTTTAGAGTGAAATACCAGATTCTTAGATATATCAATTGCTGCTGAATTATCACAATAAATCATTATAGGCTCTTTGCATTTTACATTTATGTCCTTCAACATTTTCTTAATCCATAATACCTAAGTACAATTAGTTGTTGCTACAACATATTCTAATTCTGCTATTGATAATGATGCACAACTCTATTTCTTGCTCAACCATGAAATAAGTCTGCTACCAAGAAAGAATGCTCTGCCGATGGTGCTCTTTCTGTCATCTACATCTCCTACCCAATTAGCATCTATGTAGCACATAAATCAAAATTTTCATCTTTAGGATACCATAAGCCAAGATTTGTTGTGCCTTGTAGATACCAAAAAATCCTTTTCACTACTGATTCATGATTTTCTTTAGGATTACTCTAAAATATTGAAACAATACACACTACATTCATAATATCAAGTCTTATTTGTGTCAAATATAGTAAACCTCCAATCATAGATTTGTACCTTGTCAGATTAACAGGAGTTGAATCATCCTTCAATGATAGTTTATCAGTTGTAGTCATAGGAGTACTTATCGGTTTAGAATTTTTCATACCAAATTTCTTTAGTAGTTCCTTCAAGTACATTGTTTGACATATGAATATACCTTTATCAGTATGTGAAATCTGCAATCCTAAAAATAATTTTATCTCCCCAATCATAGACATTTCAAATTCTTCCTGCATCTTATTAGAAAAGTCTTTACACAAACCATCTTCTCCTCCAAAAATGATATCATCAACAAAAACTTCAATAACCAAGATGTCATCATTAGTCACTTTGAAATATAAGTTGATGTCAGCATTACCTTTAGTGTAACCAAGTTTCAAAAGATATTTGTCCAATCTAGCATACCAAGCTCTAGGAGCTTGCTTCAATCCATATAAAGCTTTCCTTAACCTGCAAACCATATCTTTGTCATTTGTCAAAAAAAATCCATCAGGCTTCTCAATGCAAACTTCCTCTTCAAGATCACCATTCAAAAATGCACATTTAACATCCATTTGATATACTTTATAGATCTTGTGTGCTCCAAATGCTAAAAATAGTCTGACTGCCTCAATTCTAGCTACTGGTGCAAAGGTTTCATTGTAATTGATTCCTTCTTTCTATGAATATCCCTTACACACTAATCTTGTTTTGTTTCTGATTACCTTACCATCTTCATTAAGTTTATATTTGAATACCCATTTAGTTCCAATTACATTTTTATTTTTAGGTCGGGGAAGCAATGTCCATGTGTTATTCTTTTCAATTTGTTCCAATTCATCTTCCATAGCTTTAATCCAATGTTTATCTTCACATGCCTCAGAAATTGATACTGGTTCAATTTGAGAAATTAAGCATACCTCTTCATTTTCCAGTATTCCTCTAGTCATAACTCCTAGATACTTATTCCCAATTATCTGACTTTCAGAGTGATTCAGTCTAACATACCTGGGTGTATTCACTTGTTGTTGTTCTTCAGTCATTGTGGAATTTTCAGATGATGCCGGTGTGACTGGATCAACATTCTGTACCGGTGTATTCTGTATAGGTTCATTTGTGATTATCTCAATTATCGATTCAGAGTCCATAGACCTTGAATCTCTTCTAAACTGTTCATCAATCTTCACATTTGCACTCTCAATGATTTTCTGCAATCTTTTATTAAAACATCTATATGCCTTTCTCTTAGATGAATAACCAAGAAATATTCCTTCATCATTTCTAGAATCAAATTTACCAACATACTCATCTCTCCTAATGTAACATTTGCTTCCAAATATTCTGAAATATTTAAGAGTAGGAGTATTACCAAACCATAGTTCATGAGGGGTCTTACCGGTTTCACCTTTGATGTGAACTCTGTTGAATGTGTAAACCACTGTATTCACTGCTTCTCTCCAATACACATGAGGTAGGTCTGCTTTTGATATCATGCTTCTAGCTGCATCTAGAATAGTTGTGTTCTTCCTTTCCACAACTCTATTTTGCTGAGGTGTCCGAGGTGCTAATAGTTGTCTTCTGATTCCATTCACTTCATAGAATGTATTAAATTCCTTAGATGTGAATTCACCTCCCTGATCTGATCTTAAACATTTGATTTTATTACCGGTTTCATTCTCTACCATTGCCTTGAATAGTTTGAATTTCCCAAAAGCTTATGATTTTTCCCTGAGAAAAGTAACCCAAAACATTCTAGAATAGTCATCAATGATTAGCATAAAATATCTATCTCCCTGTAGACTCCTAGTTCTTATTGGACCACATAAATCAGTATGAATTAAATCAAGAACATTATTGGATTTCTCTGGAATACTCTTAAAAGTTGTTTTTACTTGCCTTCCAAATTGATATTCCTTACATACTAGATTGTGAGGTTTTACAATCTTAGGTAAATCCCTTATTGCCTTAGTTGTACTGATTTTTACAATGCAATCAAAATTCACATGACAAAGTCTCTTATGCCATAGCCAACTTTCATCAATATGTGCAATCAAGCATGTTTTCTCATTGTTATTCAAATGAAAGATATTACCTCTAGTCTGATTACCGGTTGCAATTTCCAAACTAGTTCTGTTCAAGATTTTGCATTTACCATTCTCGAATTGTAACTGAAATCCCTTATCAACTAATTGACCAACACTCAAAAGATTATGCTTCAAACCTTCAACATAATAAACATTGTCAGTATTGTGCTTACCATCAAAAGATATAGTGCCTTTTCCTCTAATCAAACAAGCTTTATCATCTCCAAATCTTACTAGACCTCCATTATATTCCTGAAAAGTTAATAATTTACTTTTATCACTAGTCATATGATGTGAACATCTGGAATCAATGATCCATTCATCCTTTTCTTCAATTTTAGCTGCCAGGGCCTACTCTACCAGTTGTATAGTAGGTGTCGGTTGATCTTCTATTATAGCAACAAAATCCCATCCATTGTCTGTCGGTTCCTCATCAGAATCATCAATAACTCCTTTATCAACATAGTAACATGATTTGTCTCTATTCTTCTTAAATCTGTATCTCTGATATTCAGGGTTAGGCTTATATGTTCTTTTAGCTTCTTCTCTCAATCTTGCATGTCTATCAAGACACCTAGATGCCATATGACCAATTTTATTGTAGTTAAAACATTTAAATGGTGCTTTACCTTCATACTTACTTCCAACTGGACCTTTAGGCATTCTTCTTGCAAATAGTGCTTCAAGCTCTTCCAGTTCTTCATTTTCCTTTCTGATGTCTTCAATTTCTTTTGCATAAAGTGCTTTCCAATCAGATTTCTTAGATGATGATGATGATGTTGCAGCTGATGATGTTTTGAAGGCTAAATTTGTCTTAATAGTAGCAACAAGACCAAATTCCTCAAGCTCAAAAGCTGAAAGTTTTCCAACCAAAGTATCTCTAGATACGGATGTATTAGGCATTGTTCTCAATTCATTAATAGCAATTACTTTCATTTTGTATGCTAGTGGAAATGCTCTTAAAACTTTAGAAATAATCTCATCTTCACTTAAGGATCCTCCACAACATTATATACCCAAAACAATTTCATTAACTCTTTCCATAAAAGCAGAAATTATTTCATCTTCTTCCATTTTTAGATTTTTATACCTGACCTGGAAGCATTCCAGTTTTGCAATTTTGACAATAGTATCACCTTCATTAAATGTCTCCAATTTATCCCAAATAGCTTTAGTAGTAGATTGGTCTAATAATCTCATGATTTGTTGATCTGATTATGCACTCAAAAGTGCTTCTCTTGCTTTGTAATCATTCTCCTGATCTTTAGCCAAGTTAGGTGGATTAGGTTGACTCTGTGTAGGACCAACATAGCCATTCTTTGTAACATCCCATATGTATCTTCCAATGCAATTCAGATGTGTCTCCATTTTGATCTTTCATATACCATAGTTAGTTCCATCAAGTTTCAGACTGTCCTTCTTGAAATAGTTAGTTGCCATAGAATCTCCTCAAGCTATTAAACTTATGCAAAAAGAGGACTTAGCTCTGATACCAATTGTTAGGACCTAGAGGCAACTGAGAGGGGGGGGTGAATCAGTTAACTATTAATTTCAACCCAAATACAACTTAATTAAACTTGATGCATAATACCGGTAAACCAAACTTAATGTCGGTTGACAATTTAATAGTTAATAACAATACCGGTGAAGCTTAATGCATGAAATAGAAAGAGAAACAATATCCACAACACATAACATAAATATTTGTACATGGAAACCCTATAAGGGGAAAAACCATGGTGGGAAACCTTACCCACAATCAAATGATACTGCTGTAGATAGTATGTGTGTACAAATGGGGTCTGTACATGCAGAAAGGCCAACTATCTAGAGCTCACTGCTCAATCACAAGATGGGAGTCACACTGACTACAATTGGATGGTTAAATCCAATATAATGTACTGCTCAAAATAATATCTTCATATTATGGATTCAGTACCGGTTAAGCTCTGATTATCTCCTTCAAACCTTCCTTGAATCTTCAAATGATGTCTGCATGAATAGCTCTATTAATATTTGCATATATAATATTTCCTTACACCTCCTTACATAATCTCACAAATGAGATCTTACATATATACCAAAACCGAAGACCAAATGTGTAGGTCGGCTCACTAAGAATATTACAATTAAATTAATTACAAATGAATCAATATGCGATGCATCATGTCGACTCAATGCATTTACAATAATAACCAAACAATAAATCATCTTCATAATGTGTTGTGCTGATATGGAATAGATAACGCATGTCTGTTAACCTAGACCAATTTGCCGATAACAACAAATATGCCAACTCAATTAGACCAATAACCACATCACCAAAACCAAGTGTCCAAACCATGTCTTCGACATAACCAAGTAATCTCCAGATGATAACAGATCATCCTCAGTGTCGGTGAACAATATAACCTATTGGTGAACCAAATACCGGTGACTATGCATAAGTCACTAAACTTGCCGGTGAACATAACCAATGATCTCCAAATGATAAATGTTGATAAGTGTTGACAAGTGTTGAAATCAATGACAAAACCAATGCAACACATCCATAATACCAACACAAGTATCTAACAATTGGTATTAGAGCCTAGTCCTCTATTTGCAGAAGCCTAACAGCTTGAGGAAGATTCTGAAACTGGTACCGATGGAAAGTTTGAGACAACAGTTCGAAAGAGCTCTTGAAGATTTTGATGTAGAAAATTGAAGAATATCAAACTAGAAGATGAACTCAGAACTTCTCAAGAATTCATCAAAGCACTTCAAGATAACCTAGTTATAGCAAAGAATAAGAAAAAAGAATTGCATGTGCGATTGCAAAATAAAGATGATGAAGACAAGGAAACTCTTAGAGATATTGTAGAGAAATTGAGACAAGAGAATAGTAACATGAAGAATGAGATGCAAGATTTAACCATGATATTATGCAAGGATATTGAAGATAGAAAAAGGAATGAAGAAGATTTGGCCAGAAGACTTAATGAAAGATCAGATGAATCCCTAAGGCTTAGTTATGAAAATGATATGCTCAAAATATATTTGATTCACATGCAACATGACAAAGAAGAACTTATGAGACAAGTTAGCACTTTGGAAAGTGAGTTGGTCACTGCAAATGAATACAAAGAAAAATTCAAGAAGAGTTTAGATAATCTTGATGATGTGCTGAAAAGTTAGAAACCTGATGGACATATAGTTGGAGTTGGATTTGAACATGGAGAAAGTTATAGAACTACAAACAATCACAACAACCGGTAAGGCAGCCTAATGCTTATAAATTCAATGGTAAATGTTTTAATTGCAACAAATTTGGTCATAAAGCAAATCAATGCAGACTTAGGAACATTCAGAATACAAACTTACCCACTAGTCAATGTTCCAAATGCAATAAAAATGGTCATAACTCAGACAATTGCAAAATGAATGTGAAATGCTATGTTTGTGGTAGATTTGGACATTTATCTAATCAATGCAGAACTCAAACCGGTCAAGTTTATGGAAAAGCTATTCAGAGAAACAATGTAACTTGTTATGCATGAAACAAGATTAGGCATATTGCAAAATTTTGTAGAAGCAAGACTGTACCAGTGAACAATAAAGGATCTAATGAAAAAGGCAAACAAAAGGTGACTGAAATTAGGCAAGAATTTTCTAAACAATGGATTAGGAAGAGAGATCAGAGGAATGATGAATCTATCACTACACCGACAGAATAGGGTAATCCTACACCGACAAGAGATTCTTCATCTAACTAAGGAGTAATCCTTAGGGTTAAGCAAACCAATTGAAAATCATGCATTTGCCTTCGGTTGATGGTAATAAGTTATAATTCTTCTTTACTGACAGATATGTGGAGTTTTCACTTCACCGACAAAGCATTTATTGTGGCTGTAAGTTAACTTTTTGGTTCTAAAAGCACTGTAACTTCTCATTTTGACTCACCAAGAATCCAAGCATTTGAAGAGAGTGAAATTGACCAAAGGCATTCTAAAGGAAAAGAAGCAAAGGTCTTTTCAAAGAATTCAAGGATTTCTCAGTTAAAAGGTATTTATCTTTCGCAATGGCTTCTTCATCCTCCGTTCCTAAATTCATAGAAAAGCCTACCATTGTGGAGAACATAAAATGACCTAGACCTATTTTCAAGATCATTCCTAAGATAGCAAAACTGGATGACTCCATTGGTGCATTTTCTAGAATTCCGAAGGGAGTTGCATTTGCTGAAGACCCTAGGGCATAAATACATTGCTACATAGAGAGTTTAGGGTTCTATGATTTGAAGAACATGTACATGAATGTTATCACTGACAAGAATGGAGTAGTAAAACTGGAACACAAGGTAGTTGAGGATTTAGGTTTCATTGATATCCTCCATATACTGAAATTCTCAGATGCAACCATCTACTATGTTCTTAGTAGGGTTCATGGTGAATTTATGTGGTTGGACTCAGTTTTTAAGATCACTAAGGAAGCTATAAGAGTTGTTACTAGTTTACCATCCATCGGCACTAGGCCTGACAAGAAAAAGAAAATACCAAACAAAGAGGTTATGAGCTTAACCGGAGCTACATTTGACAACAGGTCACTTAGGGTCAATAATATAAAGGATAACAATGTTAAATTTGCAATTATGGTCATTGGTTATAAATTTGCTCATACTAATAGGTTGAATTTTGTATCTAGTTCCTGCATTCATAGTGTTCATGAGATGATATTAAACAATGCTAAAATTGACATTTGTGAATGGTTAAAGGATGAATTGTTAGAGAATTTGCACAAAATCAAAGGTGATAAGAAGGAAACTTTTAAATTTGGAATTCTGATTATGTGTTTAATGCTTTACTTCTCAAAAGTGATTCCCGATATAGGACATAAAGATTTTGCCTATGATACTTCTATGCTAGAATCAATGAAAGTCCCAAAGACACTGAGAGGGGGGGTGAATCAGTGTCTAACTCGTTAACAGAATATTTAAACTTATTAAGAACTTTTTAACCCAAAACAGTGTACCAGTAAATAAGAATTAATGCAGCAAATAAGAATAACAGAGACAACATAGATAACACACCATAACACAAGATATTTAACGAGGAAACCCGATGTGGGAAAAACCTCAATGGGATTTGTGACCCACAATATTCACTCACTGGCCAATGAATAAATATTACTTACAATGAGGGGCCTACACATAAAGGAAGGCTACCAGCCTAGAGCTCACTGCTCAATCACAAAACAGAAGTCTCACTGACTTACAAAATGGATTATCAAATCCAATCCTATGTACTTCTTTAGATCAACATCAGCTATGCAAGGTTGAGTACCGGTTTAAGCTCAATCTATTACCAAAAACCTTTGCTATCACAATATCATCCTCTCTCATATATTCTCTATCATCCATGTACAAATGACCTATAAGATCTCATGCATATATATGAGTCTTACAATATGCCATGTCAGTTTTTACAAAATTATAATATAAAATAATAAACAAAGTTTATTCCATGTCGTCTTGAGTGTCGGTATGTTTTATTGCCATTGCCGATGAAGTTTTTGTCGATGAATATAGAAGTCTATTGCCGGTGCTGGTAACTGCCAGTGGGTTGACAGATGTTTGTCAGTTGATTGCCAGTTGGTTGCCATCAATGACAACATCAACTATTCTCATAAGAGTGTAGAATGCCAGTATTTTGTTAGATAACAGATAAAGGAGGCAATTAACGGTATGTGATCTTATAGTGATGAGTTGGTGAAAGACTATTTCAAGAATATCCAAGCTAAAATGAGACAAAGGGAAAGGATTCCCCAAAGCATTGTGGATAAATATGATAAATAGATATGATTTGTAGTGAAAAGAGATGAAATTTGGATGGAGGTAGTTAGACCCAGAGCTATCTGGATTACTCAAATGGGATATGAGGTGGATTCTCACATCTTAGATTCATATGCTAGAATAATCTTAGATGCTCCACCGGAACCATCAGAGAAAATTTTTGGAAATGCATAAATAATTGAGAAGGAAGTAGAAATGCAAAAGAAGAGGAAGAAAAGAGAGAAACTAATGAAAGATGCTTCTAAGATGGTAAAGGATGTTATAGAAGGATTGATGAATCTTGACGGTATTGTTGCTAGTGTGAAAGAAAGTCAATCAGAGCAGAAACTGGTAGCTCACATTTCCCTTGTGGCTACTTCATCTGATTCTGACACTGATCAGGCAGCTGAATTCAAGAGAGTGGAATGAAGAAAAGAAAACCCTCACTGGCACCTGCTCCATCTCCCAAGAAGTCAAGGACACAGAGAAAGAAACAATAGGATGTAAGAGAGCCTAGTGGTCTGAAGAAGAAAGTGACTCCAAAGAAGAAACCTGAACCTAAGGCACCGAATACTCTTTCACTGGAAGAGTTGATCAATGAAATCACCCAAGATGGTAACCTTGGTAATGTGGATAAATTTTATCATTATTTCAATGATTCAGATAAGGAAACCATAGAATAAAGTATTATCTTGTATCTAGACATATACAAGAAAGTTCTTATTGAAGTTGTAGATGTTTTACCAAATGATTTATACTTGAGATTAGAGGCTAAGAGAATGTTTGTTATGGAGATTGACAAGAAATTAAAGGTAGAAGCACTATTAGCTATTTATCCTGTTAATTCCAAGTAGGAAATTGATTATCTAATATCTAAGGCAAATAGAACTATTTTGGTGAGTGGTCACCGACAAGTTAGTCTTATGACCAACGGAGTTAAAAAAAATAGCAGATGAAACAACGGATAAGTGGGATATATTTTTTGTTGAGAGAAAGAAGAAAGAAGAGAAGGACAAACAAAAAGTAGATAAGTCTTTTGCTAAGGTATACAATAAAGTTGATAAAGGTAAAGGGAAAATTGGAAGTGTACCTGGTATCACGGTCAAGGATAACCTTCCTCCACCAACACAAACTGATAGTCAACCTGAAGAGAAGGTAGAGGAGATGACACAAGATGACATTAATCTAGAGTCAGACATTCTTTTTACTGTGAATGTGGACACTCAGGATTTTAATATTGTGTTGGATAAGGAAACTACAGAGGTAAAGAAAGCTGAAACTACAAATGTTGAGATCTCTGAGTCACTGGTCAACATTGTTGACTCTTAGCAAAATATTGAGATACCGGCTAAATTTAAGAGATCAAAATCCATCCCTAATGATACTCATCTCAACACTGAAATATTGGTAGAAGTAGTAGCAAAAAAGGGACATGAACAGAGTATATCTGAACAGACAGTCAGCAAGGCAGACAGTAAGGATTAAAATAAGGTTGAAAATAAGAATGAAGATAAAAAGGAAGAAATAGTGAACAAAGAAGAGGTTAATGATGGAAGAAAGATAGAAGAAGTGGTTAAGGTTAATGTGCAGACATCTGAAGAAGATAAGAAACTAACTACAGAACATAGCACTCTGCCTAGAACTTCCACCATGGATTATAGACCAACAAATGTTACGGATGTACTTTTAGATTCAATAAAGAAGATAATAGAATGCAATGCCTTATAATTTAAGGCTATTGATGATACTTTACCAATTTTGTAGATGATTGCACTGGCATGTAAAGTTGATCACATTGTTGGTTCTATGAGTAAATTGGACACATTGTCCAAATTCATTTCTTCTAATATTTAAACTGTGGATAAAATAAATGAAGAAACTGTTAAGGAAAGAGTGAATAAGGAGAAAGATGGATTCTTTGATAGGACAATTAAGGAATGTACTGGATAGATTGATTCCTTATTACCGGCACTAAATTCCACCATTTTGGATTACAAAGAGTTGTACAGGGAAGCATGTAAGCCTCACCATCTAACTAAAGATATTGATGAGGAAATAAGGAAGACACAAAAGGAAATTGATGATATAGCTAATAATATGATTGGTTCTTTAGAACTTACTTTAGTTTTGGATCAGGAAATGGCAATCTATGAAGAGAAGATTGAGAAATTGGAAAGGGAGAAGGCAAGGTTGACAATGAAAACCTGGGAGTTGAAGAACAAACTTGGTCCTAGATTGGATAACTTATTAACACACCCGAATGAGTTGTCTAAGGCATCTATTCAAGGTAACAGATCACCAGAGCAATAGATGCATTATCTAACTGGGATGATCCAACAGACTGAGACCACAATTTCTGATAGTACAAAATTTTTGCAGAGCCTTAACTTAGTTTTGGCAGACATTTTTCAGATTGTACATAACTGATTACAAGTTTCTAGGTAAATTTTGATTCTTTTGACATCCTTTGTCATTGATGTCAAAGGGGGAGTAGTGGTGTATGAGAAAATTGTACAGAAGGAGATCATTTTCTCAGGGGGAGCACACTCAGTTTTTGGATATCAGTTTTTGGATTTTTCTCATGAGTGTTGCCATCAATGCCAAAGGGGGTGATTGTTGGCATTATACACTCAAATGAGAATAGTTGATGTTGTCATTGATGGCAACCAACTGGTAATATGGTTCATAGGTTACATTGGCGACATACATCATCTACCGGCCCCGACAGACACTACAAGTGTATTCACACTAGCATCTAGTCTACATCGACAGTAGATCACACCGGTACTCTAAGCCGACATGGAAATAATATTGTTTTGTATTGTAATTATATTGTATAGTCGACATGATGTATTGTAAAGACTCATATATGCATGAGATCTTATAGGTCATTTTGAAAGGTAATTAGGAAATGAATGCAAGCAGTATATGAGAGCAAATAATTATATATGCATTTTGATGTAATTATTTTATGAGAAAATAAGAGCAGAGCAGAGCGAAGCAAGGTTTATGGTAGAGGTATCTGACAGAGCTTAAACCGGTACTAGATCCAGCATTGCAGATGTTATTTTGAGCAGTACATTGTCATTGGATTTAACCATCCAATTGTAGTCAGTGGGACTCCATTTTGTGATTGGGCAATTAGCTCTAGGTTGTTGGCCTTCCTGCATGTGTAGGCCCCTATTGTATAAGTAATATTTATTCATATTGGCTAGTGATTAAATATTGTGGGTCACAAATCCCACCGAGTTTTTTCCCCTACCGGGTTTCCTTGCCAAAAATATTTGTGTTATGGTGTGCATTGATTCTTATTCTTTTGTTTCTCTTTACTACATTATTATTTGCTTACCAAAATATTAATTTGGGTTATAAAGTTGCAAACAAGTTTAAATCTTTTGTTTACCGGTTAGACACTGATTCACCCCCCCCTCTCTCAGTGTCTTTGGGAGTGATCAAGTATCTAACAGATAGAAACTGGTAGTGCAAAGCTTTGAAGGGTTGCAAAACTACATTTACAACAGGGATCTCATTTGTGTATCTGAGTTTTCATATTGTTTTCATTGAGTAGGTGCTTAGTGCAGGGGTTGTAGCCTATAAATTGTGTAGGGGTTGGTGCTCCTTTGATTTGGTGCTCATAAATCAAGGGTTGGTACTCCTTGGGTTGGTGGCCTAAAATTTGTAATCAGATCTTTTCATTGTGAGGCTGGATTGGAGTAGAAGATTTCCAACAACTATTCTCACTGAGGTTTTTCCCACATTGGGTTTTCCTCTTACATTTGGTGTTATGTGTTGCATCTTCATGTGTGTGGTGTATTAATATTTTATTTATTTCTCCTACACACCTTGTTTGCATTAATTTGGTAACCAGTCTACATTTTATGTATTTCATATTGAACCGATATAGCTCTAATTAAGTAAAAATTGTTTAAATCACTGATTCACCCCCCTCTTAGTTTTCCTTCATTGTTTTTGCCAACACATGGCTCTATCCACATTGAATCAAATATATCCTCATGTCATGTCACACTCCTCAGGGTTCTATGCATGATTTGTAAAGATGGAGGAATACGTGATGCAATGATGATATCATATAGTGTGTGTTGGATAAGATCTCGCTATCCTTGCATGCTAACTATAGAAGAGAGAATAAAATTATATATGCATCATTCTTAAAAATTCAATGACTATAGTAAAATAATAATAATGATGATGAGCCTTTACCTATATCTCCCTCCTGCCACTATGGGTCAAACATGATGGGGGCCTATGCCATGGTCATCTTGTTGGTAACAACAATACAAGAAAACTAAGAGGGGGGGTGAATCAGTTTTCACCAAACTTAAACAAATGAACCTTAACTTTAGATCTAATCATGAATAGTAATATCAAAAATAATAAACACATAAACAACACACATAACACACAAATTTTTGACTTGGAATACCCGGTTAATGGAAAAAACATGTTGCGAACCTACCCACAATAAGATGATACTTTGCAGTAGTATGTGAAAATATTATAATGAGGAATGCACATGCATTCAGGCACACTGCCTAGAGATCACTGCTAAAAACAATAGAGGGATACAACCCTAGGAAGTCTCTATGCCTTACAAAGATCAAACAACAATTCGGATTACATGAAATGAAAGAATAGCATCTCCAAATGCATGATAACAATTTTGACTAAGCACACTTCTCTTCTCTTCCACACTACTGAATGATAGATTCACTTGTTCACATATACAATACTCTCACAGATTGTAAACACAACTATCGACACAGATCTTACATGATTACATCAAGTACTTATACAAATCATCAACCTTAACTCTAAGGTTGGCTCAACACATAAGACCTAATTATAACTTTCCAAGATCAATCGCAACACACAACATCCATCGAGTCATCCAGAAAGTCATATAGCATGAAGAATACCATCGGACCAATAAAATCTCCAATAACATGCACGAAAATCAATGCGGACCACAAAAACATGTAGACCATGATCAAAGAAAATCAATAAGCAACGTGAATTCCACCGCAATCACTACAACAACTCGAATCACTAAAATCATCATTATCATCATCACTGGAGCTCAAGAACACTTACTAACAAACTGAGAGATATGCTTGTGAAGTTCCAAATCATGAACCATCTGAACAAAGGACACACATGAATGTCCCAATCAATCTCCAAAATCCGCGCAATATAAATCATCAATTTTGGAGCAACACAAACCAAAAATCATAACTCTGCAATACATAACCAACAAAAAAACCAACCATCACACCATATAACATAACTCAACCAAATCACTTTCTAGAACACTGAAACTCATATTTAATCAACTAGAGCTAAGCATCTCAAAACCCATTAAACCAGATCAGCATATCTGCAATCAAACCAACTCAACTCTTTGCATTACACCAATTCTCTATAACACAGGAATATGTTGACATAAATGACAACAACACATTCTGACAACTCTAATATTCAACAATCTCCCCTTTTGGCATTGATGGAAACATATGAATGTGAAAAACAATCAATGCAAAGAAATAAAATAACTCCAACAATCTCCTCCTGAGATCATGCACACGCATCTCTACACCAAAGATAGATAAGATAGTTTTACACATGCATCTCTCCCCCTTTAACAACAATGCCAAAGACACAAACATAATTATCTCAATAAACTCACAAATCTGAACAACTAAATCAAACACTAACTACTCCCCATGAGTAGTAGCACCCACTCATCAATCTAGATATCTGAATAAGACTATGAAGTCCACCAGATCTATGCAACTCAATGCATCTAGTTCATACTAGGAGGGGAAATCACCCCTAACTTCTCTCTTAGATATACAAATGTATCTGTAGGAAAAGAATTCGTGAAGATATGAATAATTAGTTCCTTAGTAGATACATATTCCAATCTAACTTCTTTCTCAGCCACCTTCTCTCAAGAAATGAAACTTAATAGATATATGTTTTGTCTTGGAGTGCAACACCAAATTCTTTGAAATATTAATTGCACTAGAATTATCACAATAAATAACAGTAGGTTCATTATAAACAACTCTAATATCCTTCAGCATATGCTTCATCCAAATTACCTAAGTACAGTTGCTAGTAGGAGCATTGTATTCAGCTTCTATAGTATATAAAGAAGTAGCATCTTGTTTCTTACTTGCCCAAGAAATTAGCTTCTTTCCCAAAAAGAATGCTCCACTGGTAGTGCTCTTTCGATCATCTACATCATGAGCCCAATCTACATTTGTATAAGCACTCAAAATGAAATCATCATTCTTCGAACACCAAAAACCATAGTCAACTATTCCCTTCAAATATTTGAATATCCTCTTTATAGAGGTAACATGACTTTCCTTCAGATCAGCCTAGAATCTTGCAACAAGACATACAACATTCATAATGTCAGGCCTATTCTGAGTCAAATAAAGCAATCTACCTATCATAGATCTATATAGGGTCTGATTAGCCTTTGGAAATTCATCATTCTTTGACATCTTGCATCCAGTTACCATAGGAGTTCCAAAAGGTTTGGAATCATCTAGCCCAAACTTCTTTAGTAATTCCTTCACATACTTAGATTGTGATATCAAAATGTCTTTAATAGTTTGTGTAATTTGCAGTCCTAGAAAGAATTTCATTTCATCTATCATAGACATCTCAAATTCTTTTTGCATATCATCAGCAAATATCTTACTCAAAGAATCATCTCCTCCAAAAATAATGTCATCAACAAAAACTTCAACTATCAAAATATTATCATTATCAATCTTGCAGTATAAGTTACTATCAATAGTACCTTTACAAAATTCCAACTTCATCAAATACCTATCCAATGTTGCGTACCAATCTCTAGGAGCATTTTTAAGACCATACAATTCTTTCTTCAATTTGCACACCATGTCTCCTTCATTTTTCAATGAAAATCCATCCAGTTGCTCAATGTAGAATTCCCCTTCCAACTCACCATTCAAGAAGGCTAAATTCACATCCATCTAATATACCTTGAATTTATTATAAGGAGCATATGCAAGAAATAGTCTAACAACTTCAATTCTAGATACCAAAGCAAAATTCTCCTCAAAATCAATACCTTTCATTTGTGAATATCCTTTACATACCAATCTTTCTTTGTTTCTAACAACTTCTCCACCTTCATTCATCTTATTCTGGAACACCCATTTAGCACCAATTACATTCTCGTCTTTCGGTCTCAGAACAAGTTCCCACGTATTGTTCTTCTCAATCTGGTTTAACTCTTCTTCCAAAGATTTTACCCAGTTCTCATCTTTACAGGCTTCAACAACATCTTTAGGCTCAATAATCTAATTCTCTAAATGATTTAATCTTACATACCTAGGTGTCTTCTGATTATTCTAATTTTTCAGGCTCATGAACTTCTTCACCGACAACATCATCTACATTCACTATCTCTATCAGATCACTCTGCTTCATGCTTGAACTCTAAACTTGCTTTGAATTAACATCCGGATCATCATATTCATATATGCTTGCTCTGATTTGCTTCCCATGACTCTCATCTACCTTCACATTAGCACTTTCTACTATTTTCCTCAGTCTTTTGTTGTAACAACAGTAGGCTTTACTCTTAGTAGAATATCCCAAAAAGATTCCTTCATCACATCTTGCATCAAATTTACCTATATCCTCATCTCTTTTTATATAACATTTTCTTCCAAAGATTCTGAAATATCTAACTGTAGGAACATAACAAAACCATAGTTTATAAGGGTTCTTACCAAAATCACCTTTTATATGCATCTATTTGAATGTGTACACAGCAGTGCTAACAACTTCTCTCCAATGGACATGCAAAACATTTCCTTCAATCATCATAGTTCTAGCAGCATCCAAAATAGTTATGTTCTTCCTTTCAACTACTCCATCCTATTGAGGGGTTCATAGAGTAGACAATTGTCTCCTGATTCCATGCTCTTCACAAAAGGAATTAAACTCACCAAAGGTTAATTCTCCTCCTCTGTTAAATGTTAAACACTTCAGCTTCAATCCTATTTCTGTGTGCACTTCAACTTTGAATATTTTGAATTTCTCCAGTGCTTCATATTTCTCCCTTAGAAAAGTGACCCACATCATTTTGGAATAGTCATCAATCAACAACATAAAGTATCTATCACCCTGTAGGCTTCTCACTCTAGAAAGTCCACATAAATCGGTATGCATAAGATCTAATAATCCATTAGATGTATACAACTTTCTCTTGAATGAAATTCTTGTTTTCTTTCCCAATTTACATTCTTTACATGCCAGATTAGTAGGCTTCACTATCTTAGGCAGATCTTTAATAGCTTCAGTAGAACTTATTTAATCATACAGTCAAAGTTAACATGACACATTCTTGTATGCCACAACCAACTCTCATCAATCTAAGAAATTAAACAAATTTTTGCACCAGCATTTGGATGAAAGATATTACCTTTGGTTTTAGTTCCTGATGTAATTTCTATACCAAAGCTATTCAAGATCTTACATTTCTCATTCTTAAATAGAAAATCATATCCCTTATCCTCCATTTGTCCTACACTCAAAACATTATTCTTTAAACCTTCAACATATAAAAAATAAGCAATATTATGCTTACCATCAAGAGAAATAGAACCTCTACCACAGATCACACAAGCTTTGTTGTATCCAAATCTTACCAAACAACCATCATACTTATCCATAGTCACAAATTTACCTTTATCTCCTATAATGTGATGTGAACAACTATTGTCAATAACCCATTCATCCTTCTCATCAATCTTAGCATCCAAGGATTTCTCTTTAACAGTGTAGCTTGTAGAATCAGTAGGTACTGGATCATCTTCCTTGATAGAAATGAACACAAATTCATCTTCAGAATTTCCTTTCTCAGACTCCTCATCTATCACATCTTCATTAGCAACATAGTAGCACTTATTCTGATATCTATACTTTTGGTTAGGCTTGTAAGGCTTATCATACTTTGAGACTTTTTCTTCTCTTTCAGGACACCTAGAAGAAAAATGACCAATCTTATTGCATGAAAAAAATTTCAAAGATAACTTCCCTTCATACTTACTAGGTCCCTTTGGAAATCTTCTAGCAATAAGTGCTTCAAGCTCATCCAATTATCTTTCTTGTTCTTCCATCTTTCTCATTTCTCTTTCATATCTAAAACCCTAGTTGAACTTTCTCTCAGATCATACTTCTGATTCTTAGATATGGTAGCTTTAAATGCAATCTCAACATTTCCATGTGATTCACCAAGTTTGCTCAATTCAAAAGTAGTAAGCTTACAGACTAGAATATCTCTTGTCACAGTTGTTATAGTTTGGATCTCATCTATAGAAGAAACCTTATGTCTATAGGCAGGAGGA
Source organism: Cryptomeria japonica (assembly GCF_030272615.1). NCBI lineage: Eukaryota > Viridiplantae > Streptophyta > Pinopsida > Cupressales > Cupressaceae > Cryptomeria > Cryptomeria japonica. The sequence goes on along the minus strand of NC_081408.1, from coordinate 170,607,661 downwards.
AAAGATCTCAATACCTTAGCCAGGATATCATCTTCTTCAAGAACTCCACTAGTGCATCTTATGTTCAACACAAGATCATTCACTTTAGTCATAAAGGATGAAATATTCTCATCTTCTCCCATTCACAACAACTCGTATTTTCCTTTTAAGCTCTGCAAATTTGTAACTTTTACATGTATATCTCCTTCATACAGGGTCTCAAGATTCTCCCAAATCTCATGTGTTGTCTGAAGTCCCATTACATTAGTCATCTTTGCATCATTTAGGGTACTCAGCAGTTCTTCTTTAGCTCTTATGTTATTTTCACCACCCTTGATCTTAGCTGCAGTAACCAAACCATTCAAAGGAACATTGTAGACATTCTTTGTAATCTTCCAATAATCTTCTCCTAAACAATTCAAGTGATCTTCCATCTGGTTCTTCCACATAGAGTAATTAGTTCCATCAAACCTCAGACTCTCCTTATTGAAAATAGTAGTTGACATCTCGGATCTCCTTGAGAAATCAAGATACTACTAGAGGATCTAGCTCTGATACCAATTATTGGCAACAACAATGCAGGAAAACTGAGAGGGGGGGTGAATCAGTTTTCACTAAACAAACAAATTATGCTTAACTTTAGATCTAATCATGAACAATAATATCAAAAATAATCACCACATCAACAACACACATAATACATGAATTTTTGATGTGGAAAACTCGGTTAAGGGAAAAACCATGGTGGGAACCTGCCCAAAATAAGATGATACTCTGCAGTAGTATGTGAAAATATTACAATGGGGAATGCACATGTATTCAAGAACACTACCTAGAGCTCACTACTCAAAATTAAAAAGGGATACAACCCTGGGAAGGCTCACTACCTGACAAAGATCAGACAACAATCCGGATTACATGAGCTGAAAGAATAGCATCTCCAAATGCTTGATAATAGTTCTGGTTAAGCACACTATTTGCATAGCAATACTTCTCTTCTCTTCCACACTACTGAATGATAGATTATCTTATTTGCACATACAATACTCTCATAGATTGTAAACACAATCACAGAGATAGATCTTACATTATTACATCAATTACTTATACAAATCATCAACCTTAACTCTAAGGTTAGCTCAACACATAAGACATAATTATAAAATTACAACACCCAATACATAAATCCATAATCGGACCAATACAATATCAACAAGGACATAGCATGGACCCAAATCCAATCCTCAAACATGCAACACCATCGAATAACTTGCCAAGATCAACCGCAACATGCAACATCAATTGGGTCGGCCAGAAAGTCATATAACATGAAGAATACCACGGGACCAATAAAATCTCCAATAACATGCACACCAATTAATTCAAACCACCAAATCACATAGACCATGATCAAAGAACATCAATAAGCAATGTGAATTCCACCACAATCACCGCAACAAATCAGATCACAAAAATCATCATTATCATAATCATCGGAGCTTAAGAACACTTACTGACAAACTGAGAAATACGCTTGTGAAGTTCCAAATCATGATCAATCTGACTAGAGGACACACATGAAAGTCTCAATCACTCTCCAAAATCTATGTAACATTAATCATCAATTTCAGAGCAACACAAACCATAAATCACAACTCTGCAATATAGAACCAACTAAAAACCTAACCATCACACCGGATCACATAACACAACCAACTGACCTTCTAGAAAACTAAAACTCATATTGAATCAACTAGAGATAAGCATCTCAAAACCCATTAAACCACATTAGTGTATCTGCAATCAAACCAACTCAACTCTCTACAATACACCAATTCCCTGTAACACGAGAATATGTTGACATCAATGACAACACATTCCAATAACTCTAATATCCAACACATCTATGGTACGAAGTTGTTCCCCTCTCCACACTCATAGTGACTCTTTACCTCAGGGTGTAGGCCTATCAGAGATGATTGGCATAAGCTTGGGATTGGCCTCTCTAGAGCTGTCTCCTCCACATCTCTTGTTGCATCCTCTCCTACTGGGGGATCCATGGCTATGGTGTTATCTACTAGGTGATTGGGAATATCCTCATCATCCTCCTCATCCTCCTCATTCTCCTCCTCATTCTTGTCATCCTCACCATAATCCTCATCCTTGTCATTCCTATCCTATCCTCCCTCCTTGTCCTCTCCCTCACCCTGGTGGTCCTATGCATCCACACCACTAGGATCCTCAGATACCTCATAATCATCACTAGTGGAATCAACTAATATCATCCATGGAACAAGATTCCCCCTCAAAAAGTCTAATGGAAATATGGCTTCATGGTAGTTCTTGTCCCACCATGTGATGTAGCTATGTCGTGCGCCCATGTCATCATTAAATGGGACCACTATGTCTCTATCCTCATCATTTGAATCTGTCAACTCTATCTCATCAATGATAGGTCTAGGGACTACTCCCAATCTCATGGTAGCTTGAGAGTGTCATGTGTAGATCGGTACACCTGAAGGAACGTCGTACTCTAAATGAAATTGTCACCTCACTTGATCAAAATAGAATGGGACAACGATGTAGTTGTGGCAACCCTCTAAGAAGTGGTCCCTCTGCATGAGGTGAAGTTATTTGCACTGATATGGCCATGTTGCCATCTATTGATACGACCTCCATACAATATCATTTGATTCTACTAGTGAGGATCAACCTAGGTTCTTGTGACATCAATGTGCCTCTTCAAGAGCAATTAGGATCTTGATTTTGTTAAGACATCAAAGGAGAAGACCATTATAACCCCTTTTATAAAGAACATTAGAAAGGATAATGCATCTAACAGCTAACTTACGATTTCTAGTCCTAGCATTTTTACTTGTAGAATCTGGAAATGTACCATCTATCAAATATTGTGATATATGTGAGTACCATTCATCAGAATCTATAGCACATCAATAAGCCACATCACTAGGATTATCAATAATATCTAGGGAAGAAAGATTGTGAATAGTGAAATTTAGGTCCACCAAAGGATCTTCAAGGGATACAAGAGAAGTGGCACATGCCATCACATCCACATGTTGATTATCTCTTTGGGGAACGGGCTCCATGGTATAAGAAGAGAATTTTTCTAACAAGGATATGGTCGAATCATGATATTGTGATAATTTATCTTTCTTAGCTTGATATACCCTATAACTTGTCTAATGATTAATTCAGAATCATCATAAATGTGTACATGTTTAACATTCAAGGATAAAAAGCCACTTTAAGACCAGATATAATGGCTTCATATGTAGCAATGTTTTTGGTGCATAGGAAATTGAGATAATAAGATAAAGGAATAGGTTTTTCAACAGGGGATATCAAAATAACACCATCTCCCAAATTTGTACAGCACTTAGATCCATCAAAATATAAACTCTAGGTCTTGTCAGCATCAATAGGAAGAACAAACTCATCTGGGAAAGATTCTTGATTAGGAAATGCAAGAGGTGAGGGTGCATTAGCTAAATGGTCAGTCAAAGCTTGTTCTTTAATTCTTTCTGGGAAACAAATTTAAGGTCAAATTATGTTAACATCATAACCTATATTGCTAGGCATCCTAAGAGATCAGTTTTAGAAAAGAGATGTTTTAAAGGATCAAATTTGATGGTAACATGAATCTCAATATTCAAAAGATAGTGTCTCAACTTTTGAGTCACAAAAATGAGAGTGAGACATTGTCTTTCTATTGCAGTATATCATACCTCATAATCGAATAAAGTGTGTTTTATATAATAAATTGGCCACTCTCTACCATCACTATTATGTTGTGCCAATATAGCTACGAGAGCATGAGAAGAAGTAGTTGTATGTAGAAGAAAAAGATTGGGTAGGTATAGCAGGTTGTAAGATGGGAGGATTGGCCAAATAGGTTTTTAAATCCTTAAAGGCTTGTTGAAAATCCTCATTCCATTAAAAGGTAATGTTTTTCTTAAGAAATTGAATAAAGGGGAAATTTTGATCTGCAAGTTGTGAAACAAACCTACGAATGGCTTGAATTTGTCCTTGCAAGCTTCTCAATTGAGAGATGTTTCGAGGAGGTGGCATACTAACTATATCATCTAAATTCTTTGTATCCACCTTAGTACCATGATGCAAGGCTATGAACCCTAATAGTTTTCTACTATCCACACCAAAAACACTTTTTTGGGGATTTAAGTGCATGTTGTATTTACGAATTCTTTCGAAGACTTGATGAAGGATCTTAACATGATCTTGAAGAGATACAGACTTAGCTAAGATGTCATCAACATAATCTTCTAAGTTTTTATGCATGTAGTCATGAAAGATGAGAGTCATATCATGTTGATAGGTAGTGCTAGTATTCTTCAACCCAAAAGGCATCATAACCCAACAAAATGTACCCCAAGGAGTAGTGAAAGTAGTTTTTAATTGATCTTGAGGATTAATGAAGATTTGATTGTATCCTGAGAAACCATCCATAAAGGATAACAAAGCATGACCAGCAATGGAATCTACTATCATTTCAATGTTTGGAAGCAAAAAATCATCTTTCAAAGAGGCCTTATTGAGAACTCAAAAGTTGGTGCACATTCTAATTTTCTTATAAATTTTGGCAACAAAAACAATGTTCAAAATCCAAGGGGAATAATCAATAGGGTGAATAAAGTCTACATGTAAAATTTTTTTAATTTCGTCCATAACAAGCAAAGCTATTCTAGGATTTATTTTTCTAATTTTTTGCTTCATAGTCTTACCATCAAGAATTAGGATCAATGCTAGGTATATCAAAATAGATCCAAGCAAATATTTTAGGAAATTCATGTAGTAATTTGGAGTATTCTTTTCATTCTTTATCGATTAGAAATTTCTCAATTTTTATGATCTTCTCTTTATTACAAGGATCCATCTGGACATCAATGGTATCACTTATAAGAAGGTTAATTTGTTGGGTAACTTCCTTTGGTTGAGGGAATTCCTTAATCATCTCATTACCATCTTTAGTTGATTTAGCATCTTTCCCAAAGTATGCTTCCACATTCAAACAATAGGGAAATCCATGATTATGGTGATATCAAGGAAGGCTATCATAGGCTCCTAAAAAATAAGCCAAAGAATCATCAGTAGAGGAGACATCCAAAGAAGGTGAATGAGAATCAGAATCAATGTATTCGGGATATTTTAGTGAAAGTGAATTAGAAGAAGATAAAATGACATTTACATTAAGGGATGGTCTCTTAGAAGCTTTGGTGGGTTTGAAGGCATTATATCCAAGTCCAAAAGATGTTTCACGAGTGTTATTTTCTAAAGGAACCTTTATCTCTTCTTCTTGAGAACCAGAACCATTACCATTATATCCACTCTTAGCTAAGATGTGGAAACATGACCACAAAGAGCAACCATTTTTGTTTCAATGTCATAATCACTTGAATTAGAAGAGGATGGACATGTAGATTTTGTATTGGTCACAAAGTTGTTATTTAATTGCTTAGACAAAGTGGGTTTCTTTTTAGGTTCATCCATATCTTTCTCTTTTTCAGCCTTAGGTTCTCTTGGAGGGACTTTATATTCTCCCACAAAGGTAGGCATAAATTCTAAAGACCCCTAATCATCACCTAAGAGGACTTCCTCGGGAGGAGTGGTCACTTCAGGGGAAGATGGTAATTCAGTTTGCGTGGAATCCTCCTTAGAAGTATTGGAGTAACTAAGAATACTTGAAGAAGTAAGGATGTTTGAAGAAGAACCATAAGTAGTTGAAGGAGAATTAGAAGTAGTTGAAGAGGATTTAGAAGATTATGTTTGCAAACAATCTTGTAAATTGGTATTGGCAAACAAAGTATACATCTTGTTTTTGTAAATGAACTTAACTTGTTGATGCAAAGTAGAAGGAACGACTTGCATACAATGAATCCATGGTCATCCTAACAAAATATTGTAGGTCAAATTATTTGGCATAACATGAATATGTGTTGATAAAATAATGGGTCCTACCTTGATAGGTAAGGTTATAATACCTAACGAAGACCTATCCACATTATTAAAGCCACAAATAGTAAGAGAATCTATTTTAATAAGAGATGTGTCCACATTAATCTTATATCATATACTAATGCTACAAACATTAAGGCCAAAGCCATTGTCCACAAGGGTTCATCTTATTGTATTACCATTAATAAGGACAACAATCATAAGGGGATCATATTGGTGTTGAACATCATGAGAGGGCAATTCATCTTGTGTAAAGGTAATTTGAGTTTTAGGTACTCTCATGGAATCAATCAAAGAATCCATATTATTAGGTGTTACTATGGGTGGGAAATCTAAGGTCTTTAAAGCATCTTCTAACATTCCATGATGCATGGATGAAGTTTGAATTAGATCCCAAAGAGTGTTGGCATGATTGGCATAACTGATGCAGATGAAGAATAATGGCTGAACTGGTAAAGGATTGTTTGTGATGACATTGTGATGAAGAGATTGAGACTGCATGATTGGATGACTTTGATCAGTTATTTGTGTTGTCATTGATGGAAAATTATTGGCAGCTGATGTTTACTATGTTGTATTTTTTCATCTTAGTCTTTTTGGTCTACCGGAAAGAGCTTACTGGTAAAGAAACATGAAACTGAGAATTAGGATCTTAACTAGTAAACGACGAAATGTTTTGATTAGATCTGGCGATTGGTGATGATTGAAGTGTTGCGGTTTGGAATATGAGTTTTTATCATTGTAATATGTATATGATCGAAACTGCATCATGTTTTTATTACCGTAAGTCATGTTTATGATTTCTCTTGTATTTTTCCTAGGGTTAAAGAAGGGTTTAAGGACTGGTAAAGAATTCTCTTAATCGGTAATGATTTTTGGTTTGGTGGTGATTTACATCAAGTTCAAATGTTGAAGGTGATGTGGAAAAACCTTTGTGGTAAGTTGGATTGCTTTTTTGGTGCATTTGAAGATGAAATTTCTTGGGAAATAGTGAAATGCTTAGAAGAGCATTCTAAGGGTTTGACTTTGTATCAAATTGAGTTGTTGTGATGAGTTACGATCACTCAACGATTGATATTGTCTTGTAAAATGTTGTAAAGATATGTATGTGCTGGCATTTTGGTATGGTTTTGTCATTTATGTCAACACCTATCAATACTTATCAACTCTGGCACTTTGAAGAATCGTAAATGTTCACCAGCAAGCAAGTGACTTATGCACAATCACTGCTATTTGGTACACCGACAGGATATATTGTTCACTGGAACTTGGAATGACATGGAAAACATCTGGTTATGTCAAAGACATCATTTGGACACTTTGTCTTGGATATTTGTTCATTGGTATATTCATGTTTGCATATTTGTTGTTACCGGCAAATAAGTCCAAAATAAGCACCGATAGGCTTATCTATTCCAGATCAACACAACATGCTTTTGAGATGATTTTGTTGTTATTATAAATGCATTAAGCCAACATGTTGAATCAGATATTGCATTGATTATTGATTTACTTGTAATTATTTTATTATAATATATTTTAGAGATGACCTACTAAAATTGGTCTTAGGTTATGGTTTATATGTAAGATCTTATTTGTAAGATCGATATGCGATAAGGAAAAGGGATTATAAGAAGTTATATGCAAGAATAAGTAGAGCTATACATGCAGACATCATTTGAAGGTGAAGCGAGGTTTTTGTGAAGACAATCAGAACTACACCGGTAATAAATCCAGCATAGAAAGATGTTATTTTAAGCAGTACATTCTTATTGGATTTAACCATCCAATTGTAGTCAGTGTGACTCCTATTTGTGTTTGATTAGTGAGCTCTAGGCACTTGGCCTTTCTGCATGTGCAAACCCCATTTGTATACACATACTATCTACAGTAGTATCATCTGATTGTGGGTAAGGTTTCCCACCATTATTTTCCCCCTTATAGGGTTTCCACGTACAAATATTGGTGTTATGTGTTGTGGATGTTATTGTCTTTCTGTTTCATGTATTAATCTTTACCGTTAACTAATATAACTATCTACCAGCATAAAATTTTGGTTTACCGGTATTAAGCATTAAAGTTGGTTAAGTTATTTTGTGTGAATTTACTTGACAACTAATTCACCTCCCCCCCCCCCCCTTCTCAGTTGTCTCTGGGACCTAACAATTGGTATCAGAGCTTAGTCCTCTTTTGCAGAAGTTTAACAGCTTGAAGAGATCCAATGTCTTCTAACTATTTCAGGAAGGATAGTCCTAAACTTGATGGAACCAACTATGGAATATGGAAGATCAGGATGGAGACACATCTGAATTGCATTTGAAAGGATATCTGGGAAGTTACAAAGAATGGCTATATTGCTCCTACTTCCAGTCAACCTAATCCACCTACCCTAGGAAAAGATGAAGAAAATGATTGCAAGGCAAGAGAAGTACTTTTGAACGCATTATGAGATCAGCAAATCATGGGACTGTCAGATAGATCTACTACTAAAGCTATTTGGGACCATCTAGAAACATTGAATGAAGGAGATTCCACAGTCAAAATTGCAAAACTTGAAAGCTTCCGGGTCAGGTATGAAAATCTGAAAATGGAAGAAGATGAAAGAATTTATGCTTTTATGGAAAGAGTTAATGAAATAGTTTTGGGTATTAAATGTTGTGGAGGAACCTTAAGTGAAGATGAAATTGTTTCAAAAGTTTTAAGAGGATTTCCACCAGCATATAAAATGAAAGTTACTGTTATAAATGAACTAAGAACAATGCCTAATACATCAGTAACTAGGGATACATTGATTGGAAAACTTTCAGCTTTTGAAATTGAGGAATTTGGTCTTGTTGCTACTATAAAGATAGATTTATCTTTTAAGGCATCAACATCATCTGCACCATCATTTGAAAAATCTGATTGGAAAGCCTTTTATGCAAGAGAACTTAAGGAAAGCAGGAGAGAAAATGAAGAACTTGAAGAACTGGAAGCACTATTTGCAAGGAAAATGCCTAAAGGTCTAGTTGGAAGTAAGTATGAAGGTAAAGAACCCTTTAAATGTTTTAACTATAATAAGATTGGTCATATGGCTTCAAGATGCCTTGATAGACATGCTAGACTAAGAGAAGAAGCTAGAAGAACATACAAGCCTAACCCTGAATATCAGAGATACAAATTTAAGAAGAATAAAGACAAATCTTGTTATCTTGCTAATGAAGGAGTCACTGGTGATTCTGATGAGGATCCAACAAACAATGGATGGGTTTTTGTTTCTATAATAGAAGATCAACCAACACCTACTTTTCAACTGGTAGAGCAGGCCCTAGCAGCTAAAATTGAAGTTAAGGATGAATGGATCATTGATTCAGGATGTTCACATCACATGACTAGTGATAAAGGTAAATTCTTGAACTTTCAGGAATATAATGGAGGCCTAGTAAGATTTGGAGATGATAAAGCTTGTTTGATCAAAGGAAAAGGTTCAATATCTCTTGATGGTAAACACAATACTAATAAAGTTTATTATGTTGAAGGTTTAAAACATAATCTTTTGAGTGTTGGTCAATTATTTGAAAAAAAAATTTAGTTACAATTCAAAAATGGTAAATGCAAAATCATGAATAGAACTGGTTTGGAAATTGCAACCGGTAGTCAAACTAGAGGTAATATCTTTCATCTGAATAATAATGAAAAGACATGCTTGATTGCACATATTGATGAAAGTTGGCTATGGCATAAGAGACTCTGTCATGTAAATTTTGATTGCATGGTAAAAATCAGTACTACTAAGGTAGTTAGAGATTTACCTAAGATTGTTAAGCCTCAATCTGGTATGTAAGGAATGTCAATTTGGAAAACAAGTTAGAGCATCCTTTAAAAGTATTCCAGAAAAATCCAATAATGCTCTTTATCTAATTCATACTGATTTATGTGGTCCAGCTAGAACTAAAAGTTTACAAGGTGATAGATATTTCATGCTAATCGTTGATGACTACTCTAGAATGTGTTGGGTTACTTTTCTCAGAGAAAAATCAGAAGCACTTGGGAAGTTCAAACTATTCAAGGCAATGGTAGAGAATGAAACTAGTAAGAAAATCAAATGTCTGAGATCAGATCAAGGAGGTGAATTTACATCCAAGGAATTTAATGCATTTTGTGAAGTGAATGGAATTAGAAGACAATTATGAGCACCCCAAGCACCATAGCAGAATGGAGTTATAGAAAGGAAAAACATAACTATCTTGGATGTAGCCAGAAGTATATTATTTGAAGCAAATCTACCACAGGTATATTGGAGAGAGGCAGTAAGCACAATGGTCTACACATTCAACAAAGTTCACATCAAAGGTGAAACCAGTAAGACCCCTCATGAAGTATGGTTTGGTAATACTCCTACTCTTAAATATTTGGAAGTAAATGCTATATTAGAAGAGATGAGTATATTGGAAAATTTTATCCCAGAAGTGATGAAGGAATATTTCTTGGTTATTCATCTAAGAGAAAAGCATATAAATGTTTCAATAAAAGATTGCAGAGAATTGTTGAGAGTACAAATGTGAAGATTGATGAACAATTTAGAGGAACTTCAAGGTATATAGACTCTAAACCAGCAATAGAGATACTAACAAATGAACCTACACTAAACACACCGATACAAAATGAAGATCCAGTTACACTGGTATCATCTGAAAAATTCCACTGTAACTGAGGAACAACAGCAAACGAAGACACCCCGGTATGTAACACTGAATCACTCTGAAGATCAGATAATTGGAAACAAGTACAAAGGAGTTATGACAAGAGGAAGAATGGAAAATTAAGAGGTATGTCTTATTTCTCAAATTGAAACATCATCAATTAATGAGGCATATGAGGATAAACACTTGATTAAAGCTATGGAAGAAGAATTAGAACAAATTGAGAATAATAACACATGGACATTAGTTCCCTGGCCTAAAGACAAAAATGTAATTGGAACAAAATGGGTATTTAGAAACAAACTTAATGAAGATGGTAAGGTAATTAGAAATAAAGCAAGACTAGTGTGTAAGGGATACTCTCATAAATAAGGAATTGATTACAATGAAACCTTGGCATCGATAGCTAGAATTGAGGCAGTTAGATTATTCTTGGCTTTTGCAGCACACAAGAACTACAAAGTATATCAAATGGATATTAAATATGCATTTTTGAATGGAGATCTTGAAGAAGAAGTTTACATTGAGAAACTTGATGGATTTTATTTGACAGATAACAAATATATGGTTTACAAATTAAGGAAATCTTTGTATGGGTTGAAGCAAGCTCCAAGAACTTGGTATGCAAGATTGGATAAGTATCTTTTAAAAATTGGTTTTTCTAAAGGTAACACTGACAACAATTTATACTATAAAGTGACTAATGATGGCATCTTGGTTATAGAGGTTTTTGTTGATGATATAATCTTTGGAGGAGAAGATGGATTATGTAAAGACTTTTCTATTGAAATGTAGCAAGAATTTGAAATGTCTATGATTGGAGAAGTAAAATTATTTTTACGATTGCAAATTTCACAAACTAATAAAGGTATATTCTTGAGTCAATCCAAGCACTTAAAGGAGCTATTAAAGAAATTTGGCATGGAAAACTCTAAAACGGTAAGCACACCTATGACTACAAATGAGAAATTATCACTAAGGGATGAATCAACACCTGTTAATCCGACTAGCTACAAATCTATGATAGGAGGTTTACTGTATTTGACACAAACAAGACCTAATATTATGAATCCAGTATGTATTGTTTCAATATTTTAAAGTAATCCTAGAGAAAATCATGAATCAACAGTCAAAAGGATTTTTCAAGTATTTACAAGACACTACAAGTCTTGACTTATGGTATCCTAGATATGAAAACTTTGAATTATGTGCATACACAGATGCAAATTGGGCAAGAGATATAGATGATAGAAAAAGCACTACCAGCGGAGCATTTTTTCTTGGCAGTAGATTAATTTCTTTGTTGAGTAAGAAACAAAGTTGTACATCTTTATCAACAACAAAATCAAAATATGTTGCAGCAGCAACTAACTATACACAGGTATTATGGCTTAAACAAATGTTGAAGGACATAAATGTTGGCATTTTTGATGTTTATGTTGTGATTGTCATTGATAGACACATACTTGTATTGAGATCCCCTTTATATGTATGAGCTTGTGCTCAACCGATATTTGTTGCAACTGGTATGTTGTATACTAGTCTCTAGACTAGTGATTTTGCAGAATGTGTTTCATGGTCTGAAGCGGCATGTGGACCCCAAGCGGTTTGTAGATCACAAGTGGTATAAGGGAGAAAAGCGGCACAACACATTCTTACCAGTCTTCATTTTTGTCAAACCAGCAACCGGTATTTTGTATGAACCGGTAATACTCTGTGATGAGTTACCAACTAGCATTTTGTGATGAGTTACCAATCCACCAATTGTTTGACGGTGTCGACACATTGATGGTGCTTTTTGTGTCATGTTACTGAGTATGTCTAGATTCATTGAACCTAGGAAATTGTAATGTAATCCTATTGGACTGACATGAAATCAGATTCCTTTAAAAAGGACATCATGTCTAGGGTTTTAAGTTGTTGGTAAAAGGGTTAATGTCGAGCTAGGGTTTAAGGTGAGAGTTGAGAACGATCTTATCTAAGAAGATCAAGTTGTAACTATGAGAGAGAGAGAGAGAAGACTGAAGTAATGTTGCAATGCATTAGCTGTGAACAGTACTAGATCTAACCAAGAAGTTTGTGCTATTAGATAGATCAAACACTTGTTGATTACTCACATCTTTGACAAGTTTGTAGCCCTTAACCAAGTAGGCCTCAAAGCCTTTGTAAAATCCTCTAACAAGGTGGTTCACACATGTGGATCAAAAATCCTCTAACAAGGTAGTCTTTAATCGGACTTATCTCCTAACAGAGATTGAGATTCCTAATAGGATCTGTTCTAGTGAAGAACATTGTAAGATCTTAACCGGTCTGACCTTAACCGGTCTGGTTTCTATTCTGCAGATAGTGACTTGTGAGTTCCATCTCACTGTGGTTTTTCACAGTTGGGTTTCCATGTCAAATATCTTGTCTTATGGTTGTATTGCTTTTGTGGGTGAATGCTTTATTCACATTTTGGTTTGCATGTGTGGTAACCGATTTGACTGTCAGACTGCTTTATTGGTTTATCTTTAGACTATGTAAGTGTTTTAGTGCAGTAGTTTTTGGCATACTAATTCACCCCCACTCTTAGTATTCATCAATTGGTATCAGAGCCTACCTTTCTATAAGTTTAACCACTTGGAAAGAGATATGGGGGAATACACCTTGAGGGAAATTAATCAATGGTTCACTAAGTCTAAGCAAGCCTATGATGATCTTATGGTCAAATACAAGGCATCTCAAGCAAAAAGGAGAGAACATGCAGAGAGGCTGATGGAACTATCTGAAAGTAGTTCTAAAGATGAAGCTAACATGGAAGCCATGATTACTGAAGTGAATAAGCTGAATGATTCAAACTCCAATCTGAGAAAGGAGTTGGAAGGACTGACTATTTGGTTTAGTCAAGAGCTTGAGAACCACAGAAAAGCTGAAGATCTGGTAAAGGATAGAGATCATGAGATCTCCAAGTTGAAACATGAGATTAGTGCACTAACTGCTCGCCTTCATGAGAGCAGAATGGAAAAAGAAGACATGCAAGGAGAATTGAACATTGCCATCTCAGAAAATGCAAGTCTAATGGAGACAAACACTGCTATTTCCAAAGAACTCTTTGAGTCAAAGGAAATACTTGCTAAGTTTGGCAAAAGTACAGTCAAGCTAGAGCAAAATCTTGAGTCATCTAGACCGCCAAAGAATACCAATGGTCTTGGTTTTTCTAGACATGAGGAAGGAGAATCCTCAGGAACAAATGCTGAAGCATCAAAGAAGCAACCGACACTCAAAGGAAAATGTAAGCAAAAATTCAAACCTGTTTGATTTAACTATCTTAAAGAAGGACACACTGCCAATGTATGTAGGAGCAAAGCCTACAATAATTTTCCTTATTTTATCAACAATGTACCTAGATCCAATAAGTTCAATGGTCATTGTTATGCATGCAACAAGTTTGGGTATAGAGCATTTGAATGTAGATCTGTAATGGATAACACTGGAAGATATCCTTAGAGGATCCAAGGAACTGGTCCTGAACCTTTTATGAACCGGAACCACAACCAGTTTAATGTCTTCAATCATCAGTCAAGAAGCGGTGGTCATCAAGCAGCAACTGGATGGAGAGAAAGTTGTATGATCTGTCATGGTCATGGTCACACTGCTACAACATGCAGAAGGAAGAATGGAAACATGTACAATGGACCTTGGAGAGCACCTGGACTTGTTTGCTATCACTACAACAAACCGGGTCACATTGCAAGATTCTACAGAAGTAGAAAAACTATATCTGATGATATACTGGTCACTCGGGAAGGAGAAATAGATGTTGAAAAAGTTCAAGGAGACATGAAGAAAACATGGAAGAAGAAACCAATATTGTCGGAAGAGGAACCAGTTTCTGCACCTAGGGTAGAAATATCAGAACTGGTAAACTAAGCCTCAAAGGCTTAGGGGGAGAAAATGGCAAAATGCTTTCGAACCCCTAGTTGTCACCGGTAAAAGACCTTAACTGGTATGCGATACCTGTCACTTGGCAGAAGACCAGAAATGGTAAAAAGGCAAATTAGGGTTTACGCCCTAATAGAGGAGCATTAATGATGGTAGGTGAGAGACATGTATAAATGCATTTTTCAAATCATTTCTCACTATCTATTTTTGAGTGAAGAAAATTTTTCAAGTGCAAAGCGAAGAAAAGGCGATTTGAGCGTAAATTTCAAGAAAGTGAATAACCTTGAAAGAGATTCAAATCCAATTTGCAAGCGGTAGTGGAGAACACAAAGCAGTTATTTGGCATTCGATAGAGAGTGAAGTGAAGTAGAATCAGGAAGCCCTAAATTCGCGTTTGAAAGGTATTTTTCGTGTTCTTGAAATACTCTTCAATGGCTTCTGCATCTCATACCAATTCAAGTACATCCATTGAGTCAGAAAGTTTCATTCAGAGGAAGTCCAAGTATAATGCTTTATCACAAGTTCTAGCTGGAGTCATAGTCGAAGAAGGAATTTCTGATTATATTGATTGCAAAATAGAAGACCTAGGGTCTTTAGCCATTCATACTCAATTAGGTCTATTTTGTGGAAAGGACAAAAGGATCAAACCAGAATTGAGTGTCATAGAGAAGAAGAAATTCCACAGCACAGTATACTTCCTAGAAGACTTCATAGAGGATCACATCATGATCATCTTGAGTAGAGTCCATGGTGACAAGATGTACCTGGAGAGGATGCATGATATCATGCCCCAAGCAATTCATGCAGTCACCTGCAACATAGGGGAAGTGCCAGCCCTGAGAAAAGTGAGCAAAATGGAAATGACCAAGCTCACCAGTTCAACAAGTGATTCATGGGGTATGATAGTCAATCCTATCAAGGATGATCTGGTGAAATACGCCTGTATGGTGATAGGCTACAGGACATTCTCAGCCAGCAGGATTAATTCTATATCTGCTGTAGCGGTAAATGCCACTTACCGAATGATAAAAGAGGATGCATCTTTTGACTTATGCACCGGCAACTCCTGCTAAATCTTAAGGCAATCAAGTAGGACAACTCACTGAGGTTTAAGTTTGGACAACTACTGGTAGGGTTGTTCTTTTATTTCCAAGGCTACTTTTCGGGTGTAGGAGATGTCCAGTGGTCACCTGACCAATTGGTAAGCAAGCAAATAAAGGAAAGCGTACAAGCCATTGGAACCGGCTACCCTGATGTACTGAACAAATATTTTGATGAGTTTAGAAGAAAGATGAGTCAGAGGTTAAGAATCTCAGGTGACATAGTGAAGAAATACGAAGATGACATCTGTTACACTATTCAGGTGGACAAATGTCTAATGGAGGTTGTTGAGCCTAGAATGGAGGAAGTCGAGCCTATGGGCTATGAAGTCATGTTTGACATGTTGGAAGGGTATGCTTCAACCCTTATTGCCTTGCCTCTTGATCCAAAGGCTAAGAGGACCGGAACCTACTTGGAGAGGATTACACTAGTTGAAGAACCATAAGTGAAGAAGGGAAAAGAACTGGCAACTAAGAAAGCTAAGGCAGTGCCTGCAGCATTGGCATTGGCTACCATTGCAACTCCAAGAGTGACCAAGCAGTCACTAGCAAAGAAGAAACTGGAGGTAACACCGGCAAAAGTCTTCGAAAGAAAGAGGAAGACTAAGGCAAATGAACCGGACTCTGAAGAAACCGAGTCTGATGAATAGCCAAAGAAGGCTAGACAGACAAAGAAGATGAAGAAGAATGAACTAGCAACATCCACACTAGTAAATATAGATATCTCCTCATACAAACCTTTGACACATTGTCAAAGAACAGTAAAAAATATTAGGAGAAAGTTACTTCATGATTTAATAGAATATTATGATGAATTCAATAGTGAGGAAAAAGATGAAGTACTGCAGGAAATTGTTCTTTATTTATGTAAAAATGACTAGTCACCATCAGAGATTAAATCTTAGACACCGGATTCATTATTTAAAGCATTGGATAATAAATGGCGCATTGCCATTGAAAAGGAACAGGAGATTAGGGAGAAATTTTTTGCACAGTACTTCCCCAAACTCTCAAATTCAGAATTGTTTGATGCCCTTGATCAAAATAAAGGTCTCTTCTTCACAAGGAGAAGAAGACTCTAGTTGTTGGAGGGGAGAGTTGATGATGTTGAAAAAGATACACATCAGCATATGGCCCATGCCATTAGCTCTCACAAAGCACGAATGGCCAACCTCCAAACAGAAAAGGAATCGGTTATTTCCAAACCAGATGAGGTCTTTGATGAGGAAGGAAACCTGGTGGAAGAACCAATCAACACCATCGATGTTGATGCCCTAGATGTAGAAGATGTCACTCAGGACATACCTTCTAAGGGAACAGAATAGGGGCAACAGGCCGATCAGGGTGGTGAACAAGTTGAGGACACATAGCAAGTGGTAAAGGAACAGGAAGAGAAAAAGAAGAAGGATGAAGATGAGAAATAGAAGAAAGACGAAGAGAAGAGAAGAGAGGAAGAGGAGAAATGGAAAGATGAAGAAAAGAAGAAGCAAGAAGATGACAGGAAAAAGAAAGAAGAAGAGGATAAGGAAGAAAAGAGAAAGAAGGAAGAAGAGGAGAAGAAAAAGAAGGAAGAGGAAGAGAAGAAGAAGAAGGAAGTGGAAGAGAAGAAGAAGAAAGAAGAGGAAGAATAAAAGAAGAAGGAAGCAGAAGAGAAGAAGAAGAAGCAAGAGGAAGAAAAAAAGAAGAAGGAAGAGGAAGCAAAGAAAAAGAGGGAAGAAGAAGCAAAGAAGAAGGTAGAAGCAGAGCAGAAGTAGAAAGAAGAAGAAGACAAGAAGAAGATGGAAGAGGAAGAGAAGAAAAAGAGAGAAGAGAAAGAGAAGGAAGAGAAGGAGAAGAAAAAGAAGGAAGAAGCAGACAAGACAATTGAAGAAATGAAGACCACACAGATGGAAACTCCTAAGGCAACCGGTAGCCAAGCCAAACTGGCTGCTATCTCAAGCCCCATTGATCTTCAATCTGCAAGTGAGTCTGAGCTTATGCAGAGCATCAAGGTTGCCCAAGAGCACCTTGAAGGAATTCGCAGGAAAAGAGAACAAGATATTATTCAGGCGGCTGTAGACACACTTACTGGTTTAATCCCTGGTACTAATCTTCCTGACATTGATTCATCACTAGCACAACTCAAACTTCTGTGTACTGTAGTGGATGATCAGGTGCAGAGTCTAGAAGAAGTAGTAGAGGCCAATGTAAAGAAAGAGCACCAAAAGGCTCTTAATGTCACTCTAGTAAAGAAGTTGAATGAGCTTAGGACTGAACTGGTAAAGGATCAAAAGGACATAAGGAATGCCTTGGATGAGGGAAACTTGCTACTCAGCAAAATCTATCAACCTCATCTATTTTGTGATAATGTGCTAGCCAAGAAGAAACAACTTCAAATGAACTTATAGTCCTACTTGGGCACATTCAAGACTCCTTATGACTCCTTTGTAGCATATGGGCAAACCGTTCACCAGTTCCAGATCCAGTCAGCCAAGATGGAGCAAGAGATCAGCACACGGTCTAGGGATTTGTAGGAGCTTCAACTGGTATTACTTCCATGGCTACAAATTCTTCAGAAGTGTTATCTAAACCTAGATGCCCTGATAGTCATACAGGAACTGAGCACAATAGATGCCATGGAGGAACAAGTATCCCAGATGCAGACAGAGAAGGAAGTGGCAACCTCCCTACTTGACTCCTGGTCCCTATCCATGAAACAATTTTTGCAGGACTATAAAGCGGTTTTTAACAAGTATTATTCATTATTGTCATAAACTCTTTTATATATATATGGAAATAGGTTTTTCAGTGGTACTTTGTCATTGTTGGCAAAGGGGGAGAAGTATATCTAGTTTTTGGTTTTAAAATTTTGATCTTCTGTCATATGGGGGAGAAGTATATCAGGGGGAGAAGTATCTATTTTGAAATTTTGATATATGTTGTGATATATGTTATATGCTCTGATGATTATGCTATGTATGCAAAATTGCTATACACTATGTTGACTAGGGGATAGTGTATATGCTTAGGGGGAGCAATTTTTTTAATGGCAAGTTTTTGTTGTAAAACACTTAGATGTCAAAATTTTATTTTCCTAAGTGTTGCCATCAATGCCAAAGGGGGAGATTGTTGGAATTTTTTATGTTTATGTTGTGATTGTCATTGATGGAAACACACTTGTCTTGAGATCCCCTTTATATGTATGAGCTTGTGCTCAGCCAGTATTTGTTGCAACCGGTATGTTGTATACTAGTCTCTAGACTAGTGATTTTGTAGAATGTGTTTCCCGGTCTGAAGCAGCATGTCGACCCCAAGCAATTCGTAGATCACAAGCGGTACAAGGGAGCAAAGTGGCACAACACATTCTTACCAATCTTCATTTTTGTCAAACCGGCAACCGGTATTTTGTATGAACTGGTAATACTTTGTGATGAGTTACCAACCAGCATTTTGTGATGAGTTACCAATCCACCGATTGTTTGACGGTGCCGACACATTGACGGTGCTTTTTGTGTTGCGTTACTGAGTATGTCTAGATTCATTGAACCTAGGAAATTGTAATGTAATCCTATTGGACCGACATGAAATCAGATTCCTTTAAAAAGCACATCATGTCTAGGGTTTTAAGTTGTTGCTAAAAGGGTTAATGTCGAGCTAGGGTTTAAAGTGAGAGTTGAGAACAATCTTATCTGAGAAGATCAATTTGTAACTATGAGAGAGCGAGAGAGAAGACTGAAGTAATGCTGGAATGCATTAGCTATGAGCAGTACTGGATCTAACCAAGCAGTTTGTGCTATTAGATAGATGAAACACTTGTTGATTACTCACATCTTTGACAAGTCTGTAGTCCTTAACCGGGTAGACCTCAAAGCCTTTGTAAAATCCTCTAACAAGGTGGTTCACACATGTGGATTGAAAATCCTATAACAAGGTAGTCTTTAATCAGACTTATCTCCTAACAGAGATTGAGATTCCTAACAAGATTTGTTCTAGTGAAGAACATTGTAAGACCTTAACCGGCTTGACCTTAACCGGTTTGGTTTCTATTCTGCAGATAGTGACTTGTGAGTTCCATCTCACTGTGGCTTTTCCTAGTTGGGTTTCCACATCAAATATCTTGTGTTATAGTTGTATTGCTTTTGTGGGTAAATGCTTTATTCACATTTTGGTTTGCATGTGTGGTAACCCGTTTGACTGTCAAACTACTTTACCAGTTTATCTTTAGACTGTGTAAGTGTTTTAGTGCAGTAGTTTTTGGCATACTAATTCACCCCCCCTCTTAGTATTCATCAATAAAGATAAAATGTAAGGAACCTATAACTATCTATTGTGATAACACTGCAGCAATTGATATATCTAAGAATCTAGTATTACATTCTAAAACCAAACATGTTTCTATCAAATTAAATTTTTTGAAAGAGAATGTTGAAGTAAAAGAAGTAAAACTAGTTTATGTGAATACTAAAGAGAAGATTACAGATATTTTCACTAAACCTCTGCCTAAAGAAACTTTTGAATATCTCAGAGACCAGCTTGGGGTAATACCCCCACCAATAGAGACTTAGACAGTTGATGTTTGTCATCAACCGACAGAATTAATAGAGAAATCTTTTACTCCAGCTTTGATGAGGAGAGCTACTTCTCAGGGGGAGTAGTTGGTATACTAAATTGGTTGGTTTTTTGTATTTAAATCTTTTCTTATCAGCTTTGGCATTTGATGTCAAAGGGGGAGAGATATCTATGGAAAAACACATTATCTTGTGGGGAGAGATTATTCATTTGGGGAGATTGATACTCTGAGATGATTGATTACTCTTTGTATCTAAATTTTGATTTATGGTTATGATCTCTTTTGGGAGATGTTGTTTTTTTTTGTATTTGGCATTTTTGTTTTTGCACTTTGATGGTTTTTCCATCTTGTGTTTCCATCAATGCCAAAGGGGGAGATTGTTGGTATTTTGGTATGGTTTTGTCATTGATGTTAACACCTATCAATACTTATCAACTCTGGCACTTTGAAGAATCAGAAATGTTCACTGGCAAGCAAGTGACTTATGCACAGTCATCGATATCTGGTACACCGACAGGACATTGATATCTGGTACACCGACAGGATATATTGTTCACTGGCACTTGGAATGACATGGAAAACATCTAGTTATGTCAAAGACATTGTTTGGACACTTTGTCTTGGAGATTTGTTCATTGGTATATTCGTGTTTTCATATTTGTTGTTACCGGCAAATAAGTCCAGAATAAGCACCGACAAGCTTATTTATTCCAGATCAGCATGACATGCTTTGGAGATGATCTTGTTGTTATTATAAATGCATTAAGCCAACATGTTGAATCGGATATTGCATCGGCTATTGATTTACTTGTAATTATTTTATTATAATATATTTTAGAGCCGACCTACTAAAATTGGTCTTAGGTTATGGTATATATGTAAGCTCTTATTTGTAAGATCGATATGTGATAAGGAAAAGGGATTATAAGAAGGTATATGCGAGAATAAGTAGAGCTATACATGTAGACATTATTTGAAGGTGAAGCAAGGTTTTTGTGAAGACAATCAGAACTACACTAGTACTGAATCCAGTATAGAAAGATGTTATTTTAAGAAGTACATTCTTATTGGATTTAACCATCCAATTGTAGTCAGTGTGACTCCTATTTGTGTTTGAGCAGTGATCTCTAGGTGCTTGGCCTTTCTGCATGTGCAGACCCCATTTGTATACACATACTATCTACAATAGTATCATCTGATTGTGGGTAAGGTTTCCCACCATGGTTTTTTCCCTTACAGGGTTTCCACATACAAATATTGGTGTTATGTGTTGTGGATGTTATTGTCTTTCTATTTTATGCATTAATCTTTACTGGTACTGCAATTAACTAATATAACTGTCTACCAGCATAAAAGTTTGGTTTACCGGTATTAAGCATTAAAGTTGGTTAAGTTATTTTGTGTAAATTTACTTGACAACTGATTCACCCCCCCCCCCTCTCAATTGTCTCCAGGACCTAATAGTATGATGATCTAATATGATCTGAGATGATCTATATTATAAATTCTTGATGTATCTAGGGTTGTGTAACTGACTAAGATGTCAAGGTTATTTAGGTCGATACAGTTGATGTTTGTTGTGTCAGTGATTTGAGAAAAGAGTGTGAAGATGAGTTAGTGTGAAGTATCTGCCAAAGAGTAGCAGATTTGAAGCAAAATTGGATCTAATCAAGCAACTAGTTAAGTTCTATACCTAGATCATTCACTATTGTTCCCTAACATTTGTAGCACACAAAATCCCTTAACTAAGTATGTCCTAACAAGCCTTAAATTGAAAATCCCCTAACAGGGTAGCTCAACATTTGATTCTTAAATACTCTTATGAGGTTGATCCTAATGGGTCAAAGCTCCTAATAGAGCTCATCATCTAAATCCCTTAACCAGGTGACTCCTAATAGGGCATCTTTGTAAGCTCCTAACTAGGCTAGGTTCCTAACAGGGCACATTCCAAAAGAGTGCAAAATTATTGTGGGTACCAATTCCCACCATGGTTTTTCCCTATTTGGGTATCCACGTGAAAAACATGGTGCTCATATGGTGAATGTTTTTAGGTGTTGTTATGTTTTATTTTCAGTTAATGCATGGTTAATGAACACTTAATATACAGACTTGATAAATCAGATTAGCATATGATTATCAACAGATACCGATACTAGTAAATGGTTTTGTTGTTGGTTATTGTTTAATTTGTGAAAATTTTATAAGATTGAGTTTTAGATTTGAATTTTTTGTTAATACCAATTCAGCCCCCCTCTCGGTATTAACCGGATCCTCTAAGATTAACAATTGGTATTAGAGCATTGGTCCTCTGTGTGCACAAAACTTAATAGCTTGAGGGAAAGATCTTGAAGAAAAATGATGAAGAAGGAAGGTCCCAAGTTTACCAAGAACAACTATTGGATATGGAAAGACTAGATGAAGATATATATTAAAGGATTGGGTGCTCAGTATTGGAATCATGTGGTAAAAAAGTATGTTGCTCCTACTACCAGTCCCTTGACACCGAATGAGCTTAAAGAAGAACAAGAAAACATTCAAGCCTTGGAAGCAATTGTAAGTACTTTATCTAATTCTGAGTATATAGATGTTCATGGATTAGAAACTGTATTTGAGGTATGGGAGAAATTAGACTTGATTTATGGAGGAGATGAACATGTACAAAGGGCAAAAGAAGAAAGTTTAAGAGGAAAATTTGATGACATGAAAATGGTTGATGGTGAGAACATTGCACAATATGGTAAAAGGATTAAAGAAGTTGTAGGTGGTATTAAGAGTGCTAAAGGTAACATTGATGATGATGTTGTTGTTATTAAAATGTTGAGAAGTCTCCTACCACAATATGTTATTAGAGTTTCTGCAATTCAAGAACTGAGATTTATTTTTAAAGATAAAGTCACTGTTGATTCTCTTATTAGAAAGTTGACTACATTTAAGTTAAACAGCTTTGATAATAGTGTTTCAAAATTGTCTGAATCTACTTTTAAAGCTTCTATAACTCATTAATCTATGAAGAAAGGAAAAGATATTTGTCATAATCATGACTGCAGGTCTAGTAATGGCGGTAGCAGAGGAGATGGTGATGATGAAGATCATCCAATGGAACTTGAAGCACTGTTGGCTAAAAGATTTCCTAGAGGCATCGACAAGTACAAAGGTAAACTTCCTTTGAAGTGTTTCTCTTGCAATAAAATTGGACGCATAGCTGCTAATTGTCCTAATGGTGATAAAAAGGAAAAGTTCAAAAAATTTAAAGGAAAAGGAAAGAAACATTGCTATCTTGAAGTAGATGGAGTTACTGGTAAAGAATCAGAAGAAGATGACAATCAGGGGATAGTATTTGTTGTTGTGAAGGAAGATCTAACTGATGAAAAGGCATTGGTGTCTCACATGGATATCAGTGATGAATGGATAATAGATAGTGGTTTCTCACACCACAAGACCGATGATAGAAACAATTTCTTATCCCTTGAAGAATTTGATGGAGGTGTAGTAAGGTTTGGTAACAACTCATCCTGCATTGTTAAAGGTAAAGGATCTATTTCACTAAATGGAAAAAGTAATGTAGATGATGTCTTTTGGATTGATGGATTAAAACATAACCTTTTGAGTATTGGTCAATTATATGATAAGGGATGTCTTC
The DNA here is from genome assembly GCF_030272615.1 of Cryptomeria japonica. NCBI lineage: Eukaryota > Viridiplantae > Streptophyta > Pinopsida > Cupressales > Cupressaceae > Cryptomeria > Cryptomeria japonica. The sequence goes on along the minus strand of NC_081408.1, from coordinate 170,583,796 downwards.
TAGAATTTAAAAGTGGAGTGTGCAGGATTCTTAGAAGTAATGGAGAATTGATTACTACTAGAAAGAAGACAAGAGGTAATATTTTTCATCTGAACACTAATGTGAATAGTTATTTGGTGGCTAAGATTGAAGATAGTTGGTTATGGCACAAGAGGTTTTGTCATGTGAATTTTGACAATTTGATAAAGGTTAGTAAATCAAGTATTGTGAGAGGTTTTCCCTAGCTTGTTAAACCGGATAATGTGTTATGTAAGGACTGTCAAATGGGTAAGATGCCTTCTATATCTTTCAAGAGAACATCTTTCTCTTCAGAGAGTATTCTATATCTGGTTCATACTGATCTTTGTGGTCCTATGAGGACTAAGAGCTATTATGGTGATAGATATTTTATGATTTTCACTGATGATTTTTCCAAAATGATGTGGGTAACTTTTCTAAGAGAAAAATCTGAGGCATTCAATAAATTCAAAGCATTCAAATCTTTAGTTGAGAAAGAAACTGGGAAGAATTTGAAATGTTTGAGATCTGACCAAGGATGAGAATTTACTTCTGATGAGTTTGTGAAGTTCTGTGAAGAACATGGATTCAAGAGGTAGATGCCAACTCCTAGAAATCCACAACAAAATGGGATAGCAAAGAGAATGAATAGAACAATTGTTGAAGTTGCTAGAACCATGTTGATCCAAGGTGAAGTACTGAAAATGTTTTGGAGAGAAGAAGTTAGCACTGTTGTTTACACTTTGAACCAGGTACTAGTCAAGAGAGGTAACAACAAAACACCTTATGAATTATGGCATGGAAAGACTCCTAATGTAAGTTACTTTAAAATTTTTGGGGTAAATGTTTCATTAAACATGATTATTTCACTAGAAAGTTTGATGCAAAGTGTGATGAAGGTATTTTTCTTGGTTACTATACAAAGAGTGAGGCTTTCAAATGTTATAACAAGAGAACAAAAAGGATCATTGAGAGTGCAAATATGAAGGTAGATGAACTCTCTGAGAAATCTAATGAGACTAGCATATCTGAACCTGAGAAAGATGAAGAAAAACTTGTGTTTATTGAACCGGAAGTGCAAAAGAATGATGAGTAGGAAGATGTAGAAATAGGTGCTCAACCGGTTAATGAAGAAAGTGATGAAGAAGATGAAGAACATAAAGCAAAAGGAACAAAGCATTTACTCATATGCATGGATAGATGAATAAGGAATTGGATCAGATAGAGAAGAATAAGATGGCATGATGATGATTGGATTAATTCTATGAATGAGGAATTGGATCAGATAGAGAAGAATGAGACTTGGACACTTGTTCCCAGACTGGAAGACAAGAATGTGATTGGCACTAAATGGGTCCTTAGAAACAAGTTGAATGAAGAATAAAGAAAGGTTGGTATGCAAAGACTATGCACAAGAAGAAGGAGAAGATTATGGAGAAACCTCTTCCCCAGTGGCAAGATTGGAAGGAGTAAGAATGTTACTTTCTTATGATGTATTTAAAGGCTTTAAGGTCTACTAGATGGATGTTAAATATTCTTTTCTTAATGGCATCCTTGAGGAAGAAGTGTACATAGAACAACTAGATGGGTTTTCTTTGTCTGAGGATAAAGATATGGTTTGCAAGTTACATAAGGCATTGTATGGATTGAAGTAGGCACCGAGAGAATGGTATGAAAGATTGCATGCACACCTGATCAAGATAGGATTCTAGCATACTAGTGAGGATAGCAACATATATATTAAGACTAATGGAGACAAAATATTGATAGCTGAAGTATTTGTAGATGATATAATTTTTGGAGGTGATGATGATTTATGTAAGGCTTTCGTCGAGGAGATGAAGAAAGAATTTGAGATGTCTCTTATTGGTTAGATTAAATTTTTCATTGGGTTGTAGGTCCAACAATTGGATGGTGGAATATTTATCTATCAAAGTAAGTATGTAAAGGAAGTGTTGAAAACATTTGGCATGGGGGATTGTAAACCGGTTGGTACTTTGATGGTGATAGGTTGTAAATTGTCTAAATAGGATGATTCACCCTCTATTGATGAAAAAGAATACAAGTCCATGATTGGTAAGTTGCATTATGTTTGATATTGCACATGTTGTTGGTCTGGTTGCTAGATTTCAGAAGGATCCCAAGGAGACTCACTTGGTAGCGGTGACAAGGATATTCCGGTACTTAAAAGGTGTTGGCATTTTTGATGTTTATGTTGTGATTGTCATTGATGGACACACACTTACTTTGAAATCACTTTTTGTATGTATGACTAAATTCTGCCTACAGGATGATCATGGAAGATGCCTCATTTGATTTATGCACTTGTATGCAAAGGCAACTTTTGGTGAACCTGAAGTCAATTAAACAGGACAATGCCTAGAGACTTAAATTTGGACAACTATTGGTCGGATTGTTCTTCTACTTCCAAGGCTACTTCCCAAGAGTTGGTGATATTAAGTGGTCTGTTGACCAACCGGTTACAAAGAAAATTAGGGAAAGTCTTCAAGTGGTTGGAATCGGTTATCTTGAAGTCCTAAACAAATACTTTGATGAGTTCAGACGCAAGATGAGCTAAAGGGTGAGAATATCTGGTGATATTGTCAAGAAGTATGAAGAGGACATCTACTTTATCATCAAAGTAGATGAGTGCATAATGGAGGTTGTTGAGCCCAGAAAGGAAGAAGTGGAGCCTATGGGATATGAGGTGATGTATGACATGCTAGATGGGTATGCTTCTACCCTACTTACCTCATCACTTGATCCAAAGAAGAAGAGAACCAGCACCTATTTGGAAAGGGTTACACCAGTTGAAGAGCCCTCAGTGAAGAAAGGAAAGGCAGTGTCATCTATATCGACACTGGTTACTTCAGCAAGTCCTAAAAGGACCAAGCAGTCATCGGCAAAGAAGAAATTGAAAGTTGCACTCGCCAAGGTATTTGAGAGAAAGAAAAAGACAAAAAGCAACACACCGGACTCAGAGGACACAGAATCTGAAGAACAGCCTAAGAAGACTAGGCAAACAAGGAAGAAGACAAAGGCAACAAGCAATAAACTGGCATCATCAGCACTAGTAAATATTGACATCTCCTCTTACAAACCTTTGACACATTGTTAAAGAACCATTAAGAATATTAAGAGAAAAGTGTTGAGTGATTTAGTAGATTATTTTGATGATTTCAATGGTAGTGAGAAAGAGGAAGTTGAACAAGAAATTATTAAATATTTATGTATTAATGACGGGTCACCATCAGAAATCAAACCTGTGACATCAGATTCCTTATACAATTCTTTAGACAACAAATGGTGCATTGCCATAGAAAAGGAACAGGAAATAAGAGAGGAAATATTTGCACAATATTTTCCCGATGTGTCTAATTCTAAACTTTATGAAGCTATGGAAAAATATAAAGGCCTCTTCTTCATGAGAAGAAGGAGACTCTTGTTGCTAGAAAGGAAAGTCCCTGAAGTGGTAAATGATACCCACTCTCATGCCAAATCAGCTTTGAGATTGCACCAAGTGTCAAAAGTCAACAGGAAGGCCGAACAAGAACCGAAAACTGCAAAATTGGATGAGGTGTATAATAGTGAAGGAGAACAGGTCACTAAGAAAATGGACCCTATTGATGTTGATACCTTGAACAATGAAGATGTTACTCCAGATACACCAACAAAAATGGCATGATAGGAGAAACTGGACAAGGAGAAGGCTAACAAGGAGCAAGTAGAGAAAAAGAAAAAGAATCAAGAGGAAGAAAAGAGGAAGCAGGTGGAAGAAGAGGAGAGGAAATAGGTAGAAGAAGAGAAGAAGCAATAGGAAGAGGAGAAGAGGAAAGAGGAGGAGAAGAGAAAAGAGGAGGAGAAGAGAAAAGAGGAAGAGAAGAAGAAATAGGAAGAGGATAAGAGAAAAGAGGAAGAGAAAAGGAAATAGGAGGAAGAGAAAAAGAAAAAGGAAGAGGAGAAGGAGAAAGAAGAGAAGCGAAAAGAAGAAGAAAGGAAGAAGGAAGAAGAGAAAAGAAAGAAAGAAGCAAAGGAGCAAAAGAAGGTAGAAGAAGATAAGAAAAGAGCCAAGGAGAAGGAGGAAGTGGCAAAGAGCATACAAGTGGAGACCCCAAAGGAAACCGGTGGTCAAGCCAAACCGGCTGACATCACTAGTCCCATTGACCTCCAATCCGCAAATCAATCAAAGTTGTTGCAAAGCATTAAGCTTGCCCAAGAGTGGCTGCAATCGCTAAGGAGGAAGAAGGAGCAAGATGTCATTCAAACTATGGTGGAAACTCTTACCAGTTTGATTCTCGATACCAACCTCCCAAGTACCGATTCCTCTCTAGCTCAATTGAAACTTTTATGCATAGTTGTAGAGGATCAAGTGCAATGTCTGGAAGATGTTGCTGAAGCCAATGCACAAAAGAAGCATCAAAAGGCTCTAAACACTACCTTGGTGAAGAAGTTAAATGAGCTTCAGTCCAAACTACAAAAAGCACATAAGGACATAAAATATGTTCTGGATGAGGGGAATCTACTACTCAGTAAGATATTTCAACCCCATCTATTATGTGATGATGTGATTTCTTAGAAAGACAAATTGCAAACTAATTTACAGACATTCATAAGCACCTTCAAGATGCCCTATGGTTCCTTCACCGCATATGGGCAAACCATTCACCGGTTTCAATTTCAGGCTGCAAGAATAGAGTTAGAGATCAGCAACCAGACCAGAGATTTGTAGGAACTTCAACTGGTCCTACTACCAAGACTGCAAATACTTCAGAAATGCTATCTCAATCCAGATGCCTTAACTGTCACTCAAGAGATGAGTACCTTGGATGCCATGGAGGAACAAGTATCCCAGATGCAAACAGAGAGTAAGGTTTCTACCTCATTACTTGAGTCACGGTCTGTATCCATCAAGATCTTTATGCAGGACTTTAAATCAGTTTTTGACAAGTTTCACTCTTTATTGTCATAAACACTTATTATTTTAATGCTAATGAAAACAGGGGTTATTCAATTGTACTTTGTCATTATTGGCAAAGGGGGAGTAGTATTCTGTATTTAAAATTTTGATGCATGCTATGTATACTTTCATGTTTATCTCTGTAAGGGAGTAGTATACATTGTATTTTCTACAAAAAGGATAGTGTATATGCTTAGGGGGAGTAATTTTGATTATGGCATATTTTTGTTGTAAAACACTTAGATGTGAAAAATTTCCTAAGTGTTGCCATCAATGCCAAAGGGGGAGATTGTTGGCATTTTTGATGTTTATGTTGTGATTGTCATTGATGGACACACACTTACTTTGAGATCACTTTTTGTATGTATGAGTTATGCTAAACCGGTATTTGTTTCAAATCGGTATTATGTATTATAGTCTTTAGGCTATCGGTGTTTTGCAAAAAGTGTTTACCAATCTGAAGCGGTATGAAGACCTCAAGTGGTACGAGGATCTCAAGTGGAGCAAAGAAACTAAAGCAGCAGTTATCATTTTCCCAGTCTTCATTTTTGACAATCAGTAATTGGTTTAATATATGAACCGGTAATACCGTGTGATGAGTTACCAACTAGTATTTTTGTGATGAGTTACCATCCACTGACACTTTGACGGTGATTTTGTGTCATGTTACCAAATGTGTCTAGATGCAATGAACCTAGGAACTTGCAATGTAATCCTATTGGACCGACATGAAATCAGATTCCTTTATAAGGACATCATGTCTAGGGTTTTAGAAGTTGGTATCTATTAGGGTTTTTGGTGGTTGATGAGTTTTTGTATGTGCGATCTTAGAAGAGAAGATCAAGTCTATGTGTTGTAACAGAGTGTGGATTTACTGAATACTAAATGAATGCTAAAATGCATTAACAATGAGCTATCAAGGATCTAACCAAGCATACTATACTAGTATTTAGATCATTCACTTGTTGATTACTCACATCTTCAACAAGTTTGAAACCCTTAACCGGGTAGGCTTGGCAAAGCCTTTGTAAATCCTCTAACAAGGTGGTTCACAACTATGGATCTGAAATCCTCTCACAAGGTAGTCGTTAATCAGACTTATCTCCTAGCAGAAATTGAGATTCCTAATAGGATCTGTTATGGTGAAGAACATTGTATGACCTTAACCGGTCTGGTTACTATTCTGCAGATAGTTACTTGTGAGTTTCATCTCACCATGGTTTTTCCCATTTGGGTTTCCATGTCAAAATCTCTTGTGTTATGGTGATTGTGCTTTTGTGGGTGAATTCCTTATTTGTTGTTTGGTTTGCATTTGTGTTAACCAGTTTGTTAGTAAAACTATTATACCGGTTTACTGCTAAATTGTTTAAGTGTTTGAGTTAAGTATTTTTTGGTATACTAATTCACCCCCCCTCTTAGTATTCATCAAAAGGAAAAATAGATTATGGTTTATGGTATCCTTATAAAGGTGATTTTTCTTTGAATGTGTTTATTAATGCATATTGGGTAGGCAATGTTGATGACCAGAAAAGCACCACCGGTGGAGCTTTTCTTCTTGGAGATAGATTGGTTGCTTGGACAAGTAAGAAGAAAACTTGTGTTTCTTAGTCAACAACAGAGGCAGAGTATATTGTAGCATCAATGAATTTCACGTAGGCAATCTTGATGAGACATGTGTTAGAAGGTTTTAAACTTGATATGTTTGAACCAGTAACTATTTATTGTGACAATACAAGTGCAATTAATATTTCAAAAAATCTTGTATATCATGCAAGAACTAAACACATAGAACTGAAATATCACTTTCTGAGGGAGAGAGTATAGGAAAACCAAGTCAGAATGGAGTATGTGACAAGTAAAGAGCAGTGAGAAGAGATTTTACAAAACCATTGCTGAAGAATGCCTTTGAGTACCTCAGAGGTAAATTAGGGGTCGAAACCTTCCACAAGAAAAACTAGGATGCAGGAGATGCATCAATCCAGTATGTTTATTGAAAACTTTTCAGCATGGATTGATGAAATGTTGGCTACTCCGTAGGGGGAGCAACTTAGATGAGATTTCCAGAGATGTTGAAGACAACAACAATAGATTTGATGACCGGAAATAAATATGCACCTTTGGCATTGTTGTCAAAGGGGGAGAATAAGAACTATGCGGGGAGAAGAAATGAAGATGAATCAAAATCGACAGAAGATATGATACCCGAAGATGAGGTGCAGCAAAGAAGTTCCAAAATTGAGCAACATGATTTTAGTTGAATATGTTGGTGTTGCCATCAATGCCAAAGGGGGTGAATGTTGGCATGATTGGCATAACTAATGCAGATGAAGAATGATGACTGAATCGGTAAAGGATTGTTTGTAATGACATTGTGATGAATAGATTGAGATTGCATGATTAGATGACTTTGATCAGTTATTTGTGTTGTCATTGATAGAAAACTATTGGTAACTGATGTTTCCTATGTTGTATTTTGTCATCTTAGTCTTTTTGGTCTACCGAAAAGAGCTTATCGGTAAAGAAACAGGAAATTGGGAATTAGGACCTTAACCGGTAAATGAGGAAATGTTTTGATTAGATCTAGCAATTAGTGATGATTGAAGTGTTGTGGTTTGGAATGTGAGTTTGTATAATTATAATATGTATCTAACTAGAACCGCATCATGTTTTGGTTATCGGAAGTCATGTTTATGATTTTTGTTGTATTTTTGCTAGGGTTTAAGAAGGGTTTAAGGACCAATAAAGAATTCTCTCAACCGGTAATGATTTTTGGTTTGGCAGTGATTTACATCAAGTTCAAATGTTGAAGGTGATGTGGCACAATCCATGTAGGAAGTTGGATTCTTGTTTTGGCATGTTTGAAGATGGAATTTCTTGGGAAACAATGAAGCAATTAGAAGAGTGTTCTAAGGGTTTGACTTTGTATCAATTTGAGTTCCTTTGATGAGTTAGGATCACTCAATGGTTGATATTATCTTGTAAAATTTTGTAAATATTTTTATGATGATCTGATATGATTTGTATTATAAATTCTTGATGTATCTAGGGCTTTGAAAATGAGTAAGATGTCAAGGTTATTTAGGTCGGTACAGTTGATGTTTTTTGTGTCAGTGATTTGAGAAAAGAGTGTGAAGTATTTGCCAGAGAGTAGCAAATTTGAAGCAGAATTGGATCTGATCAAGCAAGCAGTTAAGTGATATACCCAGATCATTCATTGTTGTTCCCTAATAGTTGTAGCAGACAAAATCCCTTAACTAGGTAGGTCCTAATAGACCTTAAATTGTAAATCCCCTAATAGGGTATCTCAACATCTAAGTCTTAAATCTTCTTGCGAGGATGATCCTAATAGGTCAAAGATACTAATAGGGCTCATCATCTAAATCCCTTAACTAGGTGACTCCTAACAGGGTCTGCTCCTAACAGGGCATCTTTGTAAGCTCCTAACCGAGCTAGGCTCCTAACAGGGTGCATTCCAAAAGAGTGCAAAATTCTTGTGGGTACCAATTCCAACTGTGGTTTTTCCCTATTTGGGTTTCCACATGAAAAACATTGTGTTCATATGGTGGATGTTTTTATGTGATGTTATATTTTATTTTTAGTTAATGCATGGTTAATGAACACTTAATATGCAGAGTTGATAAATCAGATTAGCAGATGATTATTAGTAGATATCGGTAATTGTAAATGGTTTTGTTGTTGGTTATTATTTGATTTGGTGAAAGTTTAATAAGGTTGAGTTTCAGATTTGAATTTGTTGTTAATGCGCCTGATTCATCCTCCCTTTTAGTATTAATCGGATACTCTAAGATTAAAAAAAAGATATCTTGGTGGGAGCAACTTTAAGTTGTTCGATAAGGTCATACTCCTTACCAAGAGTTTGTGAAATGCATGGTACTTGTGGAAGAATAGGTTGGGAAGTAGGAAGTGAATATGGAATAATTGAAGGAGGATTAGGTTGCCTATTGTTTATTGTGTTGTATGTATAAGCAACTAAATTATAACTCTCTGTGGTAATTTTTTAAGCATACTCAGAGGCATTCTTAGTGGGATATCTGATAAACTTATAAGGCACTAAGAGGGGGAGTGAATCAATACAAGCAAAAACAATATGAATCTGATCACCAACTTAAACAAATTAAAACTTAACAAGCATAAGAGGAATATCACCACATAAGCTAATTCCGAATAAAACAAATTCCATATAACACAAGAGATTTATACGTACAAAACACGAAAGGTAAAAACCATGGTGGGAGTTAGTACCCACAAGATTCATTATCTGCAAAATAGAAATCTTTGATCGGTTAAGGTCATACAATGATGCTTGATTAAGAGAAGACCCTATTAGGAGTCACCCAGTGAAGGGATTTCCTATGATGAGCCCTATTATGAGCTTTGCCCTATTAGGAAAAACCTCGCATGAGGATTTAAACTCAGATGTTGAGCTACCCTGTTAGGGGATTTACAAATTAAGGCTTGTTAGGACCTACTCAGTGAGGGGATTTGACTACTGCAAATGTTAGGATGACAACAGTAACATGATCTTCACATAACACCTATGTATCTAATAAGATCTGCTTGAATTCCTCCAAAAAATTCAACAAAACATCAATACAGAGCTTCACTATCACCGCACAATCCAAATATCAATATTCACTCATGATCTTGTATCTCAACTCATACCTCATCACACTATTTATAAACATCAACTTAGTTGGCTACGACCTTGGAACAATTTTCTAGGTTCAATGAATCTAGACAAACTTACATTACACACCTTACTTACGTCGGCCACTGACATATCAATCCAAAAACAAAACAAAATTGTAGTGGTTTACCGATCTAAGTGACTTTATCACTACGGGTTAAGTGTTCTTCAAGTTTGTTTTCTTTGTACATAACAACTTGATCATCCTATTGAATCTGCTAATGCAGCCATGAATATAGCACCAAATACCTATCTCCATCACTCCTATAAAACCGCATCATCTAACTCTCCATCAATCGCTTGTACCAGTTTCTTGAATGCAACTTTGTTCCTCGTTTACCGGTTGAGGTCCTATTTGTCGGTTCATTGTTAAACTGTCTCCTTTACCGATTTCGCCTTACTGGTTGGTCTACAAGACTTAGATGACTACAAAACCATATTTTCCATCAATGACAACATAAAATAAGTCATCAATCAACTCTTTACATCAAAACATCATCATCAAGACAACAATCTCCCCCTCTGGCATTGATGGCAACACTTAGGAATTTTTTTGTCTAAGTGTGCAATACAAAAATTGACTCAAATTTTGACACATACTCCCCCTTAGAAATTACATGCTATTACAAAAATTTAAACCATTACAAGACTCATACTACTACTCCCCATTATAAATACAACAAAATTTTGACTCACACTACTACCCTCCCTTTGACATCAATGGCAAAGGAAAACAAATACATGAAAGATAAATACAATTTACATTATAATTGCATCAAAATTGCATAGCATATATAGATGTGAAAGTTATAATGTCTTTTACAATGCAATTTTAGAAAAATCATCACTAAAATGAGATTTCAACTGCTTAAGATCATTGTGCCGGGTTTCCAAAATAGTGTCAGTTATCTCTACATGTGTCTTTATCTGTCTAGCAAGCTCCTCCATGGAATCTATGGTGCTCATCTCCGATGTTGTAAGGATTGCTTTGGACTCTTTATAAGCTCTCTGCAATATTTCAACCTTCAGTATCAACTATGTCTGTAGTTCCTGTAGGGATCTTGTCCTCTTAGCCTGTTCATTTTCATAAGCATTCAGCTTATGGTGAAGTTCTACTACTGATCTTCCAAATTTTATTGCAGAGTCATTTAGGGGCTTAAATGACTCACAAGAACTTCAAGTTCTTTCTCTACTTCTTGTTTCTTCTTGTTCAAGTCATCACAAAATAATGAAAATTTGGCCACAGTTGAAAGGATCTTACCACCGGTCTCCAATGTTTCCTTCAAGTAGTCCTTATTCACAGACAGAGAAACTTTGCCTTTATCAATGCCATTCATTAATTGTCATGTTCTCTTCTTATTGTAATCCTTTTCAACACTAACATAAGCTGCATCCTCAAATATTTTAATTTTCTCTTTGGCATCAACTACCAACTGACCAATCTTATCAATTGGAGTGGCAAAACTGTCTGTATCAGTCTTCGACAGGAGACTTGAGAAAATCTCAACAACATTCTTTATTGTCTCTACTTGTTTTTGTTGTTCTTTCATTCTCTTCCTCTGTGCTCGGGATTGCATGGCTGATGCAATCTCCATTAACTCTGTAGACCTTAGCATATCAATGTTAATGGGTCCTTGTATGCTTAATGCATCATCGTTCTCTTCATCAACAATTTTCTTCTTAGATTCAAGTGACACAGGTGTCACTTTGGGTTCAGTGTGCTCTATTTTCTTCTTCTCTTCCTCCTTTTCTTCTGGTTTCTCTTATTTCTTTTCCTCTTCCTTCTCTTTGTCATTTTCTTTTTCCTTTTCTTCTGCACTAGCCTTTACCGGTGGTAGTTGTGTATCAAAAGTTTGTGTATGTACTAGTGGCTCTTCATCTTTCTTTTCTTCCTGTCCTTGGTCTTGTTGTTGTTCTGACATCTACACATCATCAACCTATACATGAGTATTATCAATTGCTTTATAATCATCATTATTAACGATATCATCATCAAGGATGACAACTATCTCAGTCTATGTATTCACTGGTTGATCACCCACCAGAATTTCATCAGGTTGAAAGTCATTTATATAAACACCTTCAGGAAGATCTTTTGCTTTAGGTCTCTCTAGTTTATCTTCTTCATCTTCTTCCTCATCAGAAATCAAACCTAGTACTTTCTTCAAAATTTTCTCAGTTTCCATATGAACTGATTGGGTCTCACCAATTAATAATCTAGTCAACCTTTTCTTAGATCTAAAAGATGACTTTGCCTTAGCAAAAATTTCATCTAACTCTTCTCTTCTAGCTTCAGGTTGCAGATTTTTAAGAATAAATTCAATGAATTCTTTATCTTGCTTCATGGTTGATTGTCATCTAGCATCAATTTGATTATATAAAGAATTTGTAATTAGCCCTTGCAATTCAATTAGGGATTTTCTATATTTATTCATCACAAAAACAACTGCATCCTCAATCTCCCTTTGTTCTCCCTCACTAAATTTATCATAAGGTCTTTTTACATCTACCAAAACTCCATATTCCTTAATGTTCATTATTAAATTTTTAAAAGGTGTGAGCTTTGTTACTGGTTTCTTTATAGTCTTTACAGTGGAAGTTCCAACACCCTTTGATCTCTTACCACTTGCTCTTAGAGCCTTCTTTTCTCCCTCTCACTCAGTCTCTTCTTCATCAATATCTACCGGTTTCTGAGCTTGTTGCTTTTTCCTTTTACCAGTCTTTACCGGTGCAGCGGGTGGTTCAATAATCTTCCCTTTTTTCTTAAATTTAATTTTAGAAGGTTTTTCCTTCTTTATCTCAACAAGTTTCTCTACCTTAACTTCTACAGATTTCTTCTTCTTTCCATCTTCACTTCTTGTCTTCATACTAGTGGAGGTATCGATTGGAGCACTTTATGCACCTTCCTGTTGTGATTCATGTCTTTCTCTCACCTCTACAATTTCCTCCTTTGTGAATCCTTGTTGCTCAACAAATGCCTCTACTTTCTTTCTCACTTTCTTTGCAATTATTGGTTTGTTCAATTCAGAGTGCACTTGTAGGGATTTCTCCTTGTAGGTGCCAAACCTTTCTGCTATTGTGTCTATCAGTTAAACCAACAAGTGATCAGCATAGGCTATCAAAATATCTTTATCCACTTCATATCCCATGGGCATCACCCAACTATTCCTGGGATCAGCTGCCTCCATCATGTAAGTATCTGTGTTGATCATAAAATAAATTGTATTCTCATACTAGTTAACAGCTTATGTCGGTATTCTCTCCCTTACATGCATTGTCTTTTGAAAATCCTTAAAATATCCCCAAGAAATCTTATCAAAATCATTTCCAAGCATTCTTATGCTATTAATCATATGTAACAATGCTGGAGTGCCATTTATCCAGTGCATATCACCGATATAAGGGAAACAATTCTGAAAATAAAAGAATAGACCAAGAATCAGCTATCCAAATTTAAACCTTAATCTTATGTCCTTTCTGATGGAATAAAGATTCAACATCAATTGACTCCTCAATTCTTAAGATAAATCATAATCAACATCTTCCTTGATCATCCGATATGCAGTATAAATAGTTGCAACAGGGATATTGTTCATCCTGCTAGAGTGATATATCTGGTAACTAATAACCATAGAAGCATATTTAATTATCGGATCATTAATATTATTCACTACAATTTCTCTTCCATCCCATCTTGAATTAGTCAAATTTGATACATCATCCTTAGGAACGGATCTCAATACTGGAACTTCATCGATGGCACAAAAATGGTGACTGCATGAATAGTTTCTTTTGTAATCTTATATGATCTGTCGAGCCACATAAATTGGTTGTGAATCCTGCTAAGAACATATCTGACATGTGCATCATCAAAATCATCAATGGAATTTAGGGCATGGTGAAAATCTTTCTTGGTAATCCTCCTGTATTGTTCTTTCAAAACACCATTCTTATCACACATTAATCTAAATTGGTCATAGATCGCAAAGATACCAAGATCCTCCAATTTGCAATGATAAAAAGATCTAACATATTCTACATGTAGTATTCCATAGAGAACTCCAGATAAGGCTCTGACGGGATCAGTTTCAACAGACATAAACAGGTGCCATTTAAATTCTGGACAAGTCCTAACTATAACATATACTACATGCGAGGTATCCATTCTCAAAGATTTAGATTTTTAAAATAAAAAATAGGATTTGTCGAATAAATATCTTTTACTGCTTTCACAACTAGGGTTTAGACACCAACAATGTTCTTTAGTGTAGGAGCACCTCATCAACAATCTATTCATGACCCTAAGGATGAAGACTAGGATCATTAGGGTGTCTTAGTGTGTCATTTGTTTCATGTATGCAATAAACCCCACCATGTAAGCCCATGTCACCAATTATACAATTTGATAAGCCAATTGGGACAATGTGATCAATAGGGGTAATAGATGGTCTAGATTTGTGTTTGATAAGTTTTATACATGTTTAATGTGTGTTTGGTTGATCCATGTATGTGGATTCCAACCTTAGCCTCTATGACAACTTTTTGTGCAAAATTACAAAAATGCAACTTTTTGTAAAATGCAACGTTTGAGTGCAAAAGTGCAACTTTTTGAAAATTGGTTGGGGGAAGCCTTTCAATGGCTCCAACCTACTACAAGTTTAGTGGGAAACCATTGGAGAGTTGTATAAACTTGGTGGACATGATTCCCAAGGTTTCTACGGTTGTATTTGGAGTTTGTGAAGCTATAATACATAAAATACTACAGTTTTCCTAGAAATTCTAAGTTTGCAAGAGTTGCACGTACCTATATGGATTAATTTGAATCCCACCATCCATGGAATAGATAGGGAGATGAAATAGTTTTCCTTTGGTGGTGGTTTGAGGTCTTAACTATTCAGAAGTAGAGATAACCCTCCATTCTTCTGATTGTAACTCAGAAATTGAGGGTTTGGAGAGGGTTTTGAAGGAAAATGACTTTATCTTGCATTCTAGTCCATTAGAAGACTCTTCCTTTGGAAAGATGTAGGATAAGCTTCTATACTTTATTTTTCTCATGGTTTGTTGCAGGGGAGACTGGGTTATGTAGAGAAAGGAGAAAAATTAGGTAGGCATCTCTATGGGACTACCTAGGACAAGATTTAGGATAGTCATCATAAAATGTCATAGTGGTGGATTCCAGGTGTGTAACCCTAGAATGAGAGGTTTCTAACTAGCCCCCACATGCCCATAAGGGTGATTTTTCATTTGTTTTACCAGTAAAGGTAGTTGCTTTGGAAAATAGGGCTAATTGCCCCTATTAGGTCTCTTAACCTCTATAGGGAACAAACCTTGTAATCACAAATCTGGTTAAACCATTTTGGAGATTAGTACAACTTTAAAAATGATATCTAGAATGATAATTTGTTTGTATGGGTGTAAGGAAGATTTTGGAGTTCAAGTCAAATTACTGGTATAGAAGGGCTACTAGCCTAGGGGGTAGGTCTACAAAGGAGGTATAAGGAGTTGGTTCCCTAAACCAAAACTAGTGTTTGAAAGAGTCCTTAGATGTCATGTGTTGGCTAAATTCAAAAATCCCAAGGAGTAGGGGTCACCAGTAAAGCATGTTTGAGGAGTTGAAGCCTTTTACTCATCTTGAGTAGGCCTAAGCTTAGTGAATGTGTGCATAGTTTCATCCAAGGTGTAGAGTCCTTCCTTGCAGGACCTTGGTGAGTAGTTAAGAGGTACTAGCCTAACCTTGTTTGGGCTTGTCATTAGGAGTTTGGGTAGGCCTTTGCATCAAGTGGTATCAAAGAAAAGGAGTGTCCTTTGGAAGAGAAGGAGAAGACAAGATGTCGGAAGAAGAAGGATCCCATGAGGCACCTTCAAGAATGACCAATGGGAATTGAATATCCTGGTGAAGAAGCAGATGGCAGAGAGAAGAGTAGTCAAGGTAGAGAAATAGACCTTGAGAAATGAGATGGACTGGTTGAAGGACAGAGTGGAGAGGGTAGATAGAGACTTTGGAGAAGAAGGGGATGAAGAGGAGATCCCTAGGCAGGAAGAGCTAGAGGTTCCTGTAGACCAGAGACCCCTAATGAGTGTCCTCAATTCTATGGAAAGAAGGATAATGGATGTGAAGATGGATCTGCCAGTGTTTGTAGGTAAGAAGGAGCCTAATATAGTGATGGAGTGGATAGACTCCTTGGACAATTTTTTTGAAAGTGAAGACATACCAGAACACCAGAGGGTGAAGATGGCCCAATCCAAGATGAAAGGGGCTGCACTAACTTGGTGAACTTTCATCCAAGATGAGAGGGTGAAAGAGGGAAAGAGAAGAGTGACTACATGGAAGCAGATGATGGCCCTGGTGAAAGAGGCCTATGTCCCAATGGAGTACAATATCCAATTGCATGGGAGGAGACAAAATTTGAAACAAAAGGAGATGGACGTGAGTTCCTATACCAAGGAGTTCATGAAGTTGTGTGTGAGAACCAAGGTGAAAGAAGTGAAGATGAAAAGGTGGCTAGATATCTCAATGGGTTGAGGTTTACAATCCAAGAAGATTTGAATCTCCACACCCCAAAGATAGTCCTAAAGTGCTTTCAATTGGCATTCAAGGTGGAGGACAAGTTGAAGAGAAGGTAGGATCAAAATGGAAGAGGTAAAGGGAGACAACAAAGAGGAGGAAGAGCCCCTATCAAAGGTAGAGGAAATGGTTTTGGATACCAGGGAGACTCTAACCAAGAAGGCAATAGAGGAGAGAGAAGTTACAACCAAGGAGGGGGCTACAATCCAAGAGGGAACTTTAGGGGTAGAAGACCACCCTCTAGAGGAATATTCCAAGGCAGAGGACCTCTTAGGTGCTACAACTATAATCAAGAAGGGAATATGGACAATAGATGTCCAGAGAAGGCTTCTAGCTCCACAGGAGAAATGAATAGCAATTTGGTGCAGGAATCTAATTGTCAAAGTGTGGCAAGTGCAAACACTTACCAAAGTGTTAATGCTCCTGATAGCTATAGCTATCCTGAAAGAGGAGAGGCCCTGATGATGAGGAGAGTAGTAACAACCATGAAGGTACCTGACAAGGAGCCTACACAAAGGAAATCTATTTTCAAAACCACTTGCAAGGCAGGAGGAAAGGTATGCAAGGTTCTGATAGACTCCGGATCCACTGAAAATTTTGTATCACTTAAGATGGTAGAAAAGATTAAACTTAGGAAGTTGCCTCACCCTTACCCCTATAAGGTTTCATGGCTCACCCAAGGTCAACAAGCAGTGGTGGAAGAGCAAGCTTGGGCAGAGTTTCAGATTGGATCTTACAAAGATAGATTTCTATTTGACATATCCAAAATGGATGCATGCCATCTCTTGTTTGGGAACCATGGCAGTATAACTTGAAAGCTCATCATGATGGGTTGAGAAACACTTACTCAATTACTAAGGATGGTAAGGTGATAGAACTCTTTCCTCTGATAGAGGAAGAGATGGAATCAAAGGGAAAGGATGCAAAGGTGCTGATGATAGAAGCTAAATAGTTCATGAAGGAGATTGTAGAGAAAGGTGCAGTTTGCTATGCCCTCATGCCTAGCCCCAAGGTGACAAGGAAAGAGAAGTATGCAGGAGACAAGGAAGGAGGACCAAAGCACATAGACCCTACAATCAGACAATTGCTTGATAAGCATCAAGGCATCATCTCATATGGAATGTCAAGGTCCCTACCACCGGTAAGGGACATCAGTCATTGCATAGATCTGATCCTTGGATCTATTCTCCCAAACAAAGGAGCCTACAAGCTCACCCCAGAATGCAGAAATGGCAAGGTAGATTGAAGAATTTCTTGTATCAGGACTGATTGGCAAGAGTGTAAGCCCATGTGTAGTATAGGAAGTCATTGCACCCAAGAAAGAAGGCACTTGGAATATTTGTATGTACTCAAGAGCTATAAACAAGATAACCATAAGGTATAGGTTCCCAATCCCTAGAATAGAGGATTTACTTGATTGCTTAGGGAGTGCTAAGTATTTTACAAAAATGGACCTAAAAAGTGGATACCATCAGAGTAGAATAAGGCCAGGGGATGAATGGAAGACAAATTTTAAAACTAATGAAGGTTTGTATGATTGGAAAGTTATGCCATTTGGGTTGTCCAGTGCCCCTAGTACCTTTATGAGGTTAATGAATGAAGTCTTGGTGGAATTCATAGGAAAGTTTGTCATAGTATACCTAGATGATATCTTGATTTTTAGTCACACAAGGGAAGAAAACCTCAACCATGTAGATATGGTTCTCAAGAGGTTACATGAAGAACAACTAATGATCAATTTAGATAAGTGTTTGTTCATGCAGGAGGAGATCATCTACTTGGGTTTTGTAATCTCACAAGGTGAGTTGAAAATGGACCAAGAGAAGGTAAGTGCTATACTCTTTTGGTCTACACCTAGAACTATGAATGATGTCTGAAGCTTCCATGGTTTAGCAACTTTCTATAGGAAGTTCATGAGAGGATTTAGTCATGTTTGTGCACCCATGCTTGACACCATAAAGGGAGGACAAAAGTGCAGGTTCAGCTGGACCAAAGAGGCAGATGATTCATTTGAGACATTGAAGAAGAAGGTTGCAGAATAACTAGCCCTTGCCTTACTAGACTTCAACAAGATATTTTAGGTGGAATGTGATGCAAGCCACATGGCTATTAGAGCAGTGCTCGGTCAGGAAGGGAGGCCTATTGCTTTTTTTAGTGAAAAGCTAAATGATGCTAAGAAGAGATACTCATCTTATGACTTGGAGATGTATGCTCTAGTATAGTCTTTGAAGAAGTGGAGGCACTATTTATTTCCTAAGGAGTTTATAGTTTTTATTGACAATCAGGCACTCAGTTTCATAAATAGCCAAAAGAAGCTAAACCATCGGCACATGAAGTGGGTAGAGACCTTGCAAGCCTTCACATTCACCCTCAAACACAAGAAGGGAGTCAAGAACAAAGTTGCAGATGCTTTGAGCAGGAGGGTCTTAACTGTCAACCAAATCAAGATGGAGAGTGTTGGTATTGATTCCTTAAAGAGTATGTATGATGTTGATGAAGACTTTGGAGAGATATGAAAGGTATGTGAAACTTTTGGTGACTGGTATCATATTGAGTTTTCTAAATTTTTGCTACAAGATGGATTGTTGTTCAAAGGAGTGCATTTGTGTATTCCTAATTGTTCTATGAGGTTGAATATTATTAGGGAGAAGCATTGTGGAGCTATGGAAGGTCATTTTGGCCTTGACAAGACCCTAGACCTTGTAAAGAGACATTATTTTTGTCCTAAATTGTAGCCAGATGTAAGAAAGTTTATGGAAACATGTGTCATATGTCAAAAAGACAAGGGAAAGTCTACAAATGCAGGTTTGTATCAGCCTTTATCCATTCCTTTGAGGCCATGGGAGAGCATAAGTATGGACTTTGTATTGGGTTTGCTTACAAGGAGAGGCTTTGAGAGTGTCTTTGTAGTGGTGGACATGTTTAGTAAAATGGCTCATTTCTTGCCATGTAAGACTTCTTGTGATGCATCATATGTTGTAGACCTATTCTTCAAAGAGATAGTCTAGATACATGGATTGCACCTAAATATTGTTTCAAACAAAGATGTAAAGTTCATAGGTCATTTTCAAAGGACCTGAAGAGGATAAAAGACTAGTAAGGTGGATTAGATAGCAAGTATACAAATCAAACATATAATCATATGAAATCCAAAGACATAATTTGAAATGCTCAAAACAAGAATGAAATGCATATATCTCACAACCAATACCTTCTCCTTCGAATGGAGCTTGATGAAGTGAAGGTGCCCTTGGATGATGCTCCACTTGATATGATCCTCTTGCTTGCTTGATGTGGATGGCTCTCCAATGTTGTGCACAATATGAAATGGATTTTAGGAGGATGATATGGATAAAATGGTTAAGTGTGGATGAGATATGATTTGGACATGATAAGGTTGCTAAGATGATTTCCTAGGCTCAAAAGGGTAGCATAAGATTACTGAATTTGGAGATGATCAATGAAGGGATGGAGTCCTCAATTTATAGGAAGAGGAGAGGAAGAATGGATGTTTGGGATGGATCCAAGATGAAGGGATAGGATTGCTTGTGAGATCATACAAGGTCTAAGAGAGGGTGTGGAGACCAAGAGATATGTCTTAAAGGTATTTCTTAGAGGGGATTAGAGGAAGAATTAGGTGGGATAGGATTTGTAGGAGGATTTGACTAGGAGAGAGAATGAGTGGGGGAATTAAAAATTAGAAGAATAATGTTAAGTGGGTTTAGGGGGATTCTTGAGGACTTTATTAGGTTAATGATAAATTAGAAAGGTGATTTAGAGGAGTTATGTGGGATAACTATTTAATTGGAATTAATTAGCTAAGAGGAAGATTTGTGAGGATTCAACCTTTAGAAGAATAAAGAAAGGGATTGATTTATTAAATAAATCAGTCACATACTATAGTGACAATATTAATTTTAATTAATTAATATTGAGGAGAATTTGAATTGACATAATTAATTAATTATGTGAGGGAATTAAAAATAATTAAAATAATTATTTTTAAGTGTCTACAAGACCCCTTGGAAGAAGTTGGGGACTAACCTAGCTTTCTCATCAGCCTACCATCCTCAAATGGATGGGCAAACTGAAGTTGTCAACAAGTCATTGGGAAACCTATTGAGGTGTTTGACAAGGCAACATGGAGAAAAGTGGGATAGTATACTGTCATAGGAAGATTTCTCTTACAATGATACTATCAATAGGAGTACCAGGAAGTCTCCTTTCTAGATTGTATATGGCATCCACCCAAGGGGAGTATTGGAGTTAAGGGATTTACCCAAGGAAGAGCCCATTAGTGCAGATGGTGAATCTTTTGCATTAGCTATCAAAGAGGTGCATGACCAAGTCAAGTCTCATCTCCAATAGTCTGCAGTGAAGTATAAGGCTTATGTTGATAAGAAGAAGAGAGATGTATAGTTTAGTGTTGGGGATTTGGTATGGGCACATTTGAAGGAGAGACTACCAAAAGGAAAATACACCAAGCTCATGCAGAGAAAAATTGGACCATGTCAGATATTGAAGAAGTGTGGACAAAATTCCTATTAGATCCAACTTCCTCCTGATCTCGGATTATCACCCATTTTTAATGTGTGTGATCTTACCCTTTTCAAAGGTAGTGAAAATGAAAGAGAAGAACCAATACAGGTTGCAGCAGACAATGAAATTCCAAGGCATGAATCACCTAAGTTGAGCAAAGTGTTAGACACTAAAGTCACAAAAAAGGCAAGGAACAAGGAGTACATTGAGTACTTGGTGGATTGGCAGGACAAACCAGACTCTAAGGTAGTTTGGATGACAGCTGAATAGATCTCCAACCATGGTGCAGATTTACAAACTCTGATCTCAAGTGGGCTTGAGATCTCTTCTCCCAGGGAGTATGGTGCATAAGAGCCTCATCAATAATCTATTCATGACCCTAAGGATGAAGACTAGGATCATTAGGGTGTCTTAGTGTGTCATGTGTTTCATGTATGCAATAAACCCCACCATGTAAGCCCATGTCACCAATTAGGCAATTTGATAAGCCAATTGGGACAATGTGGTCAATAGGGGTAATATATGGTCTAGATTTGTGTTTTATAGGTTTTATAAATGTTTAATGTGTGTTTGGTTGATCCATGTATGTGGATTCCAACCTTAGCCTCTATGACAACTTTTTGTGCAAAATTGAAAAAATTCAACTTTTGTAAAATGCAACTTTTGAGTGCAAAAGTGCAACTTTTTGAAAATTGGTTGGGGGAAGCCTTTAAATGGCTCCAACCTACTCCAAGTTTGGTAGGAAAATATTGGATATTTGTTAAAACCTGTTGGAAATGATTCCCAAGGTTGCTACGGTTGTATTTGGAGTTTGTGAAGCAATAATACCTAAAATACTACAGTTTTCCCAGAAATTCTGAGTTTGCAAGAGTTGCATGTACCTGTATGGATTTATTTGAATCCCACCATCCATGGATTAGATAGGGAGATGAAATATTTTTCCTTTGGTGGTGGTCTAAGGTCTTAACTATTCAGGAGTAGAGAGAACCCTCCATTCTTCTGACTGTAACTCGAAAATTGAGGGTTTGGAGAGGGTTTTGAAGGAGAATGGCTTTATCTTGCATTCTAGTCCATTAGAAGACTCTTCCTTTGGAGGGATTTAGGATAATCCTCTTTAATTTAGTGTTTTCATGGTTTGTTGCAGGGGAGACTGGGTTGTGTGGAGAAAGGAGCACAATTAGGTAGGCATCTCTATGTGACTACCTAGGACAAGATTTAGGACAGTCTTCATAAAATGTCATAGCGGTGGATTCAAGGCATGTAACCCTAGAATTAGAGGTTTCTAAATACCCCTGACATTCCCGTCAAGGTTATTTTTCATTTGGTTTACCGGTAAAGGTAGTTTCTTTAGAAAATAGGGCTAATCTCCCCTATTAGGTCTCTTAACCTCTAAAGGGAATAGACCTTGTAATCATAGATCTAGTCAAACTATTTTGGGGATCAATAAAACTTCCAAAAGGATATCTGGAAAGATAATTTGTTTGTATGGGTGTGTGGAATATTTTGGAGTTCAAGTCAAATTACCAGTATAGAAGGGCTACTAGCCTAGGGGGTAGGTTTACAAAGGAGGTATAAGGAGTTGGTTCCCTAAACCAAAACTAGTGTTTGAAAGAGTCCTTAGATGTCACATGTTGGCCAACTTCAAAATCCCAAGGAGTAGGGGTCAACAGTAAAGCATGTTTGAGGATTTGAAGCCTTTTACTCATCTTGAGTAGGCCTAAGCTTAGTGAATGTGTGTGTAGTTGCATCCAAGGTGTAGAGACCTTCCTTGCAGGACCCTAGCGAGTAGTTAAGTTTTCACTAGCCTAACCTTGTTTGGGCTTGTCATTAGGAGTTTTGGTAGGCCTTTGCATCATTCTTTCACTGATACTGATCTTAGATCACCTCAAATCTCCTCAAATCTCTGTAAATCAGTCAAATGCTACAAACACAGGCTTTTCTCTTCTCTCTTTTCTCTTCGAGTGCTCACAAGAATGCAATGTGACAAATGATATTCAAAAAGTTCCTTTTATTTGCTCAAAACCTACCGCATTTAATGCTATTACCGGTAAAACCCTAAAAATTCTCATAACATACTACTGGTTGCCAAAATGTATCATTTCTTACTAGTTAAGATCCAAAAACACTACTCAATATCATAATGCATCAAAGTATGTAGATTTAACTTACCTCATGGTCCATCAGGGGTTTCTGAAATAGATCTAACATTAAGCTCCCCCTAAGCTTTTTAACAGCTTAGTTTTCGAGTGAAGGGTTCTCCACACTAGGTGAAGAATTAGGATCTTCAAATGGTTTCTCATCACTCTTCCTTTTCTATATTTTGTTCCTTCCATCTCTACTCTCCTCAACATCAACTTTTTTCTTTCCTTTCCGGTTAGCAGATTGATTTATCTGTTGATTAATCTTAGCTCTACAAAACTTAGCAATGTGTCCCGGTTGATGACAATGATAACAAGCCATACCATATGCTCTCCAGGATCCCTCATTTCCTCTACCATTCCTTCTTTTGTAGTTCATAGCTACATGACCATAGTTATGACAGATTGTGCAAACCATATTCATCCTATTTTCCATCTCATAGGGGCTAGACCGGTTAGCATAGGGTCTCTACCAATTAAGACTTCTCCGGTTATTAAAGATTCTTCTCCAATCACCACCAAATCTTTGATTCATGTGAGGTGTTATATTATTTGCTCCATACCCGCACTCAATAGCTCTATGCCCATGCATGTTACAAGTGTAACAATATCCATTGAAATTTCTAGGCTTATATCCTTGATATGTATTAGGTCTATAATCATTAACATCATTAGATTTTCTTCTGCAAACATTAGTTGTATGTCCTGGCTTATGACAATTGAAACATACAAGTTTATAAGGCTTCTGACCAGTGGATTTTTGAATTTTAGGTGCAAACTTACCTTCTTCCATATTGTCCTTAGTACCGAAATACTCACCTTTCTCAAATGTATTATAACCCTATCTAGTTGTGTCACCTTTCATCCTTTGTGATTGAATATGTTCATCAAGCATGGTAGTGCTTTTGTTAAACTTTGCAAGTATTTCATTAGCATCAGCAAGTTCCTTTGTAAGATCTTTATTATGCTTCATAAGGGTCTCTCTAAGAGATGTTTCCATATCAAGATTTGCCTTTATTTCTTCTTTTTCCTCATGCCAATGAGCATACAAATTACCAACTTCTTGATTCAATTTAAAGATCTCATGTTCTTTCTCTTTGATCTTGTCTTCTGCTATCCTCCTTGCTTCAAGTTCTTGACTCATTCTGATGGTTAGGGCTTCTAGCTCTCTCCTCGAGTTAGCCTTCTCATCAATCTATTTCTCCACTTCATCAACCAATGCGTCTATGTTTTCTTCATTAGAAGAACTATTTTCAAACACTTCCAATAGTTATTCAGTTAGCTCTCTTCTCTTACCAAGTGAGGCTTTATATTTGCCTTTCAATGTTTCTAGGGCTTCCTCAGTTTCTGCAGGTCTATTAGACATCTCTCTATAGTTCATTCCTTCCCTCATGTCTGCCTTAGGGATCCTTCCCAAGTGGTCAAGCCTCAAATAAGTTAGGCTCTAATACCAATTGATAAACTTATAAGGCATTGAGAGGGGGGGTGAATCAATGCAAGAAAAAACAATATGAATCTGATCACCAACTCAACAAGCATAAGAGAAATATCACCACATAAGCTAATTCCCAATAAAAAAAATTCCACATAACACAAGATATTTATACATGGAAAAACCAAAAGGGATAAACCACGATGGGAATTAGTACCCACAAGATTCACTATCTATAGAATAGAAATCTTTGACCAGTTAAGGTCATACAATGATGCCCAGTTAGGAGAAGACCATGTTAGGAGTCACCCTGTGAAGGGATTTTCTATGATGAGCCATGTTAGGAGCTTTTCTCTATTAGGATAAACCTTGCAAGAGGATTTAAACTCAGATGTTGAGCTACCCTATTAGGGGATTTACAAATTAGGCCTATTAGGACCTACCTGATTAGGGGATTTGACTACTACAACTGTTAGGATAACAACATGAAGATGATCTTCACATAACACCTCTATGTCTGATAAGATCCACTTCAGTTCCTCCTAAAACTTCAACAAAATACAAACCTTCACTAATCACCGCACAATCCAACTATCAATATTCACTCATGATCTTGTATCTCAACTCATACCTCGTCACAATTTTTATAAACATCAACTTAGTCGGCTACAACCTTGGAACAATTTCCTAGGTTCAATGAATCTAGACAAAATTACATTACAAGCCTTACTTATGTCGACCACCGACATAACAGTCCAAAAAAAAAAAAAAACTGTACTAGTTTATTGATCTAAGTGACTTTATCACTATCGGTTAAGTGTTCTTCAAGTTTGTCTACTTTGTACATCAAAACTCAATCATCCTATTGAATCTTCTAATGTGGTCATGAATATAGCACCAAATACCTATCTCCATCACTCCTATAAAACTGCATCATCGAACTCCCCATCAATTGCTTGTACCGGTTTCTTGAATGCAACTTTGTTCCTCATTTACTGCTTGAGGTCCTATTTGCCGGTTCACCGTTAAATTGTCTCCTTTATCGGTTATACCTTACCGGTTGATCTACAAGACTTAGATGACTACAAAAACATAGTTGCCATCAATGACAACATAAAACAAGTCATCAATCAACTCCTTACATCAAAACATCATCATCAATCCAACAATTCTCCTTGCACATTAATAACAGATTTGTTGGGAGTGCAAAAGGAATGATTACTATAACCACCTTCAACCACAAAGTGTTAAGGGATTGTGATGTTGGAGAAGGACTAGTACCTTGAACCACAAAGAGAGGGTTACTAGGAGGTGTTTGAAAGTTATGTTGATTCACATTTATCATGTTAATTAACCTCTTAGATGTGTGATCATTGTTTTAAGTTGTAATAGACATGAAATTATTAAGAGCATCATCCAACATAGCATGGTCACATCTACTAAATGGTTTGTATTTAGATTCAAAAGAAGATAGGTCATCATAAAGGGGATTGTTATAAACCACCATGTTACTAGATTTGGAGGATGATTTGATAGGAATAACCTCATGGGGAGAGACATTCAACTTATCTTCATCATCACTACGAAATGGCATAGTAACACTTGGTTGATTAATCTTTGGCAAAGTGTTGGTTTAGAAAGCTTAGGGTATAAAAACTCATCAAGAGCCTCATTAATCTCTTCCTTAACGCATAATCATCATAAGGAAATGCATCATCATATGAATGAAAATATTGCAAATAAAGATCCGACATATTTGAAATAAAGAGTGCATATAAAACTTACAATGCATACAATATTTTTGGAATTTTTATGTTTTGAAAAGAAAAGAAACATGTAACTAACTATATATAATCTAGAAAATGAAAAATTTAAGAAAGTTGAGTTCAACAAAAATGAACAAAATGGTTTCATGTCAGGTTCACCAAAATGTGTAGGATGAAAATGGAATCAGATAAACTAAGACCTAATCCCACTCTCATTCACACATTAGAATATGAAAGAGCCTAAGGAGATGATTCACTTTGACTACTTATTGCAAAAGAGAGTCAAGGAATATATTTAGGGTTTCTATTCCTTTTCTGCTATGAAAGAGAGATGTGCAAAATGTGATAATATGACCAACTAAGCAAGGGAGATGACTAAAAATGCTGATATAAACTTAAATATAGAAAACTCCAGATCTGAGACTAAGGTATAAAGTAAAGAATTGGAAATGAAACTCAAATATGCACCTATCACTAGAAATTGAGAGAGGACCAGGGCATTGGGTGCCTTGGTCCCAGCAATCTGAGACCTCCTTCAAGATCTGGACATGCACCTATAGATTCTCTTTTTGGAAGATTGCAAGTTCATCAGATTCTTGTACCTCCACCTACAACTAGGAAAATGTTATTTGGGTGGCTATATAGGGTTTTGCCTTAGTTAAACCCCTTGTTTTGGTGATTTCCACCTCCACAAATAGCCAATAATGTATTGAAATGTGTGTGTGCTAAAATCTTATGTGCTTACAAGAGTTTAAATGAGCTAAAATAAAAGAATTATAGTTCTACCCTATTCTTTGAGTATAAACTCTAAATGAACATGATGTAAATGAGAAAGCTTCAAATCAGAAACACAATAATGGATCTAAAGCAATAATGTAGATCTGAAAATAAATGTTGCAAAGCTCATACAAAGATATGAAAATAACATGAAACCATACCAAACCCTAAGGGAGAGGTACAAGACAATCAACAGTCGATGATATTCTATTATTCTTCAATATCTTCAAAGCTTCAATTGATGATGAAAAGTGGTTGATGTAGAATTGATGAATGGTTTATTTGCTGATTGAAGACTTCACATAACCTATACTTTCACTTCACAAGAGGCTTCTTCAATTGCTAGAGAATGGATCCTTCAAATGAGGAAAGAAAAGGCTATATATATGAAACCCTAACTTTGTTTTTGATCATAGGTAGACCTAGAATTGATATATTTTCACACAAAGATGGATTTAAACATTATAATGCCACCAAAATAAGATCCTGAAATTCGAGGAGAAAAAGTTGGAACTTGGGACCGATGTGAATAACATCAGTTCGACCAACATTTTTCCAAATTTTTAGGGGTGCAAGGTATCATGATTATAAGGTAATCCCCAAGTTGGTGCAACAATTTAAGGTGTTTAGATATGAAAAATCAGACCTTGAAGGTCAAAATAAGGCTTAATTAGGATTTTTAATAAATCGATTAATTGAATGGATAAAATAAAAAGGGGCACACTTAAGGTTAAGGGCCCAATTTTATGATATGTGGAGTGATAAATAAGGACTTTAGATTTAATTAAATTAATTAATTAAATGCTTAAAGAGAATTTAAAATGCAAAATGCAACACACTAAAGTGGGTGCTAACCTAAGCGTGTAATTGTGCCACCCAACTAAGGGTGTACAATTTACAACGCTACAATATTTTATGTTGCTAACTTCTATTTTGTAATATCACTTTGTAGGGCCTCTTGTTGAGGTGGCACCCTATGTCACCCATGACAAATTTCCTATTTTCTAATAAGTTGGACCCACCTTGGAGAACCTATATTTTAGGCGGCAAGTCTCATAAGTTGTTGTATCAGTTCTATGGAAAACATGACAACTTGTATGACAATTGTAAAAGTTAATTGTGGAAGTTTCTAATTGATTCTATGCATGTGTAAGAGTTCATATTTAATAGGTAGCTATGTGCAACTGGATTGAATTTAGCAATTGCTATGTAGAAGATATCTTACATGTGGCAAGTTGATCATTGTTGAAGAGGTGGGTGTTGGTTTTGGAAATTACTATGTGCAACATGTCTTATTAATGACGGGTTGTTATTTTGGACACCACTTAACCACCTAGGTATTGGAGATGGTTTTTGGAAACCATGGGTGCCTACTCTTCATGTGAGTTCTATAAATACTTGCTGCGTTAGAAGATTTTGTATGACAAGTTGAAATTTTTCTGAGACATCATTATGTTGTCAAATTTGCTCCATAATTTTGTATTGTTGAAATTAGCATGTAGAACATTGGCTTTATGTTGTTTATTGTAACTCTTTTTACTAGTAATACAATTGAGCTTTGTGTTTTAGAGTGTGGGTTTTTCTCCCAAAAGGGTTTTTCCCCACAAAAAATCTTGGTTTAATGATTTGCATTATTTTTTAATTTTTAACTTGTTTTTTAATGTGCATCTAAAGTGTATGTGGATTTAATAATATTTGCACTCTCTCTATTTGATTAGAATTGGAATTTTTTTCCCACACCTCAACTTCCTTTCACTAATATGGAGGTGGTTTCTAAATGAAAAGTAGATTTCTAAGTAATGTCCCCTAGTCTTTCATGGGCAATTTCTAGTGTGTTTTCTCATAAGGAACTTGTATTGGTATTAAGTTGATATTTTAATGAACAAGATATTTGCAAGGTCAATTAGAATGTAAGAGTTGGTTCTTCAAGGTCAATTCCCTTCTTTAGACCAATTTTACAATCATAGAAATTGACAAAAGCAACAATTTTCATCATGCTCTAGAATGATTATATAGATTTAATTTTATTTTAGTACTTCAAATTAAAACCATCCTCTTATAATTCCTCTTTACAATGCACATGATTTGACCTTGAAGTTTGATGATAATGAATTTACCTTAAACACCTTTAAATACAAAAACATGACGATAAATCACATAAATTTTTGCAAGTCATCTCATTGTGGTAATAGAAGGGGTGAGAATCAACAACTTTTGAATTTGGTATTTTTGAAATTTAACATCCCCACACATTTTAAAAGTGACCCAAGACCAAAAAAATAAAAAGTGATAAAATCAAGGTAATTGATGTAGAGGTATGGTTCAAACAACTTAAAATGCTCCAAGTTGCTCACGTGCTCAACTAGCAACCCAATCCCTTTCAAAAGAGATTCTCCAAACCAGACCTCACACCTTAACAAGAAACAAATAAATGTCTCATTTCATTTTTTTTCATCCCCATAACCCCCCACTAAGACATTTTACAAAGGCTATCTACTTTGGTTTGTCAACCCCACAGGCAAAGTGCTCAAAAGTTGCTCAAATGGCTCACACCCCTCCAAAATGGTTCTACAAGTCCACAAAGACTCAAATAAAGTTTATTAGGATCCAAAAACCTCCAATGATGGAAAAAAACCCTCAGATTGGGTTGGTCAAGTCTCAAAGGGGTCAAAGTGCAAAATGGCTATTCTGGCCTACTAGCCCTCAAAAGTGACTTTTTTTGTTTCTCTCCCAAAAACTACAAAGGAAAAAGAAATTTTATTTTATATTCACCATTAAAAAACTAGGAAAACACTTTTTCCAAAAGGGTTTGATCTGGAACCTTCTACAAATATCATTTCTAGTAAACCCTCAACTAGGCTAAATAGGGCTAAATGAGCACTTTAACAAAGGAACTACCCTTCCAATTGGCAATTTCTCAAGGGAAGAAATTGGAACACCTTGGGGAAATAAAAAAATCACCAAATCCAAAGTTACAAATCTTGGTTTGCATCTGATCAAAAATTAAGGGGAAATGTCAAAGTCTTCTTCACCACCGTATGCCAGTCACATGGGAATCCCTAGCTTCAAACTTGAAGAAAACATTCTCCAACCACATTCTACTGGTCTAAAACCTCTTTAATCTCATAGTACACTCCCATATCTTCCATCCAATGAATTTTTAGTCCATCCAACCAAGTTTTAGACTTTTGCCAAGATTAAATTGGAAGAAAAGGGAAAGAAAAGGTGAAACCCTTGGTTTATGCCCTTTCACAGGCTGTTTTGGACTGTCACAAAATAAATTGCTCCAAAATCCACCTCAAAGGCTTTTTTTGGACACAAAAGAAATTAATTTCACCCCCCTAACTCCCCATGGAACAATTTTTCAGTTTGGAGGTCGTGAAATTCCATACCAACTGAAAGAACAGCAAATTTGCAGGAAAATGCAATATTTTTTATTGCTTCAAAATGTCAAATTACAAATATCCACCCACAAAAAATTCAAATGAGTTTTTTGAGGAATTATATAGCCATCTCAACATTTTCCAATTGAAACAAAGTGGTTGTGAACATTGGGAACTGATTTTAACAACTTTTCAAAAAGTTGTTCACCAAGTTGGCAACATTTTGTCAATTTTTGACAATTTTGCAATTTGCCAACAAATTAACTTCAAACATAGA
Source organism: Cryptomeria japonica (assembly GCF_030272615.1). NCBI lineage: Eukaryota > Viridiplantae > Streptophyta > Pinopsida > Cupressales > Cupressaceae > Cryptomeria > Cryptomeria japonica. The sequence continues at coordinate 170,553,257 of NC_081408.1, read as the reverse complement.
CCTAGGAGCCTAAACATATTATCTTGAACCTAAATAGACCAAAATACACATAACTCACTAAATCTACACATCCCAAGTTGCTTTGACCATAGTTGACCATAGGGTTTATAATGCACCCTAGGCCACTAGGTCTTACAAAATGGACTATTAGGACTTCATTTTCAAAAAAAAACATGAACATAGGATTCTCAGATCCTTTACAACACCTTGAAACCAAAACATGAAATAATGAAAGAGGAAATGATGAATTCTTAGGCTTGTGCCCCTGCACCAATAATTAAGAAGATGTTTGAAAGTATGGATGTGGATAGGTATAATAGAATATGTGCACATATGAATAAGTTAAGATCAAATATGTAAAAATGTGTGTAATAAATTAGAATGAATTAAAGATCAGAAGATGAATCCAGCTTCACATGACACTACACCATTTTTCAATATATAATTGTATTAAACCATTCCCTCAAAATAAGCCCAAAATTAAATGGGAATCAACATGGATGTACAAATTTAATCACAACAATATTAAACAAAATCTATTTAAAAATTATATAATAAAGTTGGTAGAAAAGATGTAATCTTAGAAAAATATGTTTATTCAACAATGTACAAACTACTATAGGCCATTACAAGTACACTAAAAATAATAAACAATAACATGATTTCATTTTGGTAATATTTTCAAATTTGAGGCTTTTAAAAGTACATTAGAGACTTGATTAGTCATTGTAAGTGTAACTACAGGTACATATCATCACCATTCTTCAAGATGCTCCTAAAACTTGTTGTACTTGTTGAGAAAATCTAGAAAGTCCCCCTTCATCAGACTATTAGGTTATTACCTGATTGATAGATTGATACATTAGTAGGTAATAAACATAGTCTAGTGAAGGCCCATAAGGCCTAAGAAACAAATTAGTTTGTATATGGTAAGGCACAAATTCTAACACATCAACTAGGAGACTTGTACCGCACAACCTACTTCTCGAGGGGAGAGTTTAGCAAATGTTTTTTTAGATTTGCTGAAATATAAAGTCGCATTTTTTGATGCAATTATTTACAAAATGGTAGCTTGATTAGGCACATGATGCTATAAATTCATGTCTTCCTCCAAGGAATCATTTTCTTCAAAAATATTATAAAACAAATAGAATTTTGATGAATACCAGTGTGATAGTTCTTATACTAATATGTTTAGTATAGATGCCAAGCTAACAAGATGAGAGGGGGGGTGAATCATACAAACTTAATCTTCCATAAAAACAATAGATTCAACCTTGGTAGCCTTATCAGAAAAATAGTAAAGCATGCAAACTCATAAACAAATAAGATCATAGAACATATAACACCAGATTTAATGTGGAAACCCAAATAGGGAAAAACCACTGTGGGCTTTTGGACCCACTAAGAAATATACTTTTCTAGAGTATGCTCGGTTAAAAGCAAATCTTGTTAAAGATTACAAACACATTGCTATATGTGACCCGGTTAAGGGATTTCCCTTAGATCTGTTAGGATCTTCACCTTGTTAGAGGTGACCTTGTTAAAGGATTTCAAACACTCAATCTGAATGTCACCTTGCTAGAGGGTTTTATAAATAAGACTATTAAGTCCACTTGGTTAAGAGATTTTCTATCACTTCACAAAATAATAGTAATAAAATATATCTGCAACTTCACATCTAAAAATGCTAAAGCAGATTCTTATTTTCTCAATACAATCTAGTCATAGGACTTATCTTGTCCCTCTGTTGGGCTCTATACTCTATTATCAAAACAGGTCTTCAAGCTTCTGTGCTCGGTAATCACTATGTAGCATTCCTGTGCTTACACTTGCCCGCATACATTGTTTATCAACAATTCCTTATTTATAAACAATTTGCCAACCACTTAATCTCCTTGATCACATTTCCCATGATCAATCATAGCCATCAGATCTTCAAAATTGACCAGGTTCAATGTATCCTTTGATCTGGAAATGTTTTACCTCACCTTGGAACTTGCATACATTTCTTGGAACTTGTGCTAAGGTATTACAGTTCAATCTGAGTTGTAGATCTTCCTGTCGATCTTCCATTGCCATAGATTCTTAACAAACTTCATGCACGGCTTACCAATCATTTAATCAACTCCGGCTCATAAGCTTCCTTCATTAAATAATGCTTTTATTCATTCAATGCATTATATTATTACTCGGTTGCAACTCGGTAAATACTAAACTTCACTCGATAGACATTCTGTCTTCATTAACCGATAGCGATAACCTTAGGGTTTACTGACTAGGTTCTTTGCTCGGTAACATAGTATAGTATTAACCTTACAATCAAAAACATATGTAGGATATCAAAACAATCTAAACATCATGATCTCATTATTGTCTAACTCGGTAATAGTTGCCCATTGAAAAACTTATTTCTCCCCTTATTCATCACATTCTTTATGTGTCTTTTACTGACATCTTAACTCTTTTCAAAACATACTTCTTAAGGTATGGCAACATCATACTGAATTAGAAAATCAATTTCTTGACATCAATGACAAAATAATAATATTAAGACATTGAACATCCTTAATCAGTTATATCCATAGTCATCCACAACCTTCTCAATATCCTTATTGAAATGCCAACAATCTCTCATTGTAATTGGAATGCCAACAATCTCCCTTTGTCTGTTATAATGCCAACAATCTCCCCCTTTGGCATTGATGGCAAAACCAAATTGATTTGACCTAAATGATTCGGATTGCTGTGAAATTCTGAAATGCTGAAATGCTCTCCCCCTATCATTAGTCTTCTCCCCCTTTGACAAAAATGCCAAAAAAGAAAAGAACTAAAACATAATTTCTTCCACTGAGAAGTAAATTCCTTGCTGTTATGTATCTACTCAGTCTTGGTCAGAGCATTTTGTCTTCAGTTCTTGTTCCCTTTTATTGTTTCCTGCACACCTTTAGAAAACCTCCTAAAGTGTGTAAATCAGCATCAACTCCTAAAAGATATTTTGTAGAGTCGTCGAATTGATGCTTTCACCAAACTCGGTCAGTGAATGGAAGATAGGGGTAGGACCCCTTACTGACTTCTGAGATACTCAAAAGTGTCCCTTGGTAGTGGCTTGGTCAAGATATCTACTATATGTTCCTTTGTGCTAACATACTCCAACACCACTTTCTTCTCTTGAACTTCTTCTCTCAGATAATTATACTTGATAGAGATGTGCTTTGTCTTAGAGTGCATAAAAGGATTCTTTGAAATGTTTATGGCACTAGTATTATCACAGAATATAGTTACTGGCTCGGTAACTTGCTCATTTATGCCTTCCAATAGTTGTTTGATCCATGCTATATTGGTACAATTCAATGTTGTAGCAACATATTCAGATTCCATTGTTGACTATGAAACACATCCTTGTTTCTTGCTAAGCCAACTCACTACTCTTTCTCCTAAAAAGAAAGCTCCTCCACTTGTGCTTTTTCTGTCATCAATGTTGCCTGCCCAATCAGCATCAATATAAACTTTTAAATCAAAGACATTTCCTTTCCAATATACTAAGCCATAATCTTCAATGCCTTTCAAGTATCTGAAATTTTTTTTGATTGTTGTCATGTGTGTTTCCTTGGGATCTGCAGAGAATCTTGCAACTATACCTACTACATGTGCTATATCTAGCCTGCTATGAACAACATATTGCAATTTTCCAATCATAGATTGGTAAAGTGTCTCATCAACAGATGCAGATTCATCATTCTTTGATAGTTTACAGTTGGTAGTTATAGGAGTACTTACTGGTTTTGAATCCTCCATTCCAAATTTCTTCAAGATTTCCTTTATGTACTTGGATTGGGTAATGAAAATCTCATCTTTCATTTGCAATATCTGTAAACCTATAAAATACTTTATCTCACCGATTAATGACATCTCAAATTTTTTGCTCATTTCATTTCCAAAGTTCTTGCATAGAGAGTCATTTCCACAAAAGATAATATCATCAACAAATATGGTTGGGATCAGTATTCCATTCTCATCATTATTCATGTACATATTGTTGTTTTCACTAGTTCTTATAAAACCAATTTTGATCAAATATGAGTGCAATCTCTCATACCATGCTCTAGGTGCTTGTTTCAAACCATATAAAGCTTTGTTCAATTTACATACCTGATCATTATTTTCTCCTTCAACAAATCCTTCAGATTGTCCAATAAAAACTTCTTCTTCTTAAATACCATTCAGAAATGCAGATTTGACATCCATTTGATATACCTTGAAATTCTTGTAAGTAGCATATGCCAACAATTTTCTTACTCCTTCAAGTCTATGCCAACAATGTTCTTACTCCTTCAAGTCTTGCCATAGGTGCAAAAGTCTCGCCATAATCAATTCCTTCTTCTTGAGCATAACCTTTGCAAACTAGTCTTGCTTTTTTTCGAATGACCTCACCTTTTTCATTCAGCTTGTTTCTGAAAATCCACTTTGTACCAATTACATTTTTGTCCTTCGGTCTTGGGACCAGTGTCCATGTGTCATACTTCTTGATTTGATCAATCTCTTCTATCATAGCATTTATCCAATCTTCACTATTAAATGCCTCTTTCACTATCCTTGGTTCGAATTCAGATATCAAACATGTGTTCTATCTTAGTTTGTTCCTTGTTATCACTAGATCATTCTTATCTCCTATAATCTAACTTGATGCATGATTCCTTTTGACATACTTGGCTAATACAGGCTCGGTAGGCTCTGTATGATCTTCTTCATCACTCGGTAACTGGATATTCTCTTCATTTCCTTCAGCAGTCTTCTCGGTAGGACTTCTCGATTGAACATAGACAAATCCTTCGTAATCTTCTGGTTCTTGGGAGTTTCCTTCATCATTTCTGTCTGCAAATTCATCAATTTTCACATTTGCACTTTCTACTATTTTGTTAGATGATTTGATCAGACATTTAAATGCTTTACTTATGGAAGAATAACCTAGAAATGTTCCTTCTTCACTTTTCTAATCAAACTTACCATTTCTATCATCTTTGTGTACATAGCATCTACTTCCAAAGATTTTAAAATAACTTACACTAGGTTTCTTGTCATACTACATTTCATAAGGTGTCTTCAAAGTTCCTTTCTTCAGTTGTACTTGGTTCAGGGTGTAAACTGTTGTGCTTATTGCTTCTCTGCAAAATGATTGTGGAACTTTCTTTTCAACCATCAGGGTTCTAGCACAATCCACAATTGATATGTTTCTTCTCTCAACTATTCCATTTTGTTGTGGAGTTCTCGATGTAGAGACTTGTCTTTTTATGCCATGATCGTTGCAAAATAAGTTAAACTCATCAGATGTGAACTCTCCTCCTCTATCTGATCTAAGACATTTCAGTTGTCTTCCTATTTCATTTTCAACTCTTGCCTTGTACCATTTAAAAATTTGAAAAGCTTTTGATTTTTCTTTTAAAAACATTACTGACATCATCCTTGAGTAATCATCCACAAATAATATGAAATATTTATCACCATAATAACTCTGAACTTTCATAGGACCACAAAGATCAGTATGCATAAGATCTAAAATTCCCTTAGAAGTGTAGGACTCACTTGTAAAGCTTGATCTTGTTATATTACCCATCTAGCATCCTCGGCACATAGCATTCTTAGGTTTTTCAAGACTCGGTAAACCTCTTACTCGGTGCTTCTTACTTATTTTGATCAAATTATAAAAATTTACATGACAAAACCTTTTATGCCATAACCAAGTATCATCTATCTTTGTAGTTCACACATTAGTAATTCTACCTTAGTTCCTACGTAGTTCACACATTAGTAATTCTACCTTAGTTCCTTCATCAAGGAAGACAATCAAGGGAGAAACATATCATTCAGTAAAGGAATGATGCAACTACAATCATAAGGTAAAGCCTCACACATTTGAGGTGGGTGACTTAGTTCTTAGAGAAAATCCTAAAAATCAGCAAGACAGAGAGAAAAAGGGAAAGATTGAACCAAATTGTCTTGGTCCTTACATCATCACACCAGTCTATGGATCAGATGCATATCATCTCTCAACATCAGATGGAGAACCTTTGGAAGATCCTATCAATAGCATACACCTCGCAGGTTTTACACATACCTCTTCAGGAATATCCTAATTCAAAAATACCAAAAAATACAAAAAAAAAAAAAAAAGTAAAATAAAATCGTTACTTGGTGAAAACCTAGCAAATAGATGCCTTGTGACACAAAACAAAAATAAAAAAATAAAAAAAAGTAAAGAGAAATAAATTTGTCCAACGGTGAAAACCATTTCAGTGGTTCCCTGGGCAAGTACCATGGTGAAAACCAAGTTACTGGCGCCATGTGTAGATACATTTCTCCTCTCTCTTTCAAGATTCAATCTCATCCTTTCACCTTGCACACACTCACAACCTATCCATCCATAATAAACTTACCCAATCCCATCACAGCTTGTTATTGATCTACCTAAGATTGGTTAGCCATTCATAATAAATCCTCTCTTTTCATCCCTTTCCTTCCATAATAAATCAAGTCCAACCTACAACTGGGACAAAATCCTAAATCTGGTGATGGAAATGGTACCCTGAGCATCACATGTTTTGAGGAGCGTCATTTTTTTCATTCCTCCTTTTCATACATAGTCCACAATAAAAGATCCTTTGCATCGCCAATCCACAATAAAGTTTCATTCTTCTTCACAATAAAGTATCAGTTTCATGGATTTAGTCAGTTTCATATGAGACACAAGCAGCAATGTGCTTTCAACAAATCAAATCTTTCAGCAGACTTTGCAACAACATGGTTTTCAACATTATTTGTCCTTTATTAGGATGACAACATGGTGACCAAATCAAACATGTTAACATATGTGGCAAGAAACACAAATAACTTGAAAATTTCATTGTGTGTTGGTGTCAAGTCTTGGTTTTCTTTTGATTTCATCATTTGCTGACATGTCTTTTAGCTTTTTCTGGGATGTCTCTGACTAGAGATTATATCTCCAGGATGTCTTTGACTAGAAAGGCGAGGATGGGATATGGTCACCTATTTTGTTGTTGTCTATGGATTGTCTCTTATTAATTCTATGATTTGTCTAAAGATATGAGGACACTGTGACTCTAGTATGAATTGGGGCATTCCTTGTTTGTGACTATTTGATCTCCATGCAAATGGGTACAATGACTTTATGGGTCAAACATATGCCTCGATTGTCATAACCTATTTTCCATAATAAATATCAATGGTGATAAAGCACAAGAAGCTATTTCATTTCCATATCTTCTACATTCCATCCCCCTTTCTTGATTGACCTCCATCATCGTTCTTGAGTCCATGTAGCCCGGTATCACATGACTGAGTATAATGACACACAAAAAATATCATCATTTCATGTAGTTTCTGTATGTGGGAAAAGCGGGTCGATAGAACTCAATATGTGGAAAACGGAGCTCTATGGAGCCTTCCTTACACACTCACAGGACTTCTTGGTGCAAGATATAGAGTAATGAAGTATCACTCAGCTTCCCAAGGTGGGTCCCACGGTTCTCTATCTTACACGGTCCCTCAAACCAATGTTTTTACTCTCAGATCACTGAGCAAAATGGTTTAGGGATGGCAAATGCAAGAATGAGGGATGCTTTTGATAAATTTTAGAATGAAATGCATCCTAAACTATGCATGATCTTAAAATGCAATAAACTAGATTATAAGATGACAAGGTTAGTATAAATACTATCCTAACATGATATATTAGTCTATGATTGAGCTAAATGATAAAGAAAATATTCTAAACATGCATATTTAGACTATTTCCTATTGAAAAGAGAGGCTAAAATGATGAACATAAATGAGATATGAAAGCTTGAATGTATTTGAACATAAGTATGATACTACAAACTTGGATTATCTAAATGGAGGAATGAGAGCTCTATTTATAGCAAAAATAGGGCAATGGATGGCCAGGATTGAAAGGTTTAATCAAGGGTTGAGTTTGAAAGTTGGGAATCCATGCTTTCAATTTGCACCTAATGAAATGGTGACAAATGTCAACATAGGGTTGGGTTGAGAAAAGGGGTTGGAGGCATTAAATGCCTGAGAAGACCTTATGGTCATCTAGAGATAAGGGTTAAGCTTAAGTTAGGCTTACCCATTGGATTAAGAGGTAATCCAAGGATAAACTTTTGTGCAAATGATTAAGAGATAATCATGGTCAAAGCATTAAAGGCTTGATGAGACCCTTGGGTTGGATGAAGGTTAAGTTAGGCAAAAAGTCTCTAACCATGTAAGAGGGTTGAATTAACCATTAATGGTTTGGGAGACTTTGGAAAATTAAGTGGTTGAAGACTTGAAGCCTTTAATGGTTATCAAAGACTTTAAGGGTTTGAGAAGTGACTTCCCTTGTTTAGGGATGTGACAAAGTTTAGAAGATGGGTTAGGCTAATTAGAAGCGATTAGAAGGGTCTAGAAGAAATTAGGAAGGGGTTTAGGAAGCAAGTGGAAGATGTAGGAAAATGCAAGTGGATGGAGGGATAATAGGATTTAATTGAAATAAAGTTAATTTAATTCAATTTGGTTTCAATTTGGGGAAATTAAATAAATTAGATTTATTTAATTTAGGATAAACTATTTAATTAAATTTGAATTTAATTAAAAGTGGATAGGGAGGATTTAATTGAATAAAATGATTTATTCATTAAATGGTAAAAAGAAGTCTAGTGAATTTAATTTAAATAAATTGAGTAATTTACTTAATTAAATAGAGGAATGCGGGTAATTTTATTAAATTGGATTTAATTAAATAGAGAAATGAACATAAAATATTCATTTAGGAATATGGTCATTTTTATATGTCTACAGTTTCCACCTGCATCATCACATGATAACATATCTCATTTCATACATACATATAGATATCACAATCACAACACATTTTGCATATATCATCGGCTAGTATCTGTATATGCATATATAGAAAAAGAACAAAAATATATTGCATTTCATCATGTACATATTTGCATCCATATCATAAGCATCATAAAATCATCATAAAGCATATAGAAGCATTGCATAGGAACACACACATATAGTTGTCACAAGGATAGATCATCTCATCTCATATATATATATATATATATATATATATATATATATATATATATATTAAAAATTATAAAGTGTCATGATACAATGATGTCAAAATCATATGGCTACAAAATCACCCAAAGGTGTCTACATCATCATACAAAAACTGATACAACCTATATTATCTCATCTGTCCCCTCCTGTAGACCCTCTGGGACCATCTTTTCACCAAAGCAGTTAACAGTCTTTTGTTTGCCCAAATCTCAGGCATATACATAATGTGTCTCAATCCCATCGCCTTGATTATGATTTTTTCCTCAATAGTCAAATCTATTCATAACCACGGTGTTACAGGGAATCTCTCTCTAGACTCAATCTGGGGTAAGTACTCCTGCATCCAATCAAATCAATCGTGTCAATTGGTGCAGGACCACCTAGTTTTGAGTACATTTTTCTACATTTTGGTGTGTTAGTGTTTAGGTTAGTTTTGGTTTGTAAATAATGAACTACTCATAGGTCCACATGTCTGTTTTCTATACATTTGGAGTTTGAATGTCAATGAGATCATGTATTTACTCAATTTTGGCTTATGAGCCCTTGTAAGCCTAAAATGGCATAAACGTGCATTTTGGTGTCAAACATCCTAAAAATCCTCATTTGGCATTGAGACATGTCATTTTAGTGGTTTTTAGTCATCCTAGGTGGTTTAGGATGGGTGACAAAGCATAGAATGCAAAAATACACTTTTTGGCAAAAGTTATTAATGTTGCTTGACAACATTTTCCAACTTTGAGCAACTTTTTGAAAATTTGAGCATATTAGTGGTTAGGAAACTGATGGATAGTTGGCTAGGATCTAAATGGAATATAAATGCCCTAAGTATGAATGTAATCAGGTTGGTGAATGCCTTGAGCAAATCACAATACATTTTGAAGACCTTTTTCCAATTTTTACCTTGTATTTTCTCAAATTTGGAGCAGCAGTTCGTACTTCATGGATTGATTTCATTATTGTTCTTTGATAATTTCTTTTTACATGTTCTTTTGGTTCTTAGGAGGTATTTGAGTTATTATTTATTGTAGGTTTGAATTGAGTTTTGATTTTGTATTGCTCTCGGCCTGAGCAAGGGTTTTAGAGGTTCAAACATGGTTCCAACTTGAAGTCCTTTGAGTTTTTCTCAATAACCCTTGGTACTCAAGCCATGGGACCTTTGTACAGTTTAAATAATCTTTCTTTTTGTTTGGAGGTCATTGAAATGTCATTGGACATTGTTTCTTAGGTGAGCTCAGTCATAGCCTGGTTAGGAAATGATTGAAATTTTGCAAGTGCTTGTAGGGATGACCATGGTTGAAGTTTCCAAGTGTTTTTGTCATGAGAATTTGGGGTGTGGCAAAGCCTATATAGAAGTTTGGAGGTGTGGCAGACCAAGGAAGACATTGAACCCTTGGAAGAAGACCCAAAAGACCCAAAAACCCTTCAAATATGCCATTTTTGGGTTTCGTACCTGTACGGACAGACCAGGTTTCCTCATCTGATGAATCTCAAAGTTCTTCCAAAAGGGTACTTAGATCATAAAATATTTTACCTGGTCCTTTGAGACAATTTTGATAAATTCCACAGAAACTAATTAGGTAGGGATAATTGGGGCTCTAGGGCTACTAGGCCTAGAAAATAGGGAAAAGAAGGAGTGATGGAGGAATGAAAGAAACCTAAGCACAAAACCAATTGATTGTCTTGGAAAAACCTTAAGGACACCTGCTACAACTCCTGCAATCATATGTTAGAAGTTTGATAGGGTAAGGTTGGATTTACCCTTGTGAGTCTCAACCATGCTTGAGCAGTCAGTGAGCATATTTTGATTGGGAGAACTCCTAGAGAGTTTAAAAGTTTTGATTGGTTGATAGACCAATATAGAGTGAAGGGATCCCACTAAGACATCACTCAACTTCCTATTGGAATAGGCTTGACTCTCTTTGAGTACCCCTCCCCATCATAGTGGTATCAAAGCAACCAAGATTTGGGAAGAAGCTAGTACATGACAGACACTGAATTGGTAGGAGAAAATAGTCTAAGGATGGTGACCAATGCAGAGTTAGCCTAGAAGGTAGAAGATCAAGAGGAAGAGAATAGACTCCTGAGGGAAAGATTACTACAATTAGAGAGAAAACTAGAGACAGTTGAAGATAAGACTGAGAAAGAAACAATCAAGGTCAATGAAGGGAAGGGTAAAGAACTAGTAGAAGAGGATAGCACACCTAAAACAGATCCAATTCTACCTGAAGAACTTTTCCTTAAAGCAATCAAAGCCTTGGGAGGAAAATCCTTGGAAGGAGTGCTACTTTTTTGTGGAAAAATGGAATCAGGTTAGTCATGGAATGGATTGAAGGATTGGAGAATCACTTTGAATGTGATGGGATCAGTGAGGCATAAAAGGTGAAGGTGGCCAAATTTAGATTGAGAGGAGCAGCCTTGACTTGGTGGAAATTCATCCAAGAAGAGAGGCAAAGGAGGGTAAGAACCCAATAGCCACTTGGAAGGGAATGCTAGCCAAGGTGAAAGAAGCATATATCTCTGAAGATTATGAGATCCAATTGCACAAGAGGAGACAAAACTTGAAACAAAGAGACTTAGATGTGAGCAGCTACACTGAGGAATTTCAAAAGTTGTGTTTGAGATCCAAGATGGTGGAGGATGAAAGCGTCAAGGTAGCCAGATACTTGAATGGCTTGAGATGGAATATTCAAGAAGAATTGAGTTTGTTATGTCCTAATACCATTCATATGTGCTATCAATTTGCACTCAAGGTGGAAGAAAAGAGAAAAAAGAAATAAAAGCAAAGCAACAGAGGTAGAGGTCAGAGAGGTAGCTTTGGTGGAAGAAGTGTAGACCAAAGATCCCAAGGGGAATCCAAGTTGGTTGAGCAAAGTGGGGATTCCAATATCAGGAGCAGCTATAGAGGAAGGGGATCTAGAAACTCTGGTAGAGGAAGGTCTAGTGGATCAGGAAGATGGTCCTATTTTTCCATAATGAAGTGCTACAATTGCCATCAACTTGGACACCTGGCCTATAGATGTCCTGAGAAGTCTTCTTCATCCCAAGGAGGTGAGAGGAGTAAGTTATGCTCAAGAGGATGCAACAAATATGAAGGCATCAGAAGTGAGTTTAGATTCAGAGGTTGGAGAGAATCTTATGATAAGAAGAGTCTTGATTAAAGAACCGGTTAAGGAGGAACCTAGCCAAAGGAGACCCTTGTTTAGGATAAAATGAAAGATCATGGGAAAGGTATGTAGAGTGGTGGTGGATTCAGGTTCCACAAATAACATAGTGTCAGAGGAAGCAGTGAGTAAGCTCAATTTACCAAGAATACCACATAGTGATCCTTATAGGGTTACATGGCTCAACAAGGGGTAGCATGTTCTTGTGAATGAACAGACCCTGGTGGAGTTCACTATAGGAGGCTACAAGGAAAAAATATTGTTTGACATCTTTCCCATGGATTCTTTGCACCTACTCCTAGGTAGGACATGGCAATTTGACAAAAAAACAATACACAATGGAGAGAAGAATGCCTATACTTTTCAAAAGGATGGAATCACCTATAAAATTCAGTCCATAGGAGACCAAGTAGAGGGTAGTGTTGGCATAATGGATGAATTGATTATGTGTTGCATTGATGTTTTGTCATTTATGTCAACACTAGCTGTTATGGTTGGTTACCGGCAGACAAGTTTTGGTTACCGATAGAAGATCTAGCGTTACTGGCAGAAGAGACTATCTGTTGGACATTTCCAACATGTTTGGATCAGTGAAGTATATTTGATTTCATGTGTTATATGCTCCATGAGCATGTTTTGGTCAGTTGGTATTGGCTTGGTAATCGGATGCTATCATACACTCTGGTAAACCCTTACCGACACTGGTTTAAGGCTTTATCAGTAGAGCTTTCATTGAGGAATTGTGACAGGATGCATAATTAGTATTGGTGCAGCTTCTTCATGGATTTCAGGATGCTGAAGATGTTCTTTGATCGTGCTTCAACTGTTTGAAGAAATTGCTTTGGCGTGGTGGACCCAGAATAGGTCTGGTACCTATCTAGCTTATGGACCGGTATCATGCTAACGTGTACTCTACACATTACTGGGATGTCTCGAGATGATTTATGGATTTTTTATTATTGTTTTGGTCTTAAGACAACATGGCATATCATTGTAATATGGAATTATGTAATGATCTTATTGTAATATCTTTAGGTGGCCGACCTAATTGGTTTAGGCCTTAGGGTTTGTATAAATAAGAGGTAGAAACTCTTTGTAAAGTATCATGGTTATTGAAAAGGTTATGGTAAAGGAATGTAATGTGTGAATATTGTAATATCATTCAGGTAGAGGAGTTGGCCGATCATTGGTGATCGAATTGGATTCAGAAGAGGATTTGGTCCTTCGGCACTGAGCTTAACCGAGACTGTAATCAGGCATGGTAGATGCTATTTCAAGCAATTCACTCTATTGGATTATTATCCATTTATCTTGAGATGGTTGTAGCCTCTCTATAGTCAGTGACACTCTTTTGTAATGAGCAGTACACTCTTGGCAGTGTGCATTCCTGCAAGTGTAGGCCCCTCATTGTAACACATACTTTCTGCAGAAGTATCATCTAACTGTGGGTAGGCTTCCCACCGTGGTTTTTCCCTTTTGGGGGTTTTCCACATACAAATCATGGTGTTATGTGGTATGGTTGCTTTTCATTGATTATCTAGTTAATTGTTAATTTTTATTGTTTACCGGTATCTTTTCCTATCGACATCTGTATGTGCTTTACCGGTACTTAATTTGTTTAAGGTTGTATTGAGCATTAAAAGTTATAATATGTTAACAACTGATTCACCCCCCCCCCCCCCACCCCCCCCCCACCCTCTTAGTTGTTCACTAGTTATCCTAACAATTGGTATCAGATCTTTGGTCCTCTTTTGTAGAAGCTTAACTACTTGAGGTAGATCTTATGGCAACTAACACTTCTAATCCACCAGCAACTATTTTCAAAAGAAAAATCCCTAAACTTGATGGAACAAATTATGGGATATGGAAAATTTGAATGGAGACTCATCTTAGATGTCTTGGCAAGGATACTTGGGAGATCACTAAGAAAGGATACACACCTTATGATCTGACATCTGGCAATCCTGCTCTTGTGGACCTAGATAAGAATATTGAAAATGATTGTAGAGCTAGAGAAGCCCTCTTGTGTGCACTTACTGATCAACAGATTATGGGATTGGCTGACAAATCATCAGCTAAGTTTATGTGGGACAAATTGCAAACTTTGAATGAAGGTGATCCTACTATCAAAATTGCTAAACTTGATGGTTACCGGGTAAGATATGAAAACTTGAAAATGGAAGATAATGAAAGAATTGTTGTGTTTATGGAAAGAGTAAATGAGATTATTATGGGAATTCAATGTTGTGGAGGATTTATAAGTGAAGATGAAATAGTTTCCAAAGTCTTGAGATCCCTTCCACCGACTTACAAGATGAAGGCAACTACAATTAATGAGTTAAGAACAATGGCAAACACCTCAGTTAATAGAGACATTGTGATTGGGAAATTATCTGCTTTTGAGCTTGAAGAATTTGGATCTTCTAGAGCTGTAAAGTCTGAACCTGCTTTTCATGCATCATCATCAACATCTACTGGAAAAAGTGACTGGAAATCCCTATATGCAAAAGAATTGGAAGACATGAGGAAAGAAGATGAATAACTTGAGCAACTTGAAGCCTTATTTGCTAGAAGAGTACCTAAAGGACCAACTGGAAGTAAGTATGAAGGAAAATCACCTTTTAAATGTTTTGCATGTAATAAGATTGGTCATTTTGCATCTAGATGTCCTGAAAGGAATGCAATGTTTGAGGAAAGAGTTAAGAAATCTTTTAAGCCTAACCCAAATAGATATAGATTCAAGAAAAGTAAAAAATGCTACATAGCAGATGAGGAAGGAGTAATTGATGACTCTGGAGATGAACCAACAGAAGACTCTGCTAGTAGATTTGGAAATGGAAAGGAATGGGTGTTCTATGCTTTGAAGGAAGATGAACTGGAACCAGCTATCAAGAATGAAGAAAAGGCCCTAGCAGTAAAAGTTGAAGATAAGGATGAATGGGTAATTGATAGTGGATGCTCACATCATATGACTGGAGATAAAGGGAAATTTTTGTCCCTATAAGAATACAATGGCGGTCAAGTCAGATTTGGAGATGACAAGGCATGTATGATCAAAGATAGAGGTATTATTTCTTTGGATGGCAAGCATAACACTGATAATGTCTATTATGTAGAAGGTTTAAGGCATAGTCTTTTGAGTGTTGGCCAATTGGTTGATAAGGGTTTTCAACTTTAGTTTAAAGATAGAAAATACAAAATCATTAACAAGACTGGTTTGGAGATTGCAATCGGTATTCAGACAAGAAGTAATATCTTTCACTTGAACACTGGTAATAAGACATGTTTGATTGCTCATATTGATGAGAGTTGTCTATGGCATAAGAGGTTGTGTCATGTTGATTTTGATTATATTGTTAAGATTAGTTCAACTAAGGTAGTTAGAGATATACCTAAGATTATGAAGCCTCGTAACCTAGTATGTAAGGAATGTCAATTAGGTAAGAAAGTCAGAAGTTATTTTAAGAGCATAAATGATAAATCTAATTATGTACTTGATTTGATTCACACTAACTTATGTGGTCCAACAAGGACTAGAAGCTTTCAAGGTGATAGGTATTTCATGTTGATTATTGATGACTATTCTAGAATGATGTGGGTAACTTTTATAAGGGAGAAGTCTGAATCTTTTGAGAAATTCAAGATCTTCAAAGTGAAGGTTGAAACTAAAAATGGATTAAAAATCAAATGTCTAAGATCAGATCATGGCGGTGAGTTCACTTCTCATGAATTTAACTATTATTGTGAGACAAATGGAATTAGGAGACATCTATCTGCACCTAGGACTCCTCAGCAAAATGGAGTAGTTGAAAGAAACAAAAGAACCATTTTGTATGTAGCTAGATCTATGATGATGGAAGCCAAATTGCCTCATATCTACTCGAGAGAAGCAGTGAGTACAACAGTCTACACATTCAACATAGTTCACATCAAAGGTGAAACCGGTAAGACCCCTTATTAACTATGGTTTGGACATACACCTACGGTTAAGTATTTCAAAAATTTTGGAAGTAAATGCTATATCAAAAGAGATGATTCAATTGGAAAGTTTGATCCTAGATGTGATGAAGGGATATTTCTTGGTTATTCAATTCAGAGCAAAGCATATAGATGTTATAACAAAAGATTGCAAAAAATTGTGGAAAGTGCTAATGTGAAAGTGGATGAATAGTACAGAAATCAATCCATATCATATGACAGGGAACCAGTAGTGGAAATGATCATAACTGAACCAGCAATGCCTCAACTGGTACAAGAAGTTGAGACAGTTACAATGGTACAATCAAAAAATTCCACTGTGATTGATGATCAGAGCAGTGAACCTGAAGTTTAAAATACACCAAGGTATGTAAGATTAAATCATTTTGAAGATCAAATTATTGGAGATAGAAACAAGGGGGGTTATGACAAGAACAAAATTGGCAAATGAAGATGTATGTCTTATGTTTCAAGTTGAACAGGCAACTGTTATTGAAGCTTCTAAGGATAAACATTGGTTAAAGGCTATGGAAGATGAACTAGATTAGATTGAAAAGAATGAAACTTGGTCTTTAGTTTCCTGGCCTAAAAATAAGAATGTTATTGGAACTAAATAGGTTTTTAGGAATAAACTAAATGAGGATGGTCAAGTTATAAGGAACAAGGCTAGATTGGTTTGTAAAGGATATTCTCAAATGGAAGGAATTGATTATGGTGAGACATTTGCACCTATAGCTAGAATTGAAGTTGTTAGACTATTTCTTGCCTATGCAGCTTATAAGAACTATAAGGTTTATCAAAAAGATGTTAAATGTGCATTTTTGAATGGTGAGCTTGAGGAAGAAGTTTACATTGAGCAACATGATGGATTTTCACTGACAGATGATAAAGATATGGTTTGCAGATTGAAGAAAGCTTTATATGGTTTGAAACAAGCTCCTAGAGCTTGGTATGCAAGGTTGGATAAATATCTTTTAAAGCTTGGTTTTACTAAAGGCAGTGCTAATAGTAATCTATATTATAAGATCATTGATAATGATATTCTAATTATTGAATTTTTTGTTGATTATATCATTTTTTGAGGAGAAAATAAACTGTGCATGGAATTTGCTAACAACATGAAAAATGAATTTGGAATGTCCATGATTGGTGAGATGATTTTTTTCTTAGGTTTGCAGATTACTCAAACTGACAAAGGGATTTTTCTCTATCAAACTAAGTATCTGAGGGAATTGTTGAAAATTTTTAGTATGGATAATTCCAAACCGATAAGTACTCCTATGGCTGCAAGTGAGAAATTATCTATCAAGGATACTTTAACACCAGTAAATTCGACAAGGTATAAGTCTATGATTGGTGGTCTATTATATCTAACTCAAACTAGACCTGATATTATGAATGCAGTAAGTATTGTCTCAAGATATCAAAGTAATCCTAAATAAAATCATGAATGTTTAGTAAAGAGGATATTACAGTATTTACAAGGAACAACAAAATATGGTTTATGGTATTCTAGAAATGATGATTTCACTTTATGTGCATATACTAACTCAGATTGGGCAGGTGAAACTAATGACAGAAAGAGCACTTCTGGTGGAGCTTTCTTTCTTGGAAAGAAACTGGTTTCATGGATCAGCAAAAAATAGTCATGCATTTCTTTATCTACTGCAGCAGCAACTAATTGCACTCAAGTCTTGTGGATGAAAAAAATGTTGAAGGATATCAGGGTAAATTGTAGTGAACCGGTAGTTATCTACTGTGATGACTCTACAGCTATTGACATGTCTAAGAATCTGGTATTTCACTCTAAGACTAAGCATATTTCAATAAAGTATAACTTTCTGAAGGACAAGGTTGAAGCAAAGGAAGTCAAATTGGTTTATGTGAACACTAAAGAACAGATTGCAGACATATTCACTAAACTGTTGTCTAAGGAATCATTTGAGTATTTGAGAAACAAGTTAGGGGTTTTTGCCCCTCCGATAGAGACTTGATTGATGAAGTTTGTCATCAGTTTGACATGTATTATCAGAGAGTATTCATTCTGGCACTGATGAGTGGTGCTACTACTCAAGGGCAGTAGTCAGCTTTGAGATTCAGAGGTTTATATCATTTCTTTGATATTTTTGTCAAATTTTCGGCATTGATGTCAAAGGGGGAGTGATAGTAATGTGAAAAATCATTCAGAACCTTACAGAGATATCATTCACAAGGGGGAAGCTATTAATTGTCGGTTGTCTTCCACAGGAGGAGACTTGTTTGGCATTTCTTGGTACTGAGATGTTTTTCACATCTAGTGTTGTCATCAATGCCAAAGGGGGAGATTGTTGGCATAATGGATGAATTGATCATGTGTTGCATTGATGTTTTATCATTGATGTCAACACTAGCTATTATCGTTGGTTACCAACAGACAAGTTTTGGTTACCAGTAGAAGATCTAGTGTTACTGGCAGAAGAGATTATCTGTTGGACACTTCCGGCATGTTTGGATCAGTGAAGTATATTTGATTTCATGTGTTATATGCTCCATGAGCATGTTTTGGTCAGTTGGTATTGGCTTGGTAATCAGATGCTATCATATACTCTGGTAAACCCTTACTGACACTAGTTTAAGGCTTTATTGACAGAGCTTTCATTGGGGAATTGTGACAGGATGCATAATTGGTATTGGTGCAGCTTCCTCATGGATTTCAAGATGTTGAAGATGTTCTTTGATCATGCTTCAACTGGTAAAAGACATTGCTTTGGCATGGTGGACCCAGAATAGGTTTGGTACCTATCTAGGTTATGGACTAGTATCATGCTAACGTGTACTCTACACATTACCGGGATGTCTCAAGATGATTTATGGATTTGTTATTATTGTTTTGGTCTTAAGCCGACATGGCATATCATTGTAATATGGAATTATGTAATGATATTAGTGTAATATCTTTAGGTGGCCGACCTAACTGGTTTAGGCCTTAGGGTTTGTATAAATAAGAGGTTGAAACTCTTTGTAAAGTATCATGGTTATTGAAAAGGTCATGGTCAAGGAATGTAATGTGTGAATATTATAATATCATTCAAGCAAATGAGTTGGTCAATCCTTGGTGATTGAATTGGATTCAGAAGAGGATTTAGTCCTCCGACACTGAGCTTAACCTGAACTGTAATCAAGCATGGTAGACACTATTTCAAGCAGTTCACTCTATTGGATTGTTGTCTGTTTATCTTGAGATGGTTGTAGCCTCTCTATAGTCAATGAGACCTTTTTGTAATGAGCAGTATGCTCTAGGTAGTGTGCCTTCCTACAAGTGCAAGCCCCTCATTGTAATACATACTTTCTGTAGAAGTATCATTTGACTATGGGTAGGCTTCCCACCATGGTTTTTCCCTTTTTAGGTTTTCCACATACAAATCATGGTGTTATGTGGTATAGTTGCTTTGCATTGATTATCTAGTTAATTGTTAAGTTGTATTGTTTACCGGTATTTTTTCCTACCGGCGTTTGTATGTTCTTTATCATTACTTGATTTGTTTAAGGTTGTATTGTGGATTAAAAGTTATAATTTGTTAACAACTGATTCATCCCCCCCCCCTCTTAGTTGTTCACCGGTTATCCTAACAGGTAGATCAAAAGGTTCTAATGTGCTGCTAGTTGGTGAGATGGAGTTCATCAACACACTCAAGGAAGGAGGAGTGGGGTTTGCCATTGTTGTAAAGCCAAAAGAAGACAACAAAGAAAAGAAAGTATGAATTTCCAAAGAAGTGCAGCAGGTCCTAAATCAGTTTAAGGACATTATCAATGATGGAATGCCAGCAACATTGCCTCCTCAATGTGCCATAAGTCACCAAATTGATTTCATACCCGGAGCTTCATTGCCTAATAACGCGGCTTACAAAATGACATTGGATTAGAACAAGGAGATATCCAAAAAAATACAAGAACTCCTAGAAAATGGACTAATAAGAAAGAGCATTAGCCCATGTCCAATACCCACCATTTGGCCCCAAAGAAGGGAGGCACTTGGAGACTTTGCATTGATTCTAGAACCATAAACCAGATTACCATCAGGTATAGATTTCCCATTCTAAGAATTGAAGATTTGATGGATTGTTTAGGAGGTGCTGAATACTTCACCAAGATAGACCTCAAGAGTGGTTACCACCAAATCAGAATCAAGGAGGGTGATGAATGGAAGACAACCTTCAAGACCACAAAAGGACTATATGAGTGGCTTGTTATGCCATTTGGACTCACAAATGCTCCTAGCACATTCATGAGACTCATGAATGAAGTACTCAAGAACTATATTGGTAAATTTATTGTTGTTTACTTAGATGATATCTTAATTTTTAGCAAGTTTAAAGATGAACATCTTAAGCATACAGAGATTGTATTGAGGAAACTATGTGATGAGCAACTAACCATCAATTTCGATAAATGTGAGTTTATGAAACAGGAGTTGGTATATCTTGGGTTTGTAATCTCAAGAGGTGATTTGAAGATGGATACCCCTAAGGTGGAAGCTATAATCAGTTGGCCTACACCTAAGATAGCGAGTGAAGTAAGAATTTTTCATGGCTTGGCTCAATTCTATAGAAAGTTCATCAGAGGATTTAGTGATATATATGCACCCATTCTTGAGACAATCAAGGGAGGTATGAAAACCAAGTTTCAATGGATAAAGGAAGCACAAAGAGGATTTGATCCTTGAAGACAAAGGTGGCTACTCAACCGGCACTCATTCTTCCTAGCTTTGACAAGGTCTTCACCATTGAATGTGATGCAAGCAACATAGCGGTTGGAGCAGTTTTAAGCCAAGACAATAGACCAGTTGCATTTTTCAGTGAGAAGCTCAATGATGCAAAGAAAAGGTATTCCTCTTATCATTTGGATTTGTATGCAATTGTTCAATCTCTTAGGAAATTGAGGCATTATTTGTTGCCTAAGGAATTTGTGGTTTATACTAATAATCAAGCTCTTAGCTTTCTCAAATCTCAAGAAAAGTTGAATCATAGGCATATTAAATGGGTAGAGTATTTGCAGTCATATACCTTTACCATTAAACACAAGAAAGGACAACATAATAAAGTAGCTAATGCATTAAGTAGAAGGTTGCTAATAGTGAAAGAAGTGCAGCTCAAAAGTATTGGAGTGGATAGTTTCAAGGGTTTGTATGAAGATGATGAAGACTTTGTTGTTGCCTACAAGGTCTGCCAAGAGTTTGGAAACCATTTTCATAGTGAATATATAGATTAAGCCTTACAAGATAGACTTTTGTTTAAGGGAGGACAGCTATGTTTACCTAAAGGGTCTATGAGGTAAAATGTGATGCAAGAGAAACACAATGGATGCCTAAGTGGACATTTTGGTTTGAACAAGACTTTGGAACTTGTCCAAAGGTTCTTCTATTGGCCTAAGATGCAAAGAGATATCAGGAAATATGTGGAAAAATGTGTGGTTTTCCAAAGAGCTAAGGGTACCTCTTCCAATGCTGGTCTTTATCAGCCTTTACCTATCCCCAACCATCCATGGGAGTGTGTAAGTATGGATTTTGTTGTTGGTTTGCCTAAAACCAAATCAGGTTTTGATAGTATCTATGTTGTGGTAGATAGGTTTAGCAAGATGGCTCATTTTATTCCATGTAAGGTCAATCATGATTCTAGTCACATTGCTCACTTTTTTCTCAAGGAGGTTATTATAATTCATGGCTTACCTATCAGCATTGTATCAGATAGAGATGCAAAGTTTATTGCTCATTTTTGGAAGACTTTGTGGTAGAGATTGGGTACTAACTTGTCTTTCAGTTTAGCCTATCATCCCCAAATAGATGGTCAAATAGAGGTGGTCAATAGAACACTTGGCAACCTTCTTAGATGCCTGACAAAGGAGTATGGACAAGCTTGGGATCAAATCATCCATCAAGCTGAGTTTGCCTACAATGACAGTGTGAATAGGTCAACCAATAAAATCCCTTTTGAGATTGTGTATGGCCTTCATCCTAGAGGTTTTTTGGAGCTCAAGGGTGTTGGTAAGATAGGATAGTAGAGTGGACATGCTTTGTACATGGCTCAATCCATGCAAGAGGTTCACGACCAGGTTAGGACAGCTCTACAAGACACCTCCCAAAGAATCAAAGAAAATGTAGATGAGAAAAGAAAAGATGTCCAATTTGTAGTAGGGGACATGGTCATGGTTCACTTGAACAAGGAAAGGCTTTAGAAATGTGTCCCTAGTAAGCTTCAAATCTGGAGGATTGGTCCTTGCAAAATCTTGGCCAAGTATGGTAACAATGCTTACAAGTTAGACTTACCCAGTGATATGGCTTTATCTCCCATCTTCAATGTTGTAGATTTGGTCCAGTATAAGGGCACACTTCTAGAGGAGGATAGTAGAGTCTCAGAGGTCTCTCAAAAACTCTCAAACCTGCCCTTACCACCTACAACCTTGCCCCAAGCCGAGAAGGTGTTAGACTCTATAATTCTCAATCAAACAAGGCATATTGTCTATATGGAGCACTTGACCAAATGGAAGCACCTTCCAGTATCTGAAGCTACTTGGGTACCTAAGGCTGACTTTTCTAAGCTTCGAGTTCCCCCTTCTTTGTTTCCTAAAGGAGTCACTTGACTTCTTTCTCATTAGGGGAGTATGGTGCAGGAGCACCTAGTTTTGAGTGCATTTTCTACATTTTGGTGTGTTAGTCTTTAGGTTGGTTTTGGTTTGTAAATAATGGACTATGCATAGGTTCACATGTGTTTTCTCTATGCATTTGGAGTTTGAATGTCAATGAGATCATGTATTTACTCAATTTTGGCTTATGAGTCCTTTTAAGCCTAAAATGGCATAAACGTGTATTTTGGTGTCAAATATCTTGAAAAGCCTCATTTGGAACTAAGACCTATCATGTTAGTGTTTTTTAGTCATCCTAGGTGGTTTAGGATGGGTGACAAAGCATAGAATGCAAAAATATACTTTTTGGAAAAAGTTGTTAATGTTGATTGACAACATTTTGCAACTTTGAGCAACTTTTTGAAAATTTGACCATATCAGTTGTTAGGAAACTGATAGAGAGTTGGATAGTATCTAAATTGCATATAAATTCCCTTAGTATGAATGTAATCAGGTTTGTGAACACCTGGAGCAAATCACAATACATTTTGAAGACCTTTTTCCAAATTTTACCTTGTATTTTCTCAAATTTGGAGTAGCAGTTTGTACTTCATGGATTGATTTCATTGTTGTTCTTTGATAATTGATTTTTACATGTTCTTGTGGTGCTTAGGAGGCATTTTAGTTAGTCTTTATTGTAGGTTTTAATTGAGTTTTGATTTTATATTGCTCTCGGCCTGAGCAAGGGTTTTAGAGGCCCAAACATGGTTCCAACTTGAAGTCCTTTGAGTTTTTCTCAATAACCCTTGGTACTAAAGCCATGGGACCTTTGTACAGTTTAAATAATCTTTGTTTTGTTTTGGAGGTCATTAAAAGGCCATTGGACATTGTTTCCTAGGCAAGCTCAGTCATAGCCCAATTAGGAAATGATTGAAATTTTGCAAGTGCTTGCAGGGATGACCATGGTTGAAGTTTCCAAGTGTTTTTCATGAGAAAGTGGGGTGTAGAAGAGCCTATGTGGAAGTTTGGAGGTGTGGCAGACCAGGGAAGACATTGAACCCTTGGAAGAAGACCCAAAAGACCTAAAAACCCTTCAAATATGCCATTTTTGAGTTTTGTACCTGTACTGATAAACCAGGTTTTCTCATCTAATGAATCTCAAATTTCTTCCAAAAGGGTACTCATATCATAAAATATTTTACCTCATCCTTTGAGACAATTTTGATAAATTCCACAAAAACCGGTTAGGTAGGGCTAATTGGGGCTCTAGGGCTACTAGGCCTAGAAAATAGGGAAAAGAAGGAGCGATGGAGGAATGAAAGAAACCCAAGAACAAAACTAGTTGATTGGCTTGGAAAAACCTTAAGGACACCTGCTACAACCCCTGAAAGCATATTTTAGAAGTTTGATAGAGTAAGGTTGGATTTACCCTTGTGAGTCTCAACCATGCCTGAGCAGTCAGTAAGCACATTTTGATTGGGAGCACTCCTAGAGAGTTTGAAAGTTTTGATTTGTTGATAGACCAGTATAGAGTGAAGGGAGCCCACTAAGACATTACTCAACTTCCTATTGGAATAGGCTTGACTCTCTTTGAGTACCCCTCCCCATCATCAATCCTAGTGGTACTCATGTTCATCACATAGTGCTACTTATCTTATCCTAGCCTAGCCTAGTGGTACATATGTCCATCACATGGTGTCGCTCATCAGGCTCTATCCTAGTGCTTATGTCTATCACATGGTGTAGACACCTAAAATTGTCATGTCTAATTAAATAAATATTTTATTTATTTATTTAATTATCTAAGCCTAATTCTTCTATTAATTAAATAAATTTTTATTTATTTAATTAATTCATTTATCCTCTTCTAGCCTTATTTTTCATTTAAATAAATACATTTATTTATTTAAATTATCCTTTCCTATATTAAATAAATATTTTTATTTATTTAATTGATCCTAATTCCTCTATTAATT
Organism: Cryptomeria japonica; assembly: GCF_030272615.1. Lineage (NCBI taxonomy): Eukaryota > Viridiplantae > Streptophyta > Pinopsida > Cupressales > Cupressaceae > Cryptomeria > Cryptomeria japonica. The sequence goes on along the minus strand of NC_081408.1, from coordinate 170,528,410 downwards.
AAATAAATCTTTATTTATTTAATTAATTCATTAACCTTTTTCTACACATGACACATGTCATTCATCTCTTAATTCCTACACTACCTACCTCTTTCATTATTTTGGTATTTCTTTTACCTACCCTCTAATCTTAGCCGACCTCTCTTTTTACACCTCTCAATCTTAACCCTCCATTTCATATTGTGTCTTCTATTTAAGGAGATGCTTCCTTCATTGTCAAACCCTAATCACTCATGCTAATGACTAATCTTGAAGACTTGGCTACATTACGATCCTACTTGCAACCACACTCCGTTCTTTGTTGAACTCTTGTGCATATAATAATCTGAGAGCAAATATATCAAGCAAGATCAATGGAGATAGGAAGAGTGAAGATCAAAACCCTATTGGACATGTGATGGTATAATCTTTGTGATTTTGAGTTATTTGCATTGTCTTAGGTAATCTTCATATGTTATGGTGGATCTTTGTTGATTGTTAGGCTAGGGTTTAGTGGTTGGATTCATTTAGCCTTTCAATATTGTTGTTATTGTTATCCATTTTCACCATACACATTTTGGCACGCCCGGTGGGACCCTTGTCCCTTTGCATTTAACCTTCTTGTTGCAGATTTTGCATTTTTGAAGTTGCAGATCGGACATTTTTCGACGAAATTTTAGGTTTTTCCGCGTCTGCGAGCGTTTGGATCGCGTCTCTGAGTTTTAGAAGCGTCTGCGAGATCGGGAATCGCGCCTGTGTTTTTGCCAAATTTTATTTTGCAGGTTTCTGAAAGGTGCGTCTGTGTTTCCGAACCGCGTCTACGCTGTTTCTATCTGCGTCTGTGTCCTGGAAGGGCGTCTCTGTGTTCTGAGCCCGTCTGTGCATCACAGAACCGTGTCTGTGTCATACAGACCCGTCTGTGTCTGGTATAGAGGCATCTGTGTTTTACTATTTGAGATTTTCAAATTTTTCTTTGATTCGGTTTTCGGATTTCGTACTTAGGGTTTCAGATCTGGTTTATATTTTGGACTAACCCTTTCAGATCTAGCTAACTAAGTTTGTGCAGCTTGTTTTGGAGGCAAAAAACGTTTTTGTTGAAGGCCCCTTTTTCACAAAGTCTTTTGGGTTTTCTAAAATTTACCTAACTTGTGTGCTTGCAGGAAGGGGTGATCATTTGAAACAACCCAAACTACTAACAAATTTTGTTGCAGGTCCTTGGCTAGGGTTTTGAAATTGTGTTGTGTGCCTTGTTTTCATAGATTAGCAAACACTTCCATTGGTGCACTAAAATTGAATCGTTGTCTTTTGTGTCTTGAGCAATAGGCTCTTTTTGTTTAATCTTTAGAGGGCCTGTCTTCCCATGTGGTCATTAGGACTACTAGTGAGAAGAGAATGACCCAAGTGGTAGCAAAAGAAAAGCCATCTTCTTCCAAGCCACTATAATCAAATGTATTCATGGTGAAAACTATGAATAATGTGTTCTGATTAGTTCATACCGACACTATGTCTCCCCATAAACCCGTTTGATCAAATTTATTTGATCATTTGTAGGGCGTAACCCCTACCGACTGGGAGCCTTCTGTATTTACAGAGCTGAAAGTGCCACATGTATGGCCACACGAGCGGATGCCCTTACTAGCACCTTTTTGTTTTAGAAGCTCAAATCCTTCTAGTTGTTGAGGCAGGAGGTCGGACCTCTGGTAGCGGCCCACACACATACGGTTCTTAGTAGAGATACAAAGTTCGCCATGGAGAGTTTTCATGGGGACTGATGCTTGGCTAACCCGAGAAGTGAGTGCCGAGGGTGGAGCCAGTGAGGTCATGCATCTAAGTATCCACTCTGAATAGCGTAGCCTCGGGGGTAAAACCCTATGTGGGATCAACAACTATTGTCTTGGCCAACCATAAGAATTGTGCTTGTCTTATGTTAAACATTCAAACATTCAAGACCAAACAACAAAACATTGTGTCTTTTGTGTCTTCAAGTGTATGCAAAACATTTTACATCAAACAACACACTTTCTTGGAGTCATTTTGGAGTCTAAACACTTGCAAACATTGAGTCCTCATCAACATTGTGTCCTCTTGTCACGAAAAATAGTCAAACAGTCGGATTTGGTCACAACAAAACAACTTCATAGATCGAAAAAATTGCACTAAGTTTACAGAAACACGTCTGTGTCTATTTTAACCGTGTCTGGGTCATCTAAGCGTGTCTGTGAAGGGCAGAATAGCGTCTGTGTTTTTATCAGCGTCTGTGTCTAACAGTAAAGTGTCTGTGTCTGGAAATCGCATCTGTGAAGTATACAGAAGCGTCTGTGTCAGGAATTGAAAACTTTTACAGTCCAGCAAATAAGAGAAATCAGTTTCGGAATACTTGAGCTTCCTAGGTTGTCTCTTCAAGTTTCATCTAGCATTCAACCTGATCTAAGGTCTCATACAGTCCATCATTGCTTCACACCTCATTTTACATTCATACTTGTCTAAACTTGAGTCAAAAAGGTCACTTGCTTGTCCTCACTATACTTTTTCAACACACTACATACAACTACACTTTGCTAAGTGGTCCCTCATCAAGGTTTCTTACCTTTGGGTCTCATTGGTCTTACTTAGAGTCAAGGTCAGCTTACCTCATCAAGAGAAACAATCATCTCTTTGGAAGTCACACCTACTCTACTACTTACATACTTGGTCTTACACTTTGGACATTACAAGTACACCTCAAGATTCATTTACACTCCATACAACTCTTGGTCTTCCATACTCCTTCCATTTTTCATCTAGTCTCTCACATCTTGGTCAAACACCTAGTTCGTGGTTGAAACCCGTCTTTAAAAATCTAGGAGAATAGCTAAATAAGCTCAAGAATCCGCAAACATGAGTTCTTATGAGTATGACAATGATTTATTTTACAATCCTGAGCACACTACATTACCCGACATGGATGTTTATAGAAACAATCCAAATGTGGAAAACGTAGACACAACAAACAACAATGCTACACACAATGACATTGTGGACAACTTTTCAATACAATCAGCAGATATAGAAGAATCCATAATGAATCCTCATTTCAATAGATTGGTTGAAGAGATAATGAGAAGGGATTGCCAATACTTCTTACACATGATGGCACAAAGTGGAGCTAAAATACCTCATGACTTTGACATGTCTCAACTTATGGAAAGTCGACCCTTGCAACAAACTCAATCCAACATAGATCAAAGGAGACCAAATAGTGGAGGAAATAGAGGACCGAATATGATACCTGAGTCACCATCAGTTTTGCTTCAAAAACCAGAAATTCCACATACACAAGCTCAAACATATGATACTTACCTTCGAAGACCATTATGGAAGCCTTATGCAGATAGATATGCTCAATCACATGCTCAAGGTATGGATCAATCAAAACAAGTGGACATTCAAAGACATCCTCATAATTTGGACACAAGGAAACCTCATGTCAAAATTGGGGGCAACACAATGGAAAATGAAATGCCTATTGAATATGGTATATATGCACAAATTAGATATGGGGTTCCTCAACATGAAGCTATACCAAGTGCTCCCTATATGTCGCATCAATATAGACCCCCTCCATATGGACATGTCTATGATCAGTATCATCCATACATGCAACAAGCTCCTCCTCAAATTGGTGTCTCAAACATGGGATATGCTACAAGAAATAGATCTCCTCCCAAGAACAATTTGGAGCAACAAATAAGAGATTTACAAAAAAAAATGGAGGACATGAGTATGACAAAACCAGCATACACTATGAGAGATATATGTCCTTATCCCTTTGATAAGAGCATTCCAATGCCTCCATTTCCTGCACACTTTGTGACGCCAAAATTTGACAAGTATAGAGGGAAAGGAGACCCCAAGGCACACATAAGACAATTTTTCACAGCTTGCATTGAGGTAGCGGTAGAAGAAACATATTTGATGAGGTTGTTCCCGTAGAGCTTAGGCGATCAAGCTATGGAATGGTTTTCTCAACTACCTCCTGGTATTAAGTCATGGGGCGACTTAGCAGAGGCATTTATTCAGCATTTCTCTTACAATATAGAAACAGATGTCTCAATCACTACCTTATGCAATACTAAGCAAAAAGAAGGAGAATCTTTCGCAACATTTTTACAAAGATGGAGAAATTTAGCTAGCAAATGTTCTTGCAAAATCCCACAGAAACAAATGGTAGAAATGTTCACTCAAAACGTTAACAAGGATATTGGCTATGATCTCAGGAAATCTTGTTTGTCCACTTTCAAGGATGTTATTGAAAAGGGCCTAGCAATAGAAAAGGTCTTAATTGAACAAGGAGTCATTAAGATATTCAAGGAAAACAAAGATGACTTTAAAGGAAAGGACAAGCCAAGATTTTGGAATAAGAACAAGAACACAGTTAATGATGGTGTTGTTGATGCCAATACAGTGAGACCCAAGTTCATCTTTTCTGGATCGAGTTCTACAAACAATCAAGTGAATACCCAAACAACTTCCAAACCACGAAGGAAGTACACTCCATTGGGAGAACCACTCGAATCAGTATTCAAAAAGCTAGTGACAAACAAAGTGATCACAATTCCAGATTTTCCTCCATATGAACCAAAGGTCAAACCTAATTGGTGGAATGATGATGAATATTGTGAGTTTCATAAGAGCAAGGGTCACAAAACAGGTAATTGTCACCAACTGAAGAACATTGTGCAAGATCTCATTGATAGAGGTGACATTGAGATTGAGGGACATTCATCTAACCAAGAACATGAGATGTTTAAGGAGCCATTCCCAAAGCACGACAAAGGAAAAGGCAAAGTCACAGATGATCAAGCCAACTATACTAGAGCACCTTATAATTATGATTCTACTATCAATCACATCTCAATGGACAATCATATCTCTACTATTACAATCAAGAACAAAAACCCTGAGAATCCCCCTCAGAGACCCAAGATTGTCCTAAGAGGTGTCGGATCTTCTTCCGAACCTACCTCTGAATGTCATGTTACAACCCGTCAAGGTAAGATTACGTTGCCAGGTGCCTCTACTAAGAATATCGCTTCCTCATCAACCAAGCCTGAGTATGACCTTGTAGAACAGTTAGGGAATACACCCGTGCTCATCTCCATCCTTGAGCTCTTACGCATATCCCCCGCTCATAAAGCTATCCTTGACAAAATTTTGAGAGACACTGTCATCCCTACTGATCTGAACGTGGACCAGTTTCAAGCCATGGTGGGTTACCTTTCCATTCCACATTCCCTTACATTCATAGAAGTCGATGAAACCTCCGTAAGTCAGCCACATAATGCACCTTTACATGTTGAAGCCTTCATACATAAACATCGAATAAAGCGAGTCCTGATAGATGGAGGAGCAGGTCTAAACATTTGTACCTTGAGCACCATTAAACAATTGGGATATTCTGATAAGGCTGTGAATTCGACAAATCAAATCACCATCAAGACATATGATGATGAAGAGCGCTCATCCAAGGGCACAGTCACCTTACCTCTAAGAATTGGGCCAGTCACAAAGGATGTGGTTTGTCAAGTCCTAGATCTGGATCTCACATACAACATATTGTTAGGACGTCCTTGGATTCATGAAATGAGGGTAGTCCCATCGACATATCATCAATGCATTAAGTTTCCTCATAATGGAGTCAAGGTAACAGTTAACGGTGATCCAAATCCGTTCATATATTGCAATAACCTGAGATCACATACTGAGACCATCATTCCCAGTAATCGTGAGGCTGCTCCTTCTTCGGCATACATTGATCCTGAGTCATTGAAACCCTCGACATCAAAACAAGGTGAACTTAAAGGCAAATTTCAAGACAAAGGCATGGGAGAATACACTTTGAATCAGACCATGTTTTTACGACAAGTCATGAGCTCTCCAAAAGAATATGGAAGGCCACATCCTAACAAGAAAATCTCCATCATGATACTCAAATGGGATCCTACTACCTTTCAAAGATGGGGCGAACTAGAAGAGGAAAATTTATATAAAATGCTCTACAAAGACATTGAAGAGGACACACAAGGTCAGATCAATATACCTTGTGAGAACTATGGCAAAGGCTTCAAGATTCTACAAAGATTCAGGTATGATGGAAAAAGTCCTCTTGGGTTACGCAAAGAAGGCGCCATGGAGCCCTTACAACCTGAATTAACTACAAAAAGGGAAAGCTCAAAGGGACTTGGCTTTCTGACTTCCAAAATCCACAATAAAAGGATAGAAGTGACATAACAAATCAAAATTGCCAAAATTCAACAAGAGGATTACTATTCCACAGATTCCAACGAATGGGAATGGGGTTCAGACAAATCCTCCAGTGATTATGAGCTCACCGAGACATTCAGAGAGCTAGATGAACCTACAGAAGAGGAGGAATTTTACAAAAAGTTCAGAGTTGGTCAAGAAAGAACCCATAGGGATCCCGCACAGTCTTCGTTTCAAGGTTCTAGGTCTAAATCACATAGGATGAGGACACCTGTCCCGGAAGGCGCTACTAGTGACAAAAATTTGGATTCGCTTGCGATCGAAACTGATGAGGAGAGTGCCATCGATGACCTCGACGATTGCCTCGATATACCCAAATATAACCACATCTTCACTCTTAGCCCTGCAAACTCTGAAAACATTACAGGCCTTCCCCTTGCTCATCCCCAACTCATTGACTGGGATTATGAAGGACCAGCACAATTTGATACTGTATATGGTGAAAATGGATAACAATAATAACAAAATTGAAAGGCTAAATGAATTCAACCACCAAACCCTAGCCTAACAATGAACAAAGATCCACCATAACATATGAAGATTACCTAAGACAATGCAAATAACTCAAAATCACAAAGATTATACCATCACATGTCCAATAGGGTTTTGATCTCCATTCTTCCTATCTCCATTGATCTTGCTTGATATACTTGCTCTCACATTTTTGTATGCACAAGAGCTCAACAAAGAACGGAATGTGGTTGCAAGTGGAATTGTAGTGTAGCCAAGTACTCCAAAATCAGTCATTAGGATGAGTGATTAGGGTTTGACAATGAAGAAAGCATCTCCTTAAATAGAAGACACAATAAGAAATGGAGGGTTAAGATTGAGAGGTGTAAAAAGAGAGGTCGGCTAGGATTAGAGGGTAGGTAAAAGAAATACCAAAATAATGAAAGAGGTAGGTAGTGTATGAATTAAGAGATGAATGACATGTGTCATGTGTAGAAAAAGATAATGAATTAATTAAATAAATAAAGATTTATTTAATTAATAGAAGAAGTAGGACAATTAAATAAATAAAATATTTATTTAATTTAGGAAAGGGGTAATTTAAATAAATAAAAGTATTTATTTAAATTAGAAATAAGGCTAGAAGAGGATAAATGAATTAATTAAATAAATAAAAATTTATTTAATTAATAAAAGAATTAGGCTTAGATAATTAAATAAATAAAATATTTATTTAATTAAACATGACAATTTTGAGTGTCTACAGATACATTTCAAAATGACGAAGCTATTATCGACTATCTTGGTATGCGAGATGACCTTCCCCTTGGGGACCATAAAGCAGGATACACCATAGAACTCAACAACATGGCATATTTTGGTGAGGGTGTCGGACCTTCCAGTCGCAAAAACGTGAAAATAAGAACAAAACAAGGATCTTATGGTGAAAACCACACTGTGGCGCTATCTGATTCCAAAAAAGTAAAAAGAAAGGACGTATCTGAGGGCGAAAACCTCTTTGAGGCACCCGAAGATGGAAGGCTCGACATTCTCCCAGCATCATATGAGGAAAAGTCATCCATGTTGGTAGAGGAGACTATCAAGACAAACATTGGTACAGAAGAGATTCCACACAACATATTCCTGGCTCAATCATTGACAGAGTCCGAGAGGGCAAAATTCATAAGCTTCTTCAAAGAGCGACAAATCAACTTTGCATGGTCGTACGCTGATATGCCTGGCTTAGATCCTGATTTGGTAATGCATCATTTGACAGTCAAACCGGGGGCAAAGCCAGTAAAACAGAAATTAAGGAAAATGCATCCACAAGTGGCATTACTAGTCAAAGCTGAGCTGGAGAAATTATTGGATGTCGGATTCATACGCCCAATTGATTATCCCGAATGGATCTCCAATTTAGTACCTGTCAGTAAACCGGATCGTAGCATCAGAATATGCATAGATTTCAGAGACATCAACAAAGCTTGTCCGAAAGATGACTTCCCATTACCAAATATCGACTTGATCGTTGATCTCACAGCAGGTCACGAAATGTTATCTTTAATGGATGGATTTTCTGGTTATAATCAAATCAGGATTGCACCTGAGGATCAACATAAAACATCATTCACTTGTCCATGGGGAACTTTCTGTTGGAATGTCATGCCTTTTGGACTGAAAAATGCAGGCGCTACATATCAAAGAGCAATGACCACTATCTTTCATGATCTCATGCACATAACAGTGGAAGACTATGTTGACGATCTTTTGGGAAAATCAATAGACAGAGATACACATTTGGACATACTTTCAGTCGTCTTTGATCGGTTGGAAAAATACAAAGTAAGATTAAATCCCAAGAAATGTGTCTTTGGAGTAACCTCTGGGAAACTCCTAGGATTCATTGTGTCTAAAAGAGGAATCAAAGCCGATCCAACAAAAGTCAAAGCTATCTTGGACATGCCGCCACCCAGAAATATCAGTCAACTCCGATCCTTACAAGGGAGACTCCAGTCTATACGAAGATTCATAGCACAACTTGCAGACAAGTGTAATCCTTTCCAGCACCTGCTACATAAAAACATCAAGTTCAAATGGGACGAGAACTGTCAACAAGCCTTTCAGATGCTCAAAGACTATCTTTTGAATCCGCCAGTTTTGATGCCACCAATTCCAGATCAGCCTTTGCTACTCTACATATCAGCTACTCCAACAGCACTGGGGGCACTCCTAGCACAACAAGTTGCTGACGGCAAGGAAAAAGCAGTATACTATATCAGTCACACATTGGTGGGATACGAGCTAAACTACACACCAATCGAGCGTGCATGTCTCGCTGTGGTCTTTGCTTCACAAAAATTATGACATTATATGCTCACTCACAAGACTAAGTTGATTGCAAGAATTGATCCACTAAAATATCTTCTCAACAAAGCTACACTTACTGGGCGGTTGGCCAAGTGGGTAATGATCCTAAGTGAATTCGACATCGAGTATGTGGACAGAAAAGCAATAAAAGGACAGGCAATCGCAGATCAATTAGCAGATGCTCCCATGATAGATGATGCTCCGCTACATTCAGAATTTCCAGATGAGTCAATTTTAACAATATCACAGGCAAAACCATGGCAATTATACTTTGACGGCTCATACACACAGCATGGGGTAGGAGCTGGTATTCTCTTTATAACTCCTCAGGGCGATTCTATACCAAAATCATACCGCTTATCATTTCCTTGCACTAACAATATAGCGGAATATGAGGCATTAACAACTGGATTAAGAATTGTAGTTCAGTGGAAGATCCAAGAACTTCATGTTTTTGAGGATTCTCAACTTGTCATCCGTCAAGCAATTGATGATTACCAAACAAAAGATGAAAAACTAATGCCTTACAAACAACTAGTAGATGATTTGAAACAACACTTCATAAAGATAGATTTTGAGCAGATACCAAGAGAACAGAATCGTGCTGCAGATGCCATGGCTACAATTGCTTCATTAATTGACTTATCTCAAAATGAGACTTGCTATGAGTTCCTGGTAGACAACCTGTTGATTCCTTCATATGAGATCACTCCTACTGAAATGATATGCGTTGTTGGTCCAGAATCCCAGTTATATGGTTCCATATTTACATATCTTCACGACAATATCTTACCCCACGATCTATCAAACAACCAACGCCGCACTTTCATTCGCCAATCCTCTCGATATGTCATTCAGCTGATATCCTATACCGACGAGGTCTAGATGGCACTCTTTTTAGATGTTTAGAAAGCGACGAAGCTCAGATTGTGTTACGTGAAGTGCATGAAGGGATATGTGGTCTGCATACTAGTGGTCCTACCTTGGCCAAGAAACTCATCAGGACTGGATATTACTGGCCCACTATGGAAAAAGATTCATATCAGTTTGTCAAGAAATGCAAGCAATGTAAAATTCATGGAGATCTCATACATGCACCAGCACAAGAACTACAACCACTTGCGTCTCCTTGGCCCTTTTGTCAGTGGGGACTCGATCTCATAGGCAAGATTCACCCTCCTTCTTCCAATGGTCATAAATTCATTATCACAGCCATAGAGTATTTCAAAAAGTGGATTGAAGCCGTGCCTCTCACACAAGTCACTGGGAAACAAATTGCTACATTCATCCTTAACTATATCATTTGCCAATACGGGATTCCTAATTCCATTATTACTGATAACGGGCGTCCCTTCAAAAATCAGGATGTTCGTGAACTCTGTGACCGCTTCCATATTTCCCATCGTTTCTCCACACCATATTACCCCCAAGGTAATGGCCAAGCTGAGGCGTCTAACAAAACAATTCTAAAAATCCTCAAAAAGACAGTCGACGACGCTGGCCGTAACTGGCATATCCAACTCAATCCTGCACTTTGGGCCTATCGTACAAGTATCCGCACACCTACAGGAGCTACACCCTACTTACTTATCTACGGCACTGAAACCATCTTTCCTATTGAGGTCGAGTTACCCTCTTTACGGATCTCTTTACAAAACATCATCAACGATGAAGATTATAGGGTTTCTCGCTTACAAGAACTAGAACTGCTGGATGAACGGAGACAAACTGCTTTTAATCATCTCAAGGCTTACCAACAAAGAATGAGTCGCAGCTACAATCACAAAGTCAAGCCTCGCACGTTTGAGGTAGGTGACTTAGTCCTCAGAGAAAACCCCAAGAATCAGCAAGACAGAGAGAAGAAGGGCAAGTTCGAACCAAACTGGCTTGGTCCTTACATCATTACAGCAGCATATGGATCTGGGGCATATCAGCTCTCAACTATAGAAGGAGAACCTTTGGAGGATCCTATCAACAGCATGCATCTTCACAGATTTTACACATAGCTCTTCAGAATATCCTAATTCAAAAATACAAAAAAATCAAAAAAATTCAAAAATACAAAAAAATTATAAAAACAAAAAAAATCATTACTTGGTGAAAACCTGGCAAATAGGCGCCTTGTGACACAAAAAAAAAAGGAAAAATCAAAAAAGTAAAGAGAAATAATTTCGTTCAATGGTGAAAACCACTTCGGTGGCGCCCTGGACAAGTACCATGGTGAAAACTGGGTCACCAGCGCCATGCGTAGAGACTTTGCTCCTCTCTCCTTCAGGATTCACTTTCATCCTTCACATTGCACACACGCACAACCTATTCACTCACAATAAACTTACCCATTCCCATCATGGCTTGTTATTGATCTACCTAAGATTGGTTAGCCATTCATAATAAACCCCCCTTTCTCACTCCCTTTCCATCCATAATAAATCAGATCCTATCTGTGACTATAGCCAATTCCTATGTCTAGTAATGGATGTGGAACTAAGAACATCACATGTTTCGAGGAGTATTGTTTCTTCTAGCTTCCTTCAAGTCTATCCGCGCACAATCTGCAATAAAGCAACATTTGCATTAAAGATCCGCAATAAAGTTTCGTCTTCTCCACAATAAAGTATCAGTTTCATGGATTCAGTCAGTTTCAGATGAGACACAGCAGCAACAATGGGCTACAACAAAATCAAATCTTTCAACAGACTCAGACAACATATGGTTCAATGCTATCTATCCTTTTTGTGAAAGTGAACATTGTGACCACAATCAGACTTAACTTATACAAGTGACAAGAGACACTAAACTTGAGGACTACAGTGGATGTTGGTGTTGAGTCTTGGTTTTCTTTTGATTTCATCTTTTTGGTGACATGTCTTTTAGCTTTTCCAGGATGTCTCTGACTAGAGATTCTATCTCCAGGATGTCTTTGACTAGAAAGGCGAGGATGGGGTATCGTCACCTATTTTGGTTGCTGTCTGTGGATTGTCTCTTAGTAATGCTATGACTTGTCTGAGGATATGAGGACACTGTGAGTCTAGTATGAACTGGGGCATTCCTTGTTTGTGACTATCTTATCTCCATGCAAATAGGTACAATGACTTTTTGGGTCGAACATATGCCTTGATTGTCATAACCTATTTTGCCATAATAAGCTCAATGATGATAACGCACAAGAAGCTCTTTCACGTTCATATCTTCTATCTTCCATCCCCCTTTCTTGATTGACTTTCATCATCCTTCTTGAGTCCGCGTAGTCTGTTAACACATGACTGAATATAATGACACACCAAAAACATTTGCATTTCATGTAGTTTGCACCTGCATTACCACATATAAGTATTTCACATACATACATATAGATATCACAACTGCATCACATCCTGCATACAACACTTGTTAGCACAATTTACATTACATACATTCACATTTGCATCATGCATCACATATACAACATAAAAGAACAAAAATATTGCATTACATCATATACATATTTGCATCCATCACATAAAACATACATCATAGAAGCATCTCATCACATAAGGTACACATGCATATAGCTACCACAAAAATGAATCATCTCTCATATATAATCAAATGTGTCATGATACAATGATGTCAAAAATCATATGGCTACAAAATCACCCACAGGTGTCTACAATACAATAATGGTACAAATACTGATACAAGGGAGCCCGCTATGGCTATGATGAACTCCCTCCCTCGGAGCCACCTAGCCTCGATGGAGTCTGAGCTCTAGAAGGACCTGCTCCAGGATCACCCTGCCTATCTGGTGGTGGTGGAGGACCCATGACCCCACCACTAGATGCCTGCCTCCTCCGACTCCCTCCCATAGCCATCGCTGTCTGCGATGGTCTATGGAAGCTCCTTGCCCGCTGATCTGCTGGCACGGCTCCATAATACAGGTCCCTCCAGTAACCTATCTCCTCTTCGGCTCACAAGACATATGCGTAGCCTGCCCCTGCATCCTTCGCCGCCTGTCTCCCTGCCCTCAGCGCTGTCTCAGCCTCAGTATAGCGCTAGATAGCCTGGTCCCTCTCCCGCTTAGTATCCCTGAGCCTAATCCTGAGTCGGTCCCTCTCCCTCTCCAACTCCTGGATCTCATCTGCCTGGCCCTGGCAGATCTCCCTCAGCTCTAGCAGCTCATCCTCCTCTGGATCCCCACCCTCTGCCTCTGTCTGTGGCTCTCCCTCTGCGGGTGCCTACCCCTGTACCTCCCCTTGTACTTGTCTCGGTGCCTGGACAGGTACCTATCTCTGTGCATGCCTAGGTACCTGTACCTGTCTCTATCCCTGTGCCTGTACTGGCACCTGTCCCTGCACCTGTCCCTGTCTCTGTCCTTGTGCTGCTGGTACCTGCAGGGGAAATCCACCGTGACCCCTCACCACCTGGGCTGGTCTCTCCTGTCCCCCCTCCCTCCGAGGTGCCACTCTCCTCTCTCCCACTACTCCCCTCTACCTCCATCGGCCTCTGCCTCCATCACCTCCACCATCATCATCATCATCTCCTCCTACCTCTCCCTCCAGCAGCTCCCCTAGATCGGTCAACCGTGGGAACGGATGCTCTGCCCAGTATGCCGAGTACTCTGCATCCATACCTGCATCCTCAATCTCTGGCCACATATCCCAGGGTAGGGGCATCATCTCTGCCAACTGTGTGACGGCCTGATCATATGACAACAGCGGTCCAAACTGCGCCTGATCCCTGACTGTACGGGCATACATACCCGAACCTCGTGGCATCCTCTGGATCCTGCCAAACTGTCTGCCTACCCTGTCCACTAGCTGTCTCTCCAATATGTAGGGCATCTTCCCAATCAGATATCTACTCTTGAAGGTATATGGCAGCTCCGCTGCGTCATCCTCCCACTCCTCGCACCCCAGGTACGGCCTCCAAATGACTGTGTCAATATCATCTATCACACGCCTCCAGTGCTCTAACCTGCCAATCCGAGGCTGTGAAGTGATCATATCGTACAAGTGAACAAAACTCTGTCCGTGACCCCTGCCTCTGAAGTGTATCGGTCGTGTGATAGGCAGATGCTCATATGCCCACACCTGTAGCAATGTCACTCCGCAACCCAGTCCCACTGATCCATGGTAGACGAACTGATGAAGTTCATAATATAGGTGTGCCAAGACACATGGACCCCATGCATATCTGGTGTGCTCAGTCACCAATATCTCCAGTGCTCCTCCCTAGCCCACTGCCAACCCTCGTGTCGCTCTGTCCAGACACAAGAACCCACTGATGGCTCCTCCAATCACAGCTGGCAAAGCTAATCCTATCGCGGTCATGGTATCCCATGCCACATGCCCTGCTCTCATCTCTAGCCCAGGATCCTGGAACACCCGTCTTAGTGCCTCTCTATCTCCATCTTGATTGTATGGGATCATCTCTCCATCGATCGGTATATGTAATATTCTGTAAACATCCTCGAGGGTCACTGTCATCTCCCCCATTGGCAAGTGGAATGTACATGTCTCGGAGTGCCATCTCTCCGCCAGCGCAGTCAGCAAACCCATGTTTGCCCGAAACTTAGGCACATACAGTACATGTCTAAGGCCCATCTCCTCAATAGCAGCTCTGTCCTCAAACAACAACTCTGGTCACAATCTTTGTGTGGACGGGAATCTCTCCCGTGACTCTAACATGGGCAGATACTCCTGCAGTCAAACAATCGAATCATGTCAGACATCGTGGCATTCACTGTTCATCACAAAATGCTACTCGCTATCTAAATGCATATGGTTATCTATCCTAGTGACACTCACTGTTCATCACAAAGTGTTGCTATCTATCCTAGTAGTGCTCCCTGTTCATCACAAAGTACTACGTGTGTGACACTCCCTGTTCATCACAAAGTGTTCCTCACATTTTTGCACTCCCTGTTCATCACAAAGTGCAGCTTATACTTTGGGTACTCCCTGTTCATCACAAAGTACTCTATCTTGGTGCTCCCTGTTCATCACAAAGTGCCTTGATCTATCCTAGTCTTCCTAGAGGACCTGTTTGAGTGTATCCTCTCAGCAGCTTATCCAATCGACAGCGTATGTTCATCACAGAACTGTCGATTTGACCTAGAAGACCAAAACCATGCATTTTGAGGTATAAACGTGTTTTTACATCACAAACGCGCCTCTTGACTGCACAAGCGCGCCTACAAAACACAGACGCACCTTCTAGACATAAATGTGCCTACATTGTGCACAGACGCGACTTTGGAACATAAACGCCCCTACAATATGTAAACGCGCCCGCATCAAGCACAAACGCGGTCCCAGACGCATACGCGCCTGGAACCGACACAGACGCGCCTGGCACCGACACAGACGCAGTTACACGTTTTTGCATTTTTTTGGTACCCTATTCCTAGTGCATTTATTGCTAAACTACCATGCATTAATGACAAAATTGAAATGCGTCAAAGTACAAGGAGGTTTTGTGGTACTTACCGGCTCTCCTGCCTCTGCTGGCCTCTGAAATCGATGAACGTGGTCGAATCTGTGTACGAAGGCCATCACTGCTGACTGCTGCTACTCTTTTTTCGCTCTGCATTGTGATCTCGTGAAGGTGTAGATGACAATGAGGATGTTCTTTGCCCGTGGTCTATCTTATAGCTTACCTTAGCCCTGGCCTTCATTTTCCGAGTTAGTATTTTTCATCCTGTGACTTTGTCACTTTATCCAGTCAGTCCATTCTATCCAGTCTTTCTTATCGAGAGATTGTCTGCAATCTTTTTAGACATTTTCATCCAATCTCTCGAGGGGGCATATCATTCCCATACTGGGGCAACTCTATATCAGTTCATCTTATCTTCTTTGAAACAACGCGACAAGCCGCATTGTCTCAAAGAGGGGCAAAATGTAGACACCTAAAATTGTCATGTCTAATTAAATAAATATTTTATTTATTTATTTAATTATCTAAGCCTAATTCTTCTATTAATTAAATAAATTTTTATTTATTTAATTAATTCATTTATCCTCTTCTAGCCTTATTTTTCATTTAAATAAATACATTTATTTATTTAAATTATCCTTTCCTAAATTAAATAAATATTTTTATTTATTTAATTGATCCTAATTCCTCTATTAATTAAATAAATCTTTATTTATTTAATTAATTCATTAACCTTTTTCTACACATGACACATGTCATTCATCTCTTAATTCCTACACTACCTACCTCTTTCATTATTTTGGTATTTCTTTTACCTACCCTCTAATCTTAGCCGACCTCTCTTTTTACACCTCTCAATCTTAACCCTCCATTTCATATTGTGTCTTCTATTTAAGGAGATGCTTCCTTCATTGTCAAACCCTAATCACTCATGCTAATGACTAATCTTGAAGACTTGGCTACATTACGATCCTACTTGCAACCACACTCCGTTCTTTGTTGAGCTCTTGTGCATATAATAATCTGAGAGCAAATATATCAAGCAAGATCAATGGAGATAGGAAGAGTGAAGATCAAAACCCTATTGGACATGTGATGGTATAATCTTTGTGATTTTGAGTTATTTGCATTGTCTTAGGTAATCTTCATATGTTATGGTGGATCTTTGTTGATTGTTAGGCTAGGGTTTAGTGGTTGGATTCATTTAGCCTTTCAATATTGTTGTTATTGTTATCAATTTTCACCATACACACATGGCACTGCATCCTACTGTATATATTTATCACATTGCACTATATCCTATCTTGCTAGAGCACTCACCAGATTTTATCAATTTGATGACTTATCCTACACTCATCTTAGCAAACCTACCTATTTCAGGGAATGTATTGGGTGAATCCTCTTAGCAGCTTATCCAATTGGCAACGTATGTTTATCATAGAATTGTCAATTCTAGCCTTATTTTCAGTTTGTCTTCCCTAGGGCACCTGTTTGAGTGAATCCTCTCGGCAGTTTATCATTTTGATAGTGTATTTTCATCACAGAACTATCAATTTAAATAAATACTTTTATTTATTTAAATTGTCCTTTTTCCTAAATTAAATAAATACTTTTATTTATTTAATTGATCCCACTTCCTCTATTAATTAAATAAATCTTTATTTATTTAATTGATTCATTATCCTTTTCTACCCATGACACATGTCATTCATCTCTTAATTCCTACACTACCTACCCCCTTTATCATTTAATTGTTTCTTCTACCTACCCTTTAATCCTAGCTGGCCATTTATCTTTACAACTCAAAATCTTATCCCTCCATTTCCTATAGTGTCTTCTATATAAGAGGATACTCTCCTTCATTATTGACCCTAATCGTCTAATGAGCATTCTAATTACCTAATGAGCACACTAATTATGAAATCAAGCCTTTTTGCGATCAAACTATAAACCACATTTCCGTTCTTTGTTGAGCTCTTGTGCACACATAGTATCTAAGAGCAAATATATCAAGCAAGATCAATGGAGATAGGAAGACAATGGAGATTGAAACCCTACTAGAAATGTGAATGGTAATATTGCTTTATTTTTGTTGATTTACATGATCTTAGCTATCTCTATTGGTATTGGTGAATGTTTTATTGGAGGACTTAGATTGTTTGTGGTTGGATATTTATGGTTTTACAATAGTTTATCATCACTTTTCACCATATACAATAATTTCCAATTTTCAATTTTACCAAGCATTGCTCACTCACTAACAATTTATGATCATCCTAAACCCATGCTATCTGATAAGGCTTAGGGTGTCTCAACCTTTCCAAATTCAACTTATTCACCATTTCTTCTGAAACAAAATTATCTTAACTACCACTATCAATAACTACTTTACAACACTTACTGGATACTTTACATCTCGTCTTGAATAGATTTCTCTTTTGGAAGGGCTCTTCATCCTCTCTAGTATGTGTAGCGTCATAAAATTGTGACTTTGCAATTTTCAACCATATTTGGGTCTTCACATTGGCGAAACAAATCCCCAAGCCTAATGAGAGACTCGAGACATGCTCACACTGCCCAAAGCTTGCATTTCCTCGCACCCCGCACTCCCTATTGTTGCTTCCTGTCCTAAATTAGGGTAGGACAAGGGTGTGGCGCCCCTGTCCTTGCCCTATTTTCGGCCCCCTCCACTCAAATTTTGCATTGATCTTTGCAACTTTGAAGCAGGAAAAGTTTCCCTATGTTAGCCTATAACGAAAAATCAGTCAATTAACCCTAATTAATAAATATATAAGATGCATTCCTCTCTCCTATTTGGATAAGTTCATATGAGTTCAATAAGTGGAAATTGTGATCCTACGAAAAATCAATAATTCAAGCATTCAAGCATTGAGCATTCTCAAGTCTCCTTTCAAGGCTAGGTGTTGCATTCAAGTCAGTGATTCAACCATTGAAGAGGAGATCTCTCTTGACATTAAATTCTACATATCCTTTCAAACAACTCTATCAACATTTCAATTGCAGCCTCTCTTGAGGTGAATTCCATTTTAGTCATTTACTTTCATTACTTGCAAGTACTTTTTCATCATTTGGTTAATTCCAAAACTAGGGTTTAACCTGAAGGCAAACCCCCAATCCCAATAACATTGTCTTTCTTTTATGTGTGTAGGTTGTAGGTGTAGAGCTATATTTGTAGATTTGGACTTCATTTTTAAAGGTGGAAAAATGTTTTTCAGGGCGCAGATTTTTGGGAGGACCATGTGCACTTTCAACACTATCTCAACAACTTTCACCCAAATTTGTAGGGGAGCTTCATGTTGACATTTAACTACTAATTCCATGTGTACAACTTCATCCTGCATTTCTATCTCAAGTTATAATCATTTCTTTGTCACTTTCACACAGTCTTAAATCACATAATTCAACCTATTGCATTCTAAAAGAGGGGTTACTTTCACTTTCCAAATTCATTATCAATTCACTTAGCATTCAATCTCTTGAGATTGGATCTAGTGAATTCATCCCCCCTCTTTCAAATGTAATGGGTGTGAGAGGTTGAAGGGAATCTTTTGTGAAACTTTCACTCCTTTTCTTGAGGAGAGAAAAGTTTTCCTCTTGATTTCTCCATCACCCTTTTTCACCCATTACAATATGACATAAGGATCTCTTCATCATCAACAGTTCTCCATCTTCTGGTTTGTTAGCTAATCTGGTGGGGCTTTCTTCTATCAATTTTGTTATCCCAATGTTTTTCTCCCAATGTTCTTTGTCTTCTTGCATTCAAAATAACAATGTACTTCTCCTCTGCACTTAAAGAAATTCCCTTTAAATACTCTCTTTTTGTGTCTTTTGTCATCTTTTCCAAAACCCTCACTTCGGTAACCATCATATTCTCTTCTCCGATGGAATTTTTTGTCATCCTTCTGGTATGAACTACCATATTTGTTTACTTCTTTGTCCTTGTTCTAATCTGTACAGGTTCCTCTTCATCTGGAAAATCCTCTTACTCCTTAATATCTTCCTCTGAAAAACCTTCCACCTCTACCTCTATGTCTGTGCTCATGTCTTTTGTTCAACTTCTCTTCTACTTTTTGAGCATATTGATAAGCTCCTTCAACACTCTGCAACTTGATCAAAGTGAGCTCATCTTGTATAGACATCCGCAATCTATTCAAATATCTTGCAACTTGGTCAACCTCATCAACAATATGTCCAAATCTGATATTGAACTTGTAAAATTCTTTGATGTACTCCTTCACACTTCATTCCTTCCGCTACAAGTTCTGTAACTTCTAGAATAAATTTACTTGGTAATCAGCTGGCATAAACTTTGATTAAAACTTAGCAAGCATCTGCTCCCATGATTTGATCTTCTCCTTGCCTCTTCTATATCTATCAACTTGCAAATGTTCCCAACAAAGAGATGGATGACCTTTCAACCTAGTATAGGCATATTTCACCTTTCTCTCTTTCGCAGTGTTCTCAAAATCAAAATACCTCTCCATCTTTGAGATCCAATCCATTAATTCATCCAAATCCAACTTACCATCATACTCCAATGGGGTAAAATGTGGTTTGGTATTCACCCTACTCAAAACCCTCAAGAACCTTTCTTCATTTGGATTGATTGCCGATGGATTTTCTTCTTGTTTTTTCGGTGCTTCTTCTTCCTCATCTTCACTCACATCTTCAATACGTTGACCTCTTCTCTAGGCTATTTCAATAGCTTCCAACTAGGATGCAATTCCTATCAACATTTCCATCACAATAGGGTCTACATTTCCACGCGCTCCACCATTCCTATTTCCTCTTCACACCATCTTCACGCCAGTCCTCTGCAACTACAGGTCGGATCCACAGGCCACCACCCTACAACAAAATCTTCAGGATAATGCAATCTTTGGAATGGAATCTCACTCTGATACCACTTGGTGCAATCACGGTTAGGAGGGACCTCAATGAGATCTATTAGGTTCATGCAGCAAGAGTAAACACAACAAAAGAAAGACAAGATGATGGAGCCAATGTAGAAATGAATGAATTAGATCATGATAAATAATTACAATTGACCAATAACATCCAGACTACAAGATTTATCTCATTGGCATGCTACATACATGCTTAATTACAAAATTGGTCAACTTCGGACCTTTGAACCTTAAGATCTATCTTCTATATTCTCTAGAATGAATTATGATGCTAAATTACATTGATTTATATGGTCTAGAGGGATCTGGTTGGCCCAAGAAGAATCAAACAATGATGAAATGTGTAAAACCACCAAGTTAGCCTCTGCCAATGAAAATACTCTGGAAGATCCAAATCAAGAAGTGTGGATCAGAGGGAAGGTCGGTCATATGCCAAGGAACATTGGAATCAATGAACTGAGGCTCTGCAAGCCATGAAAAGGATCCTCAATATTCGCTAATAGCAAATAGGTCCAGGCATCTTTGGTGTTCTAAGCCAGAAAATTGTTTTGGAATCTAGAAGTGATAATTTATTGGAAACAAATCCAAATGTTCTACGATTCAGGAATAAGTAAGATGATCATGATTACAAGAAAAATCCAACTCCACAAGATTCGGTGAGAAAATGAAAGAAAATGCAGAAAGAATGTTGAAACTACAAAATAGAAAATAAACTAAAAATAAATGTTTTTGGTTAACGCAAGATTACTAGGAACTAGGGATGATCCTTCATCAATGTAACCTCTTCAGACTGGGAGACCTCCTTAATAGAGAGTAACACGCTGCTGATTATGACCACTTGAACGGAACCCTGACTAATATCTTTAAAAATTAGAGACCAATCCTAGTCAATAACCAAACACTTATAGTATCATAGTGCAAGGGTGGGGAAGAATATACCTCCAAGACATTCACCATATATCTCCTAGGATAACAAGCCAATTGAGGAGTGATCTTCTTTGGTTTAATTTCCAGACAAAGGAAAATAATGGGCGCACCCTAGGGTGTGACAGGGTTGTTTGAGCTGACGAAGTATCAAGATGTGGGTTGTGGTACTATTCGTGATCTTTGGACCTTAGTAGAGTCTAATTGTTGTATGATCAAAATGGCCAAAATTTATTGAAAACAAAATGGGATCCTGAAAAAGATTCCAATATTCATAGAGGTTTAAAAAAATCCTTTAAATGGTACTATCTTTATGTCAGATTGGTTTTCTTGCTTTGTTGTTGTGTCTTTGCTATATGATCAAACATTATAAAGAGGAATACCAACCAAGTTTTGTCAAAAACATCAACAAGAATATCAAACTCAAAGAATTTCAAGTATCAACATCAACATCAAAATCAAAATCAAACATTGCAACATTCAAGAAATGGAGAAAATTGTACTTTCAAGTGATCTTAGGTCCTATACATTTAGTCCATACATGGTCTCTTTAGTGTCCTCATATTACACAAAGTCCTTGCACAAGTCCTCACTTCACGTAGAAATAGCTTCAATCTTTGTCAAAGATTGCATCTATTTAATCATTGCATTATCATCATCTAATACCATCTTAGAATCCACCTTGGTCTTGCATATCATAATAGGGTACATTAGAATCCACATCTATCGTCATAGTGTTAAACCCAACCCTTGCATAGTCTGCATTTTGGTTCATCACTCAATAGAAGTCTCAAGAACATATCCTTTGCATGGGTCTAAAAGGAGATGGTGAATTTCCATTCGAACAACCCAAACTTGGACTAGACAATGATCAAATAAAAATAATTGATGGTTTGGATAATCTTGCTTGGGAAGTAAGAATTGATCTTCCCCAATATGAGGAAGTCGAAGCTGTCATAGATAATTAAATTCAAAAATCTGTCCACCATGATGAAAAGTAGAAAAAAAATCAAGGAACAAAGAGAACAAGAAGAATTTCGACAATTTGTCGAAAAACTTATTGTAGATAGTGTAATCCCTCATCAGAAACCTTAGTAGAGTGTCATCATTCATAGATTACATACATACATACTCAATATTTTTCATAAGTCTTTCATCCATCTTAATATATAATTTGCATTTTAGAAAGAGACATAGTGAGTCATAGAGAGTCAAGATCGCTTTGGAGATACATTGATGCCATTAACAAGATCACAAAAAGATAAGATGGATCCAAACAATGACCCTTTGGTCAATCCCACTTGGAATATGGATTCATCTGCAAATCAACAATCACAAGGTAGAAGACCTGCAATGTTACCAACAAACACCAATAGGATGCCTTCCATAGATGAAATCCAACATAACCTAACATGAGAGGAATTGGAGGCATCCCAACAAGATTCAACACTTCTCATGGTTTTGAATGCACTCATCCATAATGATAGAGATCGATATCTCACACTTTTAGTTTAAAATAGGGCCAAGATGCCTCCAGGTGCTGACATTTCGGCAATCTTGACACCAGGGGTAACATTGACCCAAAATTTGACTCTAGCACCTAGTGTGACTCAAACTCGAGCAAGGTTTGTGTTCATGTTCATGTTTTGGTTGTTCCTCAATCTTTCAGCATCATAGTCTTCAAGTGTTACTTGAAGTTCCTTCCTTCAAATTATCTCCATAGATTCTGAATACAGGATCTTCCTCAATTTGTTAGACTTACTCTGAGGCACCAGGTTCTGATACCAATTGTTGGGATGCAAAAACACTGAGAGGGGGGGGTGAATTAGTGTTCTACCGAAATGGATAAATTTAACCTTATTAATACAGCAACTCAACAATCGGTAAACATAAAAGCATATAATAATAAGAAACAATGTAACCACAAATATGAACACCATAACTGTAGCGTCATAAAATTGCAACACTTGCAATTTCGACTGCATTTCGGTCTTCACGATGGCGACGCAACACGCAACCTGAATGGAGACCCCGAAACTTGCTCACGACACCAAAAACTGCATTTTTCAAGCACCCTGGCCTGAACCTCCTTGCACCCTGCTGTCCCGGGAGGTGGGACCAGAGCGCCCAGCGCCCTGGTCCCTGGGTCCTATTTTGGGCCCGGTCTCCTAAGGAGATTGCGGGTCTTTTTGTTTGCAATTTGGAAATTACATTTCCTGGTCGGCCTAAGGTCGGGAAAATCAGTCTATCAGCCCTAATTGACAAGTATATAAACTACATTTTCCTCTCTCATTTGGATATAACACATACATGATGGAAAAAATGTGGAAACTATACTCAAGCATTCAAGCATTCAAGCATTCAAAGTCTCCATTCAAGGCTAAGTGTTGCATTCAAGTCAAGGATTCAACCATTGAAGAGGAGATCACTTACTACATGCTACTACAACATACAACAAACAACAACATCTATACCTTCGCACATAAGGATACAAACATCCTTAGAACAAGGTATTAGTACTTGTTTTACATTACAGTCATTTACATTTACAGCACTTGTTCATTTCTTGGTTAATTCCAAAACCGGGGTTTGACCTAAAGGCAAACCCCTAATCCCTAACCCCCCAATCGTCTTCGCTTTTCTGTGTGTAGGTTGCAGGTACGCGGCTGAGATTGAAGATCTGGAATCCTTGTGCAGAGACGAACAGATCCCCCTTCATTTCGTGGATTTTTTGGAGGACCGTGGCGGCGGGCGCCATCGTCCTGACAACTTTTGCTCAAATTTGCAGGACAGCGCCGTATCGACATTTTACTGCTAATTCCAGGTCCGCAGCTTCATCCTATAACCCGAACTCAGTTTATAAGCGAATCTTTGTCACTTTCTATGCATTCCTAGCTTAATCAACATTCTTTACAAAAGAGGGTAGCCTTGATTTCCTAACCCTTGAAATTCATTTAGCATCCAATCTTGCATTGTGTGGGATTGGATCTTATGAGTTTCAACCCCTCTTTTGAATGTAAAGTCTCTCCCTTAAGTGAAAACCATCAAATCCTAGCGAACCTCCCTTCTCTCTCCTCGGAGTTGGAAGAGGGGAGTGCAACTAGGGTTTGATTGCGATTTTCCGCTTTACAATAACACCACAAATTTATACGTGGAAAACCTCAAAGAGGAAAAACCACGGTGGGATTGGAGACCCACAATATCTATCCACTGATCAGATTAATAAATATTACAATAAGGGGCTTGCACATGTAGGAAGGTCAACAGCCTAGAGCACACTGCTCATCACAAAAGGAGTCTCACTGACTACATATAACATCGAACAATAATCCGGAATGAAGATTGAACTACAAGTATAGCATCTCCCATGCCTAAGTATAGTTCTAATTAAGCTCAATACTGGAGGTCTTAAACCTCTTCCACAAACCCAATATGATCACCTATGATCGACTAAAACCTCTGCATATGATTATTACATTCCTTGCTTGCATACCATGATCTACAAAGAGATCTTACATATATTTATACCAACCCGAGACCTAAACAATTAGGTCAGCCACCCTAAAAGATAATATAATAAATTCATAACTTAAACTTGCAATCTAATGATCAAACAAGTTGGCCTAAGACTGAGACAACATAATCTAATCAATGAATCCAACTGGTAATGCATCAGCCCACACGTTATATAAATCGGTTCATAACCTAGCAGAATAACCATCAGACCTATAAAAGATCGTCATAAGCCAAATGAAACACCATGAACAACTGGAACATGAACATGATAACCATCAACATATGGATAACCTTCTAGAATCTGCACCAACACCACTTATGCATAGTATCAAAAGATCTTCAACAAATCTTTGTCGGTAAAACCCTTACCAGTAACCAAAAGGCTTACTAGAACAAGTGATAGCTTCTGGATCACCAAATCCCAAACCAACTGAATGTGATACACATCAGGAACACATGAATAACAAATCCAAACCAATTCATAGACCAAAGCATACCGGATCAACATGATCTTACCAACCAGAAACCAATCATCCTACCGGAACCAATTGGATATCGGTAAACAGCCAAAGCAGCTAGTGCAGTCGGTGTTGCCATCAATGATAATGTAACACATAATCAATTCCTCTGAATTGCCAACAATCTCCCCCTTTGGCATTGATGGCAAAACTAGATGTGAAAAACATCCAAGTGCCAAGAAATGCCAAACAAGTCTCCCCCAATGGAAGACAGCCAACAACCTCCCACAAAATGATATGACAATGAGGTCTTGAAAGAGATATTTGGTACATAACCAAACTCCCCCAGTGAAATACAACCAATCTAAAATTTTGTTCCTCCTCCTTGTGCCAATAATCTCTCCCTTACACTGATATCTCCATTAAGCTCTATTTTACACATAAATATCTCTCCCCCTAATATATATAACTCCTTAAGTTTTTCACATGAATATCTCTCACCCTTTGACATCAATGCCAAAAATATGACATAAATATCAAAGCAAAATCATAAACCACTTAATCACAAGACTAATTACTCCCCCTAAGTAGTAGCATCACCACATCAATATGAAATGAATAATATCTCTGATAATGCATATCGGACTGATGCTAATCAGCATCAATCAAGTCTCTACTAGAGGGGCAAAAAACCTCAACCTGTCTCTCAAATGCTCAAATGATTCCTCAAACCAATTTTTCATTTGCTTCCACCTACTCCTTCAGAAAATTATACTTGATAGAAATATTGGATTCTTTGATATATCAATAGTAGCAAAGTTATTACAATGAATAACTACCGGTATATTACAATCCATCTTTATATCCTTCAACATATGCTTCATCCATAGAACTTGTGTATAGTTAGTAGTAGCAACATCATACTCAGCTTCAGCAGTAGATAAAGAAGTACATGACTATTTCTTGTTGACCCATGAAACAAGTTTCTTTCCAAGAAAGAAAGCTTCACTGGATGATCCTATCTGATTACCTATGCCTCTAGCCCAATCTACATCTGAACATGCTCAAAGTGTAAAGTCATCATAAAACAAAACCATACCATAAAATCCTTGAAAGTATCTGAAAATCCTAGCAACTGGAGAAAGGATTTAACATAATCAATTCCTTCCTTCTAAGAATATCCATTGCAAACCAATCAAGGCTAGTTCCAATAACATCCAATTCCATGTGTTGTCCAATTATAACTTATCCAATTCCTCTTCCATAGCTTTCATCCAACATTCATCTTTACAAGCTTCAATAACTGATGTCGGTATAATTAAAGAAATTAAACATACCTCATCAACTGCCAACCTTCTTCTTGTCCAATTATCTGATCTTTTGAATAATTCTTCCTTAAATACCTAGGAGTTTTCTAACTCTCTTGTTCCTCTTCCTTGATCTTCAGTTACTGATGAATTTTTTGATACTGACGGGGTAACTGGTTTAGCATTCTATTTTAGTAAAGGTGTTACCGGTTCAGTTAAGACCATTTCCACTTCCGGTTCTCACTTATTAGTTCTGATTTGACCTTTGTTCATCTCATCCACCTTGACATTAGTGCTCTCCACAATTCTCTACAATCTCTTGTTATAACATCTATATGTTTTTCTTTCATTAGAATAACCAAGAAATATTTCTTTATCACATATAGGATCAAACTTCCAATTCACTATCAAATATTCTGAAATACTTAACTGTAGATGTATGACCAAACCATAACTCATAAAGTGACTTACTAGTAAACCAAGCTAGATCCAAGATCCAACAAATATTTGTCAGTTAACCTTCAAACTGACTTCTCCAAAGATCTAAAACAAGCTTTCAAACCACTACCAGGGGCAATGCAAGATCTGTCATCAATTTGTCTCCCCCTAAGGCGAATGCCTTAGTTACTGGATGAGTTTCTTACCAGTGCAGGAACATTATTCTCTACCAGTTGAGTAACTGGGGTATATCCTTTAGCCAAATGAACATATGGGGTAATGGATTCTTCTGGTTGAGCCTTAGACTTCATAACCCACTTCTTCTCATGCTCCTCCCGAATGTCATCAACCTTATGCTTTCCCTTCACATTACATTTATCACTTCCTACCGATAGGTCATTGCTTCTGCAAAATTTAGCAATATATCCTACTTTGTTGCATGCATAACAAGTGAAATTATTCTTCTGAATTGCCTTACTGTAAACTTGACCATTCCTTAACCTGCATCGATTAGACATATATCCAAACTTTTCACATGCATGACATTTCACATTCATTCTACAATCGTTTGTCCTATGACCATACTTCTTACAATTTGAACACTGACCAGAAACTATATTATTAATCTGATTTGCTCTATTTCTATAATGTCTTTCCATATGACCAAATTTATTGCAAACAAAGCATCTACCATTAAATTTATGTGCATTGATCTACCTTACCAGTGTCCTCGGATTCCGGTTGACCTTCTGATCATCATGCATATCGGATGTATGATCTTTATTTGCAATACCAGAGCTTTCTCCATGCTCAAATCTAAGATATCTAGTGTCTTTATTGTCCCTTTGATCCTTCAATAATTCATCAAGCTTAGTAAAACTAACCTTAAAATTATCTTTGTATTCATTTGCAACATCTAGATCTCTTCTTAAAACTGTTACCATTCTTTCCAATTATTTCTCATTGTTTTGTGATTGCACCAATTCAGTTCTCAACACATCATTCTCATGTGCCAACCTAATGCATTCCTCAGATCTGTCTTTCAGAGATATAGCAAGATTTTCTTCATTCTTCTTCCGGTCTTCAATCTCCTTGGACATCCTCATAGTTAGGGCTTGCATTTCATTCTTCATGACAATATTCTCCTAACTCAGCTTATGACATTGTTCCTTAAGGGCATCCTTTTCTTCATCATCCTAATTTTGTAAAAGTTCCTTCGTTTTAGCTTGGGCAAATGACAACCTATCCTACAGAGTAAAAATGAATTCCTTTGTAGATCTCAACTCATCTTGCATCTTCATGTTCCTCAGTCTTTCAGCATCAGTCTTCAAGTACTTGAAGTTCCTTCCTTAGACTTATCTCCATAGATTATGAATACATGATCTTCCTCAAGTTGTTAGACTTACTCCGAGGCACCAGGCTCTAATACCAATTGTTGGGATCCAAGAATAGTGAGAGGGAGGTGAATAAATGTTCATAAGTGTTCTACTAGAATGGAGAAATTTAACCTTATTAATACAGCAACTCAGCAACCAATAAACATAAAAGCATATAACAATAGGAAACAATGCAACCACAAATATGAACACCATAACACCATAGATTTATACATGGAAAGACTCAAAGAGGAAAAACCATGGTGGGATTGGAGACCCACAATATCTATCCACTGATAAGATGAATAAATATTATAATAAGGGGCCTGCACATGTAGGAAGGCCAACAGCCCAGAGCACACTGCTCATCACAAAAGGAGTCACACTGACTACATAAAACATCAGATAACAATCTAAAATGAAGATTGAACTACAAGTATAGCATCTCCCTTGCGTGAGTACAGTTTCGGTTAAGCTCAATACCGAAGGTCTTAAACCTCTTCCACAAACCCAATATGATCACCTATGATTGCCTAAAACCTCTGCATATGATTATTACACTCTTCTCTTGCATACCATGATCTACAAAGAGATCTTACATATATTTATACCAACCCAGGACCTAAACAATTAGGTCAGCCACCTAAAATATAATACAATAAATTCATAACTTAAACCCGTAATCTAATGATCAACCAAGTTAGCCTAAGACCGAGACAACATAATCCAATAAATGAATCCAACCGGTAATGCATCAGCCCACACATTACATAAACCGGTTCATAACCTAGCAGAATAACCACCGAACCTATAATAGGTCGCCATAAGCCAAATGAAACACTATGAACAACTGGAACATGAACATGATAACCATCGACATCTGGATAACCTTCTAGAAGTTGCACCAACACCACTTATGCATAATATCAAAAGATCTTCAATAAAGCTCTGTCAGTTTAACCCTTACTGGTAACCAAAAGGCTTACTAGAATAAGTGATAGCTTCTGGATCACCAAATCCCAAACCAGCTGAATATGATACACATCAAGAACACATGAATAACCAATCTAAACCAATTCATTGACCAAAACATACCGAAGCATACCGGATTAACATGATCTTACCAACTAGGAACCAATCATCCTACCATGACCAATCAGATACTGGTAAATAGCCAAAGCATCTAGTGCAGTCGATGTTGCCATCAATGAAAAACATCAATGCAACACATAATCAATTCCTCTAAATTGGCAACAAGATGAAATCCAACATAATCTAACATGAGAGGAATTGGAGGTATCCCAACAAGATTCAACACTTCTGATGGTTTTGAATGCACTCATCCATAATGATAGAGATCGATACCTCACACTTTTAGTTCAAACTAGGGCCAAGTTGCCTCTAGGTGCTGACATTTCAGCAATCTTGACACCGAGGGTAACATTGACCCAAAATGTAACTCAAGCACCTAGTGTGACTCAAACTCAAGTTGCAACCACTTCAGTTCAATCAAGAGTGGCATCTTCAAGCACTTGTCTCACATCTCAAACCACACCAAGCATTACAATGTCAAGCATGTTGAATACTTCAACCCAAGCTACAAAAACCATGGCTCAAAACACTATCTTTGTAAGTACATATCAACCTATAATATCAGTTGACATTGGATCCACATACAGTGGTCAAAATGTGAACCACAGATCAGCAGGAATGAATAGCTCAAGTCAGCCAAATATCAGTACACAATTTGCATATTTCACACAACCTGGTGGAATCCAAGGCATGCAATTACATGGTCAGTCAACATTCCAGCAAGCTCCAAGATACTCAAATACTATTCCTTTTGTGGAAAATACTTATAGGATAACCACACCTTTGAGCCAAACAAATATCTTAGCTCAACAGGTAGAGAACCTCCAAAAGAAAATGATCAGCATGCAAACAGTGAATGACAAGAAATAATATACTATGGAGGATCTTCATCCTTATCCTTTCAATAGGAATTTGTATATGCCACCTTTTCCATCACATTTTGAGACACCAAGGTTTGACAAGTATAGTGGAAAAGGTGATCCTTGGGATCATGTTAGAGAATTCTTCACAACATGTATCAAAGTGGCCCATGAAGACACATACTTGATGTGTCTATTCCCCAAAAGTCTTGGAGGGATTGCGTTACAATGGTTTTCACATTTAGAACCTAAGATTGCTTCATGGGGTGAGTTGGCTAAGCTATTCATCACAAAATTTTCCCACAATATAGACAATCTAGTTACCCTAGTGGATCTATGTGCAACCAAACAAAAGGAAGGTGAAGCATTTGCTACATTCTTGCGAATATGGAGAGCTCTATATTGCAGGTGTCTTAGTCACATTCCCAAAGTTGAGCAATTAGACATTTTTACTGAGAATCTTGTTCCCCAAATCAAATATCCATTGCAAATGCAATGTATAGACACTTTCAAGGAAATCACAGAAAAAGGCATAAAGTGTGAAAAAGGCTTGTTAGAATAAGGAATATTGAAACATCACAAGGATAATGAACCAACCATAAATGCAAGCAATGAGATGCCAAAGTTTGGGTCTAAAAACAAGAATGTTATGAATGATGGGGTTGTGGATGCATGTGTTGTTCATAGAGCTCAACCAGTGGTATCACTTCAACGACTGGTTGATTCTTTCAATAAGAATTAAACTCAAAACAAAAATGCAAATGCCAATGCGGCTTAGTCAAGCAATCCAAGACCCCCAAGGATCAATGCACCAAAAAGAAATTTCACACCTTTGGGGGAACTGATTGAGTCAGCTCTCAAGAGTTGATACAAAGTAATGCCATAACTTTGCCAGAGGCTTGACCTTATGAGCCTAGTCCTTTTAAGCTTGCTTGGAGGAACGAAAATGATTTCGGTGAATACCACTGCTCCAAAGGCCACAAAACAACAAGTTACAAACTCAAGAACCTGATACAAGACCTTATTGATCAAGAGGATATCACTATGGATGCCAATAAGGGATTAGCTAATATAGACCACACTATATTTAAAGACCCTTTTGCTAAGCATGATAAAGAGAAATCTTCTAGTTCAAATGCACAAAATAATACTGCCAACTACACCAATATAGCATATGATTATACACTTAATGCAATCAGTGCAGGAGATGCAATAGTAGCCATAATTACCATCAACCCAAGGAACTGGGATTATACAATTATCACCCGTAGATCAAAGGTTGCATTGCAAGGTGTCCTTACTAACACTTATCCACCAGCAAGAAACTACAATGTGGTTGTGTTGGCATAACTGATGGAGATGATGATGAGATGAGAAGATGACCGGTAAAGTTAATATGATCAGGTATATGTTGTCATTGGTGTCAACTAGTTTGACTGGATGCAAAACTAGTAGAGGAGAGAAGGAGAAGTTGTATCATGCATTATGGTTATAATTGATGGTTGCGGTTGAGAATATATGTTCATAACATTGGCATGAGTTTGTTATTGAAATCACATCAAGTTTGGTGAACCGAAAAGCACATTTATAATTGACTGTTATGAACTCTGTGAAGAAGAGTGAATACCGGTATTAGATCTTTAACCGGTAATGATTTAAGGTTTGGCATTGGATCTTATCATGATCATAACTTAGTGATGATGTGTCATAATCCATGTGTAATGATAAAGATGGTATTTGAGTGCGTATAAGGATCGGATTTCTTGAAAAACAACAAAGTGCTTAGAAGAATGAAATAAGGGTTTGATTGCTTATCAAATCGATGTGTGGTGGTCATTCAACTGTGGATATCATCTAAAAAATTTTTGTAATAATCTGCAATATATTTTGGCGGAGTGTTTTGTGACGCTAAATGTAAATTCATTGTATCTTGTTGATGGAATTAGGGTTTGTTGCCGCCCTAACTGAAAAGTGTATTTAGGGCTAGTTGGAGAAGAGATTTTGTGTCGGTGGTTTGAGAAGAAGGTATTGTCAAACCATTTTGAAGTGTCTGCATGTGTGTAGCAGAGATATGCTAAAAAGGATCTATACTAGCAAGCAAGGAAGTGTTGTAATCGGATCATTTGCCCTATTGTTCCCTAACAGTTATAGCAGTTTGAAATCCTTTAACTAGGTAGATCCTCACAAGTTTGATATTGTAAATCCCTTCACCAGGTGGCTCATTAACTTGAGTTCAAAATATTCTAACAAGGTTACTCTTAACAGGGTAGAGCTCCTAACAGAGTTGGGGCAAAATCCCTTGATTGGGTGACTCCTAACAGGGTCTTCTCTTAACCGAGCATATTGTAAGCTCTTAATCGGACACATTCCAAAAGAGTACAAATACATATTGTGGGTGCTAATTCCCACCGTGGTTTTCCCTGTTGGGTTTCCACATAAAAAATCTATGTGTTCATGTGGTGGATGCATTGTTGATTTGTGCATTTGATATCTTTACTTTGTTTGCATATTGATGAACACTTGAGTGAATAGTTTGGTAAATCAGCTTAGAAGATTGTTTGAGTAGTTACCAGTATAGTTTTGTGAAGTGTTGCAAATTTGTTTTATTACTGATTCATCCCCCTCCCCTCCAGAGCCTCATAATAACAATTCATATCTGAGCCCTAGGTCCTCTTTGTGTAGAAGCTTAACTGCTTGAGGTAAAGATCCAAGATGATGAAGGAGGGTCCTAAGCTCACAAAGGATAACTACAAAATCTGGAGCGACAAAATGAATATCTACATCAAAGGTATGGGGCCACAATTCTGGGAGCATGTGGTTAATAAGTACACACCTATTATTGGTACTCTGACTGCAAATCAGCTCAAGGAGCAGCAGGAGAATGTTCAAGCATTGGAAGCCATTGTAAGTACTCTTTCTGATTCTGAGAATATCGATGCTCATGGTATAGAAACCGCTTATTAATTTTGGTAAAAGTTGAAGTTGATTTATGGTGGAGATGAGCATGTACAAAAATCTAAAGAAGAAAGCCTAAGAGGCAAGTTTGATTATATGAGGATGATGGAAGGTGAGAACATCACCTAGTATTGACAAAGAATAAAAGAAGTAGTTGGAGGAATCAAAAGTGTTGGTGGAACCATAGTACAAGACACAATGGTAAGTAAATGTTTGGAACCTTACTACCTACTTACGTTATTAGAGTATCTTCTATCCAAGAATTCAGGTTACTCAGCAAAGATAAAGTTATAGTTGATTCATTGATAGGCAAGCTTACTGCTTTTGAATTGAATAGCTTTGACAATAGTGTACCTAAAGAAGAATCTTCTTTCAAAGCATCAGTATCTAATGCACTGGTAATAAAATGAAAGGATGTCTATCATAACCATGAATATAGGTCAAGTCATCATGGTGATGGTAATGAAGAAGTGGATGTTGAACATAACTTGATGGAAATTGAGGCTTTATTGGCAAAGAAACTTCCTAGAGGCACTAGTAAGTACAAAGGCAAGCTTCCTCTTAAGTGCTTCTCATGTAACAAAATAGGACATATTGTTGCTAATTGTCCTAACAATGATCAAAAAGAAAAGTTTGAAAAGTTTAGGGGAAAAGGTAAGAAACAATGTTATGTTGCAGTAGATGAAGGTGTTACCGATGAGGAATCAGAGGATGAAGATAATGAGGAAATTGTTTTTGTAGCAGTTAAGGAAGATCACTCTGACAAGAAAGCTTTAGTGTCCCATGTTGACAGCAGTGATGATTGGGTCATTGATAGTGATTTCTCACACCACATGACTGGTGACAAGAACAAGTTCATCTCACTTGAAGAATTTGATGGTGGAGTAGTGAGATTTGGCAACAAAACACCATGCATGGTAAAAGGTAAAGGTTCAATTTCCTTAAATGGAAAAAGTAATGATGATGGTGTGTATTGGATTGAAAGATAGAAACATAACTTGTTGAGTGTTGGTTAGCTAAACGATAAAGGTTATCATCTTGAGTTCAAGAATAGAGTGTGTAAGATTTTAGGAAGCAAAGAAGAACTGATTGCTACCGGTAAACAAACAAAAGGTAATGTATTCCATCTGAATACTAATGTTAACAGTTGTTTGGTTGCAAAAGTTGAGGATAGTTGGCTATGGCATAGAGGATTTTGTCATGTAAATTTTGATAATTTGGTCAAAGTCAGCAAGTCAAGTATGGTTAGAGGTATACTAGTCAAACCAGACAATGTGATTTGTAAGGAGTGTCAGTTGGGTAACATGACTACTTCCTCTTTCAAAAGAAAATCATTTTCTTCTGAAAATATTTTAGATTTGGTACACACTGATTTATATGGTCTTATGAGGACTAGGATTTTCCAAGGTGATAAATATTTCATGATATTTACTGATGATTATTCAAGAATGATGTGGGTTACATTTCTGAAGGAGAAGTCTAATGCTTTCAACAAGTTTAAGGCATTCAAAGCCTTAGTGGAGAAAGAAACCGATAAGAACCTAAAGTGCCTGAGATCTGACCGGGGTGGATAATTCATATCAGCTGAATTTGTGAAATAGTGTGATGAGAATGGAATCAAGAGACAACTATCTGCACCAAGGACACTACAGTAGAATGGGATTGCAGAAAGGAGGAACCGGACCATAGTTGAAGCAACAAGAACAATGTCGATACAAGGGGATGTACCTAAAATGTTTTGGAGAGAAGCAGTCAGCATTGTAGTATACATAATGAACCGAATATTGGTCAAGAAAGGTAGTGACAAAACTCCTTATGAATTATGGTATGGTCATAATCCTAATGTTAGTCATTTCAAAGTCTTTGGAAGCAGGTGTTACATAAAGAGAGATGAGTATACCGAAAAGTTTGATCCTAAAAGTGATGAAGGAACTTTCCTTGGTTACTCAATTAAGAGAAAAGCATTCAAGTGCTTTAACAAAAGAACCAAGAAGATTGTGGAAAGTGTTAATGTGAAAGTTGATGAGTATTCTATCAAATCTGATGATACCAACAAGTCTGATGTAGTAGATGAGAAAAAGCTAGTGATCATTTAATTGGAAGTTCAAAATGATGTTGAGCATAATAGTGCGGAGGATGTTACTCAACCGGTGGAAGAAGAAGAAGAAGAAGAAGCTTCTACATCGGAACTGGTTATACCTAGATATGTAAGGGTGAATCACTCTACAGATCAGATAATTGGAGATAGGAATGTTGGAGTACAAACAAGAAGAAAGATTAGAGAAAATACTTATCTGATTTCCACAATTGAACCTAAGACAATGAGGGAAGCTCTCAAGGATGACGATTGGATAAAGGCTATGCGGGAGGAGCTTGATCAAATAGAGAAGAACAACACTTGGTCCCTTGTCCCCAGACTAGCTGATAAAAATGTGATTGGTACTAAGTGGGTGTTTAGGAACAAATTGAATGAAGATGGTGAAGTCATTAGGAACAAGGCTAGACTAGTTTCCAAAGGATATGCACAAGAAGAAGGTGAGGATTATGGAGAAACCTTTCCATCGGTTGCTAGAATTGAAGGAGTAAGAATTCTACTTGCATTTGCAGCATTCAAAGGATTCAAGGTATACCAAATGGATGTCAAGTCTACACTTTTTAATGGAATTCTAGAAGAAAAGGTTTACATTGAACAACTGGATGGGTTTGCATTGACTGAAGACAAGGACATGGTGTGCAAACTTCATAAAGCTTTATATGGGTTAAAGAAAGCTCCAAGGGAATGGTATGAGAGACTCCATTCACGCCTGATAAAGATTGGATTTCAAAGAACCAGTGAGGACAACAAGATTTACTTGAAGATAGAAGGATACAAGTTACTGATTGCAAAAGTATTTGTAGATGATATCATATTTGGAGGAGATGATGACATGAGTTTAACTTTTGTAGAAGAAATGAAAAAGGAATTTGAAATTTCTTTGATAGTTGAAATCAAAATTTTCATTGGTTTGCAAGTCCAACAGATGAAAGGAGGAATCTTTATCATCTAGTTTAAATATGTGAAGGAGGTATTGAAAACCTTTGGAATGGAAGACTCTAAATCAGTTGGAACCCCTATGGTTACTGGTTGCAAATTATCCAAGGAAGATGATTCAGAACCACTGGATGAAACTAAGTATAGATCAATGATTGGTAAACTACACTATGTTGTTCATAGCAAATCATATATTGCTCATGCAATTGGTATAGTGGCTAGATTTTAGAAAAGTCCTAAAGAGACTCATATGGTGGCAGTGAAGAGAATTTTCAGGTATCATAAAGGAACTATTGATTATGGATTATGGTATCCATACAAAGGAAACTTCTCTTTGAAAGTGTTCATAGATGCTGGTTGGGCAGGTAATGTAGATGACCAAAAGAACACAACTGGTGGTGCATTATTTCTAGGAGGAAGACTGGTATCCAGGACTAGTAAGAAACAAAGTTGCATTGCTCATTGCATATTTTGATCCACTTAAATACCTATTGAACAGAGTAGCATTAACTAGAAGACTCGCCAAGTGGGTCATGATACTAAGTGAATTTGACATAGAATATGTCGATAGAAAGGCTATCAAAGGAGAGACCATAGAAGACCAACTAGCAGAGGTTCCTTTACAAGATAGTCATCCAATGGTGGTAGATTTTTTAGATGAATTAGTGTTTTCACTATCAGCACTAATAAATTGGAAATTGTATTTAGATGGGTCCTATACCAATCATGGAGCAAGAGCGGGAACTATCTTCATAACTCCTCAAGGAGATTCCATCCCTAAACCATTTAGGATCAGCTTCCCTTGTACCAATAACAAAGCTGAATATGAAGCCTTAATAATAGGACTTCGTATTGTCATACATTGGAAAATCATGGAGTTACAAGTTTATGGAGACTCGCATCTTATCATCAATTAAGTCAATAATGATTACAATACAAAAGATGACATGCTGACACCTTATAAATAGTTGGTGGAAGAATACAAGCAACATTTCACCAATATAACATTTGAGCGAATCCCAAGAATACAAAACAAGGTGATCGATGCTATGGAAGCAATAGGCTCTCTCTTGGATGTGCCTAACAATGGAGCTCACTTTGAGTTCATAGTGGAACAAATCATGGTACTAGCATATGAAATACCATCTTCTGAATATGTTTGCATGATAGTGGGACCTGAATCTCCTTGGTACAAAGATGTATATACCTATCTTCGTGATCAATATGTGTCTCTTGATCTCTCATGCAACCAAAGAAAAACATGTATTCGTCAACCTACAAGACACATAATCATTGTTGATACTTTGTACAGAAAAGGCCTAGATGGTACTTTACCTTGATGCCTCAATGCTGAGGATGCACAAACCGGCCTGAAAGAAGTTCATGATGGCATAAGTAGGGCAAACTCTTCTGGTCCTGCATTAGCGAAAAAAGTGTTGAGAACTGAATACTATTGGCCAACGATAAAAAAGGACGCTTACAAGCGTCCAAATATGTAAACAATGTAAAATACATGGAGACCTGATCCATGCACCTTCTCAAGATCTTCAACTGATTACATCACCATGGTCGTTCTCACAATGGGGACTAGATCTTGTTGGGAAGATAAATCCTACCTCCTCCAACGAACACAAGTTCATACTCACAGCTACTGATTACTTTACCAAATCAATCGAGGCAATCCCTATGACCTACACAACAAGAAAATAGATAGCTAAGTTCATCTTGAATTATATCATCTATAGATATGGAGTCCCCATGTGCATTGTTATTGACATGGGGCGACCCTTTAAAAATCAATAAGTAAGTGAAATTTTTTATCAATTCCACATTCAACAATATTTTGCAACTCCTTATTATCCGCAAAGCAACAGGAAAGTTGAGGCAACAAATAAAACCATATTGAAAATTTTAAAGAAAGTTGTCAACGACACTGGAAGAGACTGGCATCTTCAGCTAAATCCAACTCTCTAGGCCTATCGAACCGGTGTCCGCATAGCTACTGGTGCTACACCTTACTCTTTAGTATATGGTTTAGAATCCATTTTGCCTATTGAGGTAGAATTGCCATCTCTTAGAGTCTCCCTAAAACACATCATATTAGAGGAAGACTACAAAGTCGCATGTTTGCAAAAACTTGAATTATTGGATGAAAAATGACAAAGCGCTCTGAATTATTTGCAAGGCTATCAAAACCGAATGAGATGAAGCTATAACAAAAGAGTAAACCCATGTTGCTTCAAAGTAGGGGATATCGTCCTTAAGGAGAATCAAAGGAACCTCGCTGAACACAAAAAACCAAGAAAGTTTGAACCTAACTGATTAGGTCTTTTTGTCATAACAAAAGTGGTTGGAAATGTCTCTTATCATTTAACAACAAGAGAGAGATATCCACTCCCAAATCCCATGAACAACATGCACCTAAAAATATATTACATCTAAGGGACGGATTAATTTAGCATTTACTTTTTGCATTTGCATAGTATTTTCCTTAACACAGTGCATCTCATATAGTTTCTTTCCTAAATCTATCACATTCGCAATATTCATAGCATATAATATTTACTTGCGCATATAGTTGCATCAATAAAAAAGGTGATTATCTAAGTCATTCACCTGCCTATGTTGAAAGGAGAGAAGGTGGTCTCATTTCCTAGATACTTGTTCATGAAGTCTTTAGGAAGTATTTAGTCATTTATCTTCAACGTCACCTTGTGATTGAGATTTATCCATGGTTTTGTAAATTTTTTACTATCAAGTCTTGTTACCCAAAGTCTATCAATTGCTATATATCTCACACATTAATCACATGCTCTAAGTCATCACAGGTACCTAGTTGGTCATGTGGCTAGTGAAAAATCCAAAATTCTACTTCAGCGTCGATGGAATTGTCATACCCAAGTAGGTTTTATTACATACAAAGTCAAGACAACAAAATGAAAAAGAAAAAGAATAGTGTTATGCCAATATTCATATCAAAATATCATGACAAAAAGAGCAAAGATATATAATGAAAATATCATGCATACAAGTGCAATAAAAGCTTGACTATGGGAACATGTGAATAACTCCATCAGGGTTATGGATTCCAGCTAGCAATGGAACAATATTCAAGAGATTACAATGTATAACCTCGTCGGAGCCCTAAAAGCTTTCTGGCAGCAAGGCTCTATCCAGGTTGCTTTCGAAGTCAGAATACCTCACATAGAGAGTCACATAGGATTCCAAGGGTGTGTAATGATTATAAGGGTGGGAATAAACTCAAATGAACACACATGAACAAAAGAAGATCAAAGTTTCAAGAATTGATGGAGAATTTTTACATGCCTCCATTCATAAATCTTGGTTCCATTGTGTGTTAGGTTGGATGGTCTAAGGTCTTCTGAGAATGGATTGAACTCCTATCTCTGAAACATTTTGCAACTTTAATTCATTTATTGCATTTCCGAATGAAAGGCACACACAATCATCCTCGTTCAAATAAGAGTTGCACCTTCATCATGCATTTTGCATTAGCATAACTCATATCGAAAATTCATTGTCTCCATATGCATCGCCTAGATCATCATGTCATAATAGGTTTGCATATTGGGGACAACTAAAAAAATCCTAAAAATCAAATAAAGTCCTAAAAAAATACTAAAAATCATATTAAGTTCTAAAAAAATACTAAAAATTAGATAAAAGTCCTGAAAAAATCCTAAAAATCAGTTAAAGTCCTGAAAAAATCCTAAAATCAGATAAAGTCTTACAAAAATACTAAAAATCAGATAAAGTCCTGAAAAAATCCTAAAAAACAGATAAAGTCCTAAAAAAAACTAAAAACTCATAAAAAGACCTAAAAAAAATCCCATAAAAAGTCATGAAAAAATCCAAAAAAATCATAAAAAGTCATGAAAAAAATCATAAAAAGACTTGAAAAAATCCTAAACATCATTAAAAGACCTGAAAAAATCCTAAAAATCGTAAAAAGTTCTGAAAAAACTCCTAAAAATCTTTAAAAAGCAAAATACCAAAAACATCAAAACATCCAAAAAATCAAACAAAAACATTCAAATATGATCTTGAAAAACCCCTAAACATCGAAAAACTCAAAACAAACTAAAAATCGAAAACAATCAAAAACTTGCAATAAAATGTCTCGCGAGAATCAAATACCCTAGCAGATATCCAACAAACACTTCGCACGAAGTTAAACAAAGGATATAACTATCTTATCAAACATCTGCAACCAAACTAATCAACTCTTATCAATCGTCAAACTATCCTTATCATGTGATCTTTATCTTGTCTTAAACAGAAGAGGATAAACTCAAAATTAGACAGATCAATCTTAAATGGGGTTTGCAACTTTCTGAAACCAGACATTATCAACCATTACATCTAACAAATCAAAGCAAAGGCACAACCAGTAAAGTTATTCAGTTTTGTTTAATTTGGTTTTTATCTTTTATCAATTGGCAAAGATCATGTTTCTATGCTACTCAAGGATGTCCAAAAGTGACTAGAGGAGCTATGATGAGCATGATCCTTTTATTTGTTTGTTGTTTGTGGTGTGAACCAATGAAGTTCTGGGGCAATTGCTCTAGTGGGTGTCTGTGATAGGAGTATTCAGCTTGTGAATGCCACACATACCTCGGCCCCTAGTGTAATTCCTAGAATGGAGGGCTCATTCCTTGTCTGTTAAGTGTTTGTTTCTTGCAATGAGATATCTTTATGTCTTGGTTCTTTATACCTTGATATACGTAACTTCATTGATTACATAATAAGGCTCAATGATGATAATGTATTGCACTAAAAATAAAAGGCACAAAAGTTTGTGATTCCATCATCAATCTCATCATGTTGATTGTCTCTTTAGATCATTCTCTCATCAAGCATCTTTTTTTTTGATCTACCTTTTCAATTCTTTCCAATCATTCTTTCATTTAACATGATCTCTCTCATCACTTAATTCCAACCTTTTCATCTATAATTCTATCATTTCCTCATATCAACTATTCTATCTATCAATCAATTATTCCTCACCTTCATCATATTTCATTATTCATCCAATTTGAATCTATCATTTATCTTATACAGGATGTGTCCTTCCTGAAACCAGACTGTATCTTTATCAGATAAATCCTATCAATCAAATCAATCTAATCAATCCAATCAATCCTATCAATCTTATCATTCAATCAATCTTCAAATCATTTGAACCATTTGTAAGGACCCACGTCTCCTAATCCTAGTTTAACCACCTTAGCAACTTGGAGTTACAATTAAAGTTAAATTGTCATTATTGCACATGCGATGTTTACGTTAACTGACATGCAAATAATAAGAGTAATCTAACATTCATGCAATTCATGTTTAACACATGCGGATCGTGATTAACATGTAACTAAACACAACATAGCAAAAGCAAAGTAAATGTGTGTGACGATTAAGTAACATGCATAAACCATAATTATCAGTGATTTTGTTATAAGTGCAGGCATGCGTAGAAATAAATCATGTGCATGAATTATTACGAGTTAGATTAACATGTAAAATGCACAATTAAATCAACTAACTGGAAATTAAACGCGAACATGCATGCATGCGGAAAAGAAAACTTATCTACGAAAAGTAAATCATGCATGTTAGTGGGTTAGTATGTTAGTAGTTTTTCTTTCCTTTCTTTCTGTTAGTTACATTGCACAGCGACTTCCTATCGTATTACATCATAGATTTTATAGGTCTTTTACATAACTTTTACATGTGACCATCCTTGTCTTTTATAATAAGATAAAATATAATTACATTAAAATTTTATCTGAAATCTTTGATTCTCTGTCTCTGGATGTGCCATCTTCGTTTGTCCCAGATAACCTCCTCTCACAAACCGAAATATGTACATGTGACCCAGGCGTTTTATTCGCCCAACCAAATGAAGCATAGGCTTCTCGGTGCTCTTGATAAGTTCTCGTCCCTCACGACGGAGTATCCTAGCAAGTCGATACCAATTGGTAGAAAAAGAACCTGTGCATTCACGTAGAACTAACAACCCATCTTGGTTGAACTAACTGCATGCGTTATAGTCATCATTATCCTATTGGGAAGGTGAAGAAAAATCACCCTTCCCTAGTTAGCCCATAAACAAGCACCCTATTCCATAAGCATCCCTCGTAGACAGAAAAATTAACCCTCCCTAGATTAATAGCACCCTATTCTTAATTGTTTTTAATTTCCTTCCCATATAAAAATCAACTTCTTTAATTAGTCTTCAAATTAGAATTTTACTAATGCTAAGGATTCCAAACAAAATAATCTCTATTTGTTGTTATTTCATTATATTTCATATTGCTTCAATGTCTTTCCCTATCAATTAATCAATTTCTTGCTTATATATATAAATATAATCGTCATGAATTGATCACAATCTAATCTAAATCTCCTTCTAGTTTAGAATTTCTCCGATCATTTATAAATTGTAATAGATTTCCCATGCACCCCATTTGGTATTGCTAAATAAAAAGAAATATGCAATTAAATAAGACGAGCTAATAAAGTTAATTGTATAATTTGAACGGAATTAATAAAATTTGAAAAAACAAACTCTCTATTC
Organism: Cryptomeria japonica; assembly: GCF_030272615.1. Taxonomy (NCBI): domain Eukaryota; kingdom Viridiplantae; phylum Streptophyta; class Pinopsida; order Cupressales; family Cupressaceae; genus Cryptomeria; species Cryptomeria japonica. The sequence continues at coordinate 170,485,417 of NC_081408.1, read as the reverse complement.
TCAGGCAACCGATTGACTGAAGATCAAATAATTAAAACTACTGTCTTTGAGAAATAAAACGAATATGGACTCAGTTCAAGGGGAAGTCAAGCGTGTGAATTTTGATAGAAGGCAAAGTAAATTAATTATTCTCAGCTAAATACTCAACGCCCTGCCAAGGCTCTTGCATGAGTTAGACGTTGGCTAGAAGAGGCGTGGAAAAATAAAAAATATCAATAGCAACGCCCCTTTTTCACTAATTCTGCCGGTTGTGTGGGAGAATACGCATCCCTTATTCAAATTATTGGGAGGGCAAATTAGTTATCTAAGTTACTGTTTGCAGCTGTGAGAGGGCGGTTTGCAGAGTAAAGCGATGAGGGAGGTGTAATAGGGGTGGTGGAGAGGGGAAGTAGGAGAAGGGTGTGGGGAAAACAATCACTCCTATCCCAATTTCAATTCCAAAGTAAAAAGAGATCAAGCAATCAAAGGAAACCAAACCAAACACGATATTCATAGAGTTACCCTACTGGTGGGATGATAAAAAAATAAACAATTTGTCCTCAACATTGAATGTAATTTAAATATTTGCTAATCTAAATTTCAATTACTTTTTAATCATTTATTTCTTTTTAAAAAAAAATAATGGGTCTTTGGTCTACTGGTGAAGTTGAAATGCTTTAAATGAGTCTACCAGGGATCAAGCCTTGCTGAGTGCAAGGCTCTGACATCATAAGGGATGTAGCCGGACGAAATACTTTAAGAAGGCCGACATATTTTAAAATTATCGAATAATTTTAATTTCCCAAATTTAATTTACTAATTATTATCTAATCGTTGTTTTTGTGCAGGGTCCCATTCTGAGGTCACTGTTGGCAAGCTAGAAAATCAGTTCTTAATAATGAAAATACATTATATTTATCATCATATTAAAATCTAATAATAACATTTAACATAATCATTAAATAATTAAATTGACATTAGGCATCATAAATAGCATTAAATATCATCATAAAAATATCTAATCATTATTAATATCATTAAACAACATAATATCATCAGGTGCTTTATTAGCATGGTAATGTCAAAATATCAATGTTTGGCAAGTAAAATAATCTAAAACTCATGATTTCTTTTATCCAATCAAACCCATTCATGTCATAAGTTAATCATTCTTTGAGTGTTGTTAAACGCATAGGTATATATGTTATATTAGCATATAATTAATATATTTGTGTGTTAAATAATTATTTCTACATACCACGAGATTAGAGTATCATGATTGAGATCAGGTCTGATTATTGTATATGAGAGCTCCTACTATATAAATGCACCTCAAACCTGCCCTAAGGTATGCTCCAGATCTGCTATAAAAATGGAATAATATTCCATGATTTCCTCCATTTAACACCACCAATCTACCTTCTTAAATACCCCTTCACCCAAGAGAGGTGACACTTCAAACAAGTCGGCCTCCTTTTAATTTATTTATTAATATTTAAATCAGTTTTTAACAAACTTGGGCACCGAGATAGGGTAGGCCCAACTACATTAAATATATATTTAATTTTCATTTTCAGAAATCAAAACAAGGCTCCAAACATCTGCAGGTAGGCCTACAAGAATAATGTTCTGATTTGATTAATTTATAATTCTTTTATGGGAGGTGATTATTTGAGGAAGGAGGTTGACCAAGCATAGGGTGTATAAGGCAGTTAGCCCCTATTTAACTGATTCTTATATTGCTTTCAAACTACATTCGCCTCCAATTTTCTTATCAGCAATTTATGTCAGGTTGAAGGAGATATCAGGGTGGGGGCATGACAACTTTCCCAATTCATGTTGGAGCAATCAAAAAGAACAGTTATGAGACAATATTACAAATGGACAACACTATTCTTAAGGAAATTTTTTAATAAGTATGCAAAGTACAGGCACAGGACCACAACCGTTACCTCCATAACTACCATGCAATGATAAGAAGTTTTGAGCGATTCAAAACTCATCTTGACCCAATCAAACTTTGAAAATTTGCATTGTCCAATTTCAAAATGGACACAACACCACTATCATCTCTAAAAGTAACTTTCATTTACACCATGAAAGGTACAACTGTCACCTCCACAACTAGCATGCCTTGAATTCCCTTTGCAAAATTTCAAAAAAACAATCAATGCTGCCATTGACTTCATATTTGGCTAAATATGTTCTTAGAAGCATATAATACATATGCCTAAATGTCACTGCAAGACACTTAATGGTCCTGGAAATCCACTACAACAAACATGTAATGGGGGGAATTGTTTCTGAATTGCAAAAGCATTATGCTCTAAGAAAATTATTTACTATTTTTTTCTTCCAATGAACCCTTTTAATACACAATGTAACAATAAATTCAACTTGAATCAGTGATTGTCAAAATCTGGGCATTCAAATTCAGTCTCAAACTATTCACTATTAACTTCTTTATTGTTGAAATAACCTCATCATTTGTGCATGTGCAAGTATAATACAGATGCATTGTGACATTATAATGATATGAAAAAAAAACTGCCATCAATCACCATTCAAATTCCATTTACCAAATGTCAGAATCGCATAGACCACATTCAATGCTGCCACTGAAAGAATCTCTATTACAAACTACACAAATACGAAGGAATAAGACACCATTCTGAATCAAGTGTAGCAACACCAAACCATTAACAGCACACCATAAAAATTGACTGAAAACAAAGTGGACATATTTTCTGGCATTTCCGTTGCCACAAAAAATATTGCAACCAAGCAAGGGTGCATGTATATATCTGATATCATTCAAATGTAAACCACAGTGTCAACAATGTAAAGCAAAAGAAAAGTCTCTCAAGAGGGTAAGCACAATATCAACAACCTATTTTAAGTCACTTAAGTTCCCACCAACCACAAAGGTCATAGGACCTAAATAACTTAAACCTATCGTGCTCCAGGATCTGTGATCTGTGGTACTCTACTATAAAACTAATGCACTCCATGTTGTTGTAAAACACATGTGACAAAGCAGTTGCTAAGATCCTCCAGCTTTTAGGGATTTAAATGCCAGAATGACATGAGTTACGTTTTGGATCTGATGTTCAAGTTACCCAGTCTAGTGAATCATAATTCCTACATTTATTGGCTTCCATTATTAGTAGGCTTGCCCATATTCAAACTAGGTTCAGTCATAGGTGATACTAGAGATCTTGTAATAACCCTTGTAGCACATTTATATAAATACAAATATACATTGAATCCCCTCTTGCTTTGCAAAAACTATTTTTGACGATGACTTGTGTCTGTGAAATTTTTACCAATTTTGATTAGTGTTAACTGTTGTTAATCAAAATACATTTTAGAACAAAAAAAGATATCAGATGATCATAGTTAAACTGTAAGTTAATTTTTATTATCTATTTAAGTTAGTACTTAAACCAATAACTTCATCCAAAACTCAAACACGAACTCTAACAGAGCTAGCAACAAGATCTCCACCTGGTAAAATAAACTCTGAGGCTCCAAAGGCATAAACAACCTGACATTAGCAAAGTGCATAAATGCCCTGGGTCTGAGGACTTTCTAATATTTATGAAAAAGGGATTTATCTGTGGCAAGAGGGAACAAGAGCCTTCTGATATTTTTTAAGACAGGTGTAACCGTGACTAGAGGAAATAAGCCTGATAAAACAAGCTGTGGAGCATCACTGACCTTATGAAATGAAGGATATGCTATAGACTATAGAGCACCAACTTCATCAGTTTAAAAAGAAAAAGGCTCTGAAAAACCATTTTTCCTGAAACCAAATGCAATCATGTCGTCCAAGCTGTGGCCTAGTGATAAGCAGATGCACTTAAGAACAAGACGGCTTGGGTTAAAATCTTGCTGGGTTCATGCCTGCAGCATTAGTTGCTTTCCACTGACAATTCTTAAGTTCAATAACGTGACATAAATTTGATTGCCCACTTTGAAGCTGACGAAAGGGTTTTCCAATTAATAATAAAAACACGTTATGATATGCAAAACTTCAGAATATATGATATATAGAGAAAAATCAAATAACTGAATATTTTCTGTTGCTAGTATTATGAACAATCTCACTTTTATTGCAACATTTGTTATTATAATTGCAATGAACCTAAATTTCCTCAGTCAATTCTCAATCACCTTCCAAGTTTGTACATCTTTGCATAGACTAATATGCAACTTACAATTACTATTACTATCATAATCCCAAAGTGTAGCCTTCCTCAACACCCTCACATACTCAAGAAAGCGGCAGAATCATATTTGGAAAATGCATTTTTCACATTTGTGTTCCTTTGACTACAAAAAAAATATATATTAATGAGATTTACCAGAGGTAGCCTTGATTGAAAATGAGCTTAACACCTCACATTACCAATGAATGCTAGCTTCTGGTATATTCTATCATCTACAGAACACTGAGTCACCTTTTGGTGCTGAAAAAATCAGTTGCTGGAGCTGGCATCCAACATACAAATATATCTCATAAACATGCCACTTCTGGTCTCAATGAGTGAAATCAAATATGGAGATTGTATCCACTTGAAGTCAGATTTCCCCATGAATAATGTCATTCTATAGAATTGTGCACGAGCATTTGTTGTCTTTTGGCATGTCTGAAGGCTGCTTTTCTGTCCAGTACAGACAAAAACATAAATCAGATTTTAGATGGGAAAAAGAAGTAAAATGAAAAACAATATCTCTTCCAAATACTTAAAACATTAAACAGAGAAAATGCAATTCACAAATTCCAACTGCCTTTACAAATAGGAATTGATTACAAGAACCGAAAAAGCATTTAGTACCATTTCCTTTTTCAGCTGATGGTGGTCGTAGAACAACGTGCATGGTTATAACTCCACCAGGTAGATCACATATGGGACCCCTGCACTCCCCAAGAGTTTTGTTGTTTTCTAATATCTTTCCAGAATTGATCAATTTCACATCATTGATGGTCTTTGGACCATTTTCTTTCTCTGTAACAATAAAAGGATGAAATATTAAGCTTTCTACAAAAAGCACAAAGTAACTCTCAGAAATGTCAGGTAGGGAGATCATTCATTGAAGAAATCCTAGAAGCACATTCCTTCAAAAATGCATGCATTCAGACTTCAGAGGGTTGCAGAATGTAAATTATTTTTTTTATTCTCTTTACCAGCCATACCATAGCTCTTACATATCTCAAACATAAAAGACCAAAGGAAATCCGTTTCAGCACATGTACAAAGAATCTGAGGGGTAAAAAACAGTAGTAAACCAGGAAAGTTAATAGATTCTTTTCCTGCAGTATGTAATTATACCATTTACCATGTCATAAAGTACTTTGGTTTGGCACTCTAACAAACAGCAGAGAAAAGATATGCTTGGATCTGTCACAGAAATGTGGTAAGTGTCATCTTTGGTTCACTCAAGCACAAGTATGATCAAGTACAGGCCACTCTGCCTCTGCACGCTCAATTACTCCAATCGAATAGTTTAAAATAATCATTAGATTCTCATTCACTGATTCAAAATAATATTAAATCATTTTAAATGAATGTCCAAAATTTCTCTTGATCATAAACATGCACATTTTTTCTATCATGCAGATGCCCCTATTTCTTAACAAAATCTAGTTATTTTCCACTTTATGATCACCTTCCATCTTCTACTTCTTCCCAGTTCTCAATTTCCTTCCTACGCTACTCTGTTCAATCTTTTCTTCACATTGATGTATCTTTCTTTTTTCTGTCCGCGACATGGCAGCATGAATGATGGCAAGCCATGTAATACAGATGGTTTGAAAGATAACCCTCCACACCAAAGCACTTTTTCCCTGAGGAAGTTATTGTCTATAAAGAATATACAACAGAAAATGAGGAATAGAAGACTCCATCACTGGCCATCCCTTCAGCTAGTTCCATGTAAGGCACTCAATATACAGTAACCAATGAAATTATTAATTAATCACATGCCACCAGACCTAATTAAGTCCTTATACAAACTGAACTCATAAAATTCAGATCAACCGAACAAAAAAGTGAATAGTAGTCAACAAAAAGGGATTCTGATATTAAACTAAATACAGATTAATTTGCTGACAACCAAGAATATACAATAGTCGATATCTCAAAGATGTTATTTTTTATCATTTACTTTCTACTTAAAAAGTCTTCTGAAAAATATTTAACTGAAAAAAACCAGTAATTAGCATTTGGTATATACTACATACACTCCAGTTCAGAAATCTTCTGGATTCCACTTTGAAGGAGATCAGCATTCCCGATACTCCATGAATAATTGGATCTCATACCAAGTACACATAAGAAAAAAAATAAGAATTGTAGTTACAAAGCAATTGGTTTCTCAATTCAAATTCAGAAAAAGGAACTCCTGTCTCCATGACTGTGATCAGTAAGAAAGAGAAATTTCAACAAATTTAATATTGCTTTATATTAGAAAATCTCCAACAGATTAACACCAAAACATTGAGCATAATGAGATAAACAAACATCTTCAATTAAAGGAAACTGTTTCCACAGAGCATTACGGTCGGTAAATATTTTTGTAGTTTTTCATTTTTTTGAACATAGTCAAGAGACAACTCCAGCCTAGGCAATATTTAAGGTCAGCATCGCTATCAAGCACACTTGAGAAAAAAATCACTTTGCAGAGGAAATGTGACTAATCTCAGACAGGTGACATCAGACAATAAACTTCTTGACATCTAATAAACAAGCCTAAAGTGTACCATTTTTGAAAAACAATTTCACAGAATTTTATGCATTCTGCTTAAGTTGCTCTCTAGAAGTTACATTATAACATTTCTTATTTTCATTGTACAAAAGAAGTGTTTCCACATTAACAAATAACCTATTTCAAGACATGCTGCAAAAAAATAACTTGCACTAGTTTGGCCTCCAGTTTGTTGATCTATATCCATCCCCCATACAAAATGGAAAGCACCCAAATACTTTAAAACTAGTCATAAGAAATGCAAGACCAATGAGAGCCACAAACCTGCACGCTTGTATGCTGCAGTGCCCATAATAATCATTCGATCATTCTGAGTCATACAAAATTTGATTTGCACTTTTTTCCGAATGTTTTAAAAATGTGTGATTAGCAATTGTAAAAATTCCAACTGCAACAAGTTCTATATCAAGCTGTCCACCAGGATTTTTTTCAAGCCGTAGCCTACCACAGCCAAAAAGATCAAGAACAGAGTGGGAGAAAGCAATGTAAGACTAAGATAAAACAATTATCCTTCAGAGTTGGTATCTACAATAAATACAATTATGCAGTGCAATACATCATAGGATGTATCTTGATTGTTTCAAAAAAAGAGTTCTAAGAAAAAAATTTGAAGAATTGGCATTGCACATCCATACTAACATTTTCCCCTAAAGAAGTCACACTCAAGGATAATCTTCTCTATACCTAGGGAAAGGAACTCCCCAGAATGTAACAAAAGATCACAAAAACGAATGCTAAAAATTCAACAAAATATGCAGCAGAGTAAGAAAGGATCACAAAAATTAATGCAAACAATTCAACAAAACATGCAGACCCATCAATTCTGTGGGCAATAAACCTTTAATCAATCATATACCAAAGCTGAAAGAGACAAAAAGCACTGAACCAGAACCAAATGCAAGACTATTCAAAGTCAATTCTTTGTCGCCTCCAGCTACACTGGAAACTGCAGAATAACTAGCTAATACAAGCACAGCCAATAAAAACAGAACAATCCACATAACCACAGATCTAAACCATCGAAAAAAACAATACTATATATTCACACTACCATATAGGCATAGGCATTCACATTACAATAGATTTGTGCTCTTAAAAAACAATTCAAGGTTGGCAGCCATTTACCAGAACTACATTTTCATGATGATAAATGAGGTAGCTCATTCAAAACACAAATAAAATCAATTGTCTTGCTCGTCGAAGGGCTTTTTAGAAAATAAAAATCAATTTCAACAAGAAATGCTGTTTTCCATCATTTATCTCTGTGTCTGTTCGACAACCAGTCTAACCTTTCTAGTGGACCCAAGGAATAAAAAAGAGCTAAAAAATACACAATTATCCACATTCCATCATATCCATAACATCAAAAGAAATAATATTAACCTACAAGTGCTGCTGATTATTATCCTTTACCTCTGTTTCTGTCTACCACCCATTTGATCCTTAGCTCTAAGGGAGCCAAACAAAAAAAGTCAGAATTCATCTATTTCCACAATCATATAGGTCAATTTGGGCACAAAAATTGTGACATTTCAGCATCCAGACTGTTCCACATCCGTTAATCCACAGTTCTATCAGAACCAAACAAATACAAAAGCTGAGACTCTTCTATTTATGCAACTTTGTGTGCATTGGAAAGAAGAGCACAATTCTCCACATATCACCGAACCCATAACATCTAAAACCACAACTGAGGCTGACAACCAATATTATTTTTCATCATTTTTCTGTGTCTATTTTCATCATTTATCTCTGTGTCTGTTCAAGATCAATTCAATCCTTAGTTTTATTGGATTCCAACAAAAAGAAGACGAGATCAATATATTTAGTTACTAATACAAACTTCAAGCATTGCCAACAAAATAGAAATCATTCATATACTACAAGATCCATCATGTCAAAATAACAATTTGATCTCACAAGCAAAGCTGCCTTTTGTAACTTTTATCTGCCTCTATCAACGGCTATTCAAAAATTAGCTCCATTGGCACTAGACTAGAAAATAAAAACTAAAAGTTGAGAGTAAATCTATCTACACATAATTAACACGTATTGGTGACAAACTAATAATTTTCCACAATGCCACCAGTCCCATAACATAAAAGAACAGAACTAGAGCTAACAAGTGAACTTATTTTCATATATCTGTATCTGCTTAGTGCCTATTCAATCTTTGATTCTATTGGATCCTAATGAAAATAAAAGAGTTAATATTAATCTACTTGCAAAACATCGCAGGCATTCATTAAAAGTGCATGAATCTCCACATAGCAGAAGATCCATGACACCACAAAACAATTTGGTCCAACAGGCAATGCTACTTTGCATCATTTATGTCTGTATGTTCACCACCCCCTCAATACTTAGCTCTAATGGACACAACAGAAAACGAAAAAACTTGAGATTAACCTGTGTCCACATAACAACAGATCCATAACATCAAAAAATCACAATTCGAGTGGCTATCTTCCATGATTCATATATCTGCCTATCCAGCACCCATTGAATCCTTAACTCTATAAGACCCAAAGGAAAACTATTATTTTTCTTTTCTAAAAGCCTACATGTCGGTCTAATTTTACAATCTTAGATCTGAGTTATATATAATTTTATGAATTTTACAGAATACAAAACATAAAATCTTTAAGCAAATAGACACTGATCTACATTGAAAAGATCCCTTGATTTAGTACAGATTCAAATTACATCCCTATGTGAAAATTTTCGCAATTAGGACTCAAAGACCATACCTTTGGGCCATTGTGCGAGAATGCTTTCCTTCAAAGTGGCAACAGTGGTAGCAGACAAATATCTCCTGGGGCCTATATCTGTACCATCATGTAGCCTAAACTTAAGCTCCAAATACTCTTCCCCAGACATAATTTCTCAAATATCCTCAGATCCCAATTGAGCACAGAAAAGATCCAAAAAGCCTTTAAAACCTATTGGGAGACCTCAAAACAATTGTTGAAAGGGAAAGAAAAACAAATAAAAAATCCTTATCACATTAGAACCACAAATCCTTGGAGGCTTCAACAAATCTTCCAAAACTAGCCCACTTCCTATTTTGCAGGATTAATGCCTTTGATCACAGTCTGCAACCAAATTCAACCATTTTAAAAACCCAGATACAATAGTTTCCTCCTTTTTGTTTCTATCAGATCCACTATATTGGGAATAAATCGAATCGAAAACCATCGAATATTTCAGAGTTAGGTTTTAAATGAAATGTAAGGCTGCTAAAAAGTATGATTTTCACTAGATTTTGATGCCATCCAACGCGGTTTTGCAGGACAAAACCAACCCAGACCAACAGTCACTAAATCCATGAATGTTATATTATATTATAATCGTTGTTGAAAGACCCGCTTAATCCAACAAATAATTGATACAATAATTCATCTTATTAGCCTTCAATATTCTAATGCCTTCATGATTGCTGAAGTTCTAAGCTAAGGCATTAACTTAAATTAATTCATTTTCAATATTTACTACATGTGGTATGGTCAAAAGCGTATGTATAACAGTGCTTTTGACCATAATTATGGGCCTTAGATTAATATTTTGGTTTCTAATTTAAAGTGTCGACATTATGTAAATTTTATGTTTTTGTAGACTTTGATTTATTCTTATATGTAGTATTGAATTTATAATTGTCGGATCTTTTTAAATTTAGAAAAATAATATTATAATTTTATGATAGAAATTTGTTAATAATTTAATTTTTAATATATTATTTAAAAAAATAAAATTAAAAAGAATGGTTAAGTGTAAGTTTTAGGTATAATATTTAAAAATGAGTTATTCCTTGGGTTGGTAACTTGGTCAAAGGTCTTAGTCAAAATTTATAAGTCTATTTCCTATTACCAACAAAGACAAATATAAGTATATTATTATCAATTCACAAAAAATTAAATGCAAGTTAAAGTAAATTAAAATGTTTCCTTGATATATATATATATAGAAACGAAGCAGGATTACATATGATAGTAGCTACCGGAAGTAGCTGAAAAATATTTAATAGTTGCACCTCATTAGATATATACTTCAAGGGAAAGAAAACAATATACCCTAAATTTATTTAAAAGTAAAAAATGAATAAAAGTATCAATTACTATGTAAATTGATTTAAGTAAGCTAACAAAGATTGCAATTGTACGTGGATTGAAATAGAAATGAGCTGGATATGATTATTTATATTCAGAACAACAAATGTGTACTTTAACTAGTATGGCAATGTGACATGGGAGTGAAAACAAAGAGCTAAAATGAGAAATTATATTGGAGAGTAAATAGTTAAGGATAGATTATGATAAAAATTCTTGTCTAGGGGCATAATCTTGTCCCATTTTTTATAAATTTGATCAAAGCACAATAAGGTATTTACTACATGCAAGTATCCAATTTGAATGGCCGTACATGACAATTCCAATAAAGGCTTAAAAATCTAGCACATGAGCCTACATGGCATGAAGTATAAAAAAATGATCTTCAACTAACCATGTTAACCTCTAAGACTCTCTGCATGTTGTTTATAGTTGCATTTTTCCATTCACTACAAGTCTATGTTTGCATTCTATGAGCAAAAATGATTTTATTTTCATAATGACAAGTTTTTGTATTCCTTGTAGCAATAAACTCTTATTCATCATAGCAAACTAAGTGTTTGTCTTAATAAATGATTATGTATTGGAAAACTCATTATATCTATTCGTATATGTATTTTTTCATAGTTATGTGAGTTCATCTTATGTGCAAAATCTAGTTTTAATTAGGAAAGTCTATCTTTAATCTCTAGTCGCTCCAATTTGTCCCCACACCTATTAATAATCCCCCTTTTATCAACCAAAACATCCATACTTTTATAACCAATTATCCATTGTCAAGATTTATGTAATGTCCCAAATCATATTATTTAATGATAATAATATTTTTAAACATAAACAATAAACCTCATCAAACAACACTAATAAAGCTAGCTAGTCAACACTTAATCTTGCATAAATTGAATAAAAAACTCATGCAACTTTTGTAGCATAACGAAATGATCTGATAGTCATTACAATAGCAATATGAAAAATTACATAATATGAAACTAATAATGATCAACTCATACTCTACTTAAGACACATGTTGCTAAGAAAACTCATAAATCTCTTTGATCTTCTTCATAATAAAGTTTGATATTCCCATCTCCTAGAAAGGATTAGAAATAGTAAACGTAACAACAACAAGGAATCCTACAACAACAAGTCATACACCAACAAATGAACACAAACATTGTACTCTAACTATACCTACAACTTGTAACAAATAACATACACTAAATAGCCAAAATATCTTGCAAATCTATGAAGCTATGATGCAATCCTTGAAAGAGAATGTCTTCTTGAATCAAAGGGTTTTCATCCTCTAACGCCTATAGCTCATGCATTTTTGTTGGTGTAAATAATTATTCATCATGGATATTATTACACTTTACTTAAGTTTACTTAGGAAATGCATTTCATAGTAGTTTGGGTATGAGACACTTGGGTGTTTGTGCCACATTGGGATAGTGTGTATAGGAGAATTTCCACCTTTTATGGTGTTGATCTTGTTGTTACACTCCACATTCAGTGGGTGATCCACCTCATGTGGATTATTATATTGTTTCTCCTACCTACCCACACCTCTTTCCTACCTACCCTTGTTTCTTATTGAGCCACATGTCATGTTTGTGTGCTCACATATCCCTAGCCTTGCCTATATAAGCAAGCTCATCTACATTGTATGTAATTTTGAACTATTGATCATTTTCTATTGATGAGAATACAGTTTATTCTTGTCCTATATTTTGTCTCTATTGTACTTTTCATTGAGCTCTTGATCTTGGCAAAATCTCACATGGTATCAGAGCCATTGGGGCTTCATTGATTGGTTTTTGGAGACATCGTGGAAGGCTTCTATTTTCGGATCTGAGGGACTGCACTTTTTGGAGGCATCTTAGAGCATTTTCAACCTCACCATTGCGTCCGGGGGGCCATTTCCATAAAAATCGAGTATAAATTCGACATATTTTGGCGAAAATCGATTTTTGGGTGTGGAGGAAATTTTCTACCCAATTTGAGCGGGTACGGTACGAAATTTTCAGATTATTTTTACAAAAAAAAAAATTCAGAAATTATTTTTTGGGATCCATACCTTCTGCCCAGTCAGCAGCGCACAGTCAGTGCCATGTCAGCAGTGCCACGTCAATAGTCCAGTTAGCTGCCAAATCACCCTGCCATGTCAGCAGCCCAGTTGGCTACCACATCACCTACCAAATCACTTGCATAGTCAGTGCCCAGTCAGCCATGAAGTTTTGGTGACGGTCATATGGCCATCAAATTTAACCCCGCAGTTCACTAACATCATCATTTTTTCAAAAAATTTGTAGGCCCCTCTCATTGAGCTTTTTGATTTTGCAGTTCAACTTCAAATGGCCATATCTTGCTCAATGTTGCTCCTTTTTTGGTGCAATTTTTTTTGAAATGGGCTAGAATTTCATGTTATTTCACGTGGTGGATTTATTATTTGATTTTGATGGACAATTTTTTCAAAATTCTTAATTTTTGGTAACTATACCTGTCCAATCCCCATTTCTGCAACTTCCAGGTCTCCATTCGGGCTCATACGAACTTCTTTTCACGTGCCATTTTTTTTTAAAGTGCATTATTTTTTGTCTACTCTCATAATATGCTATTAGTTTGCAGCAATTATGGGTAGAAATTATACTTTCATCATATGGTCTTATTTGGCCAATTTGCATTTGTATTGCATAGATCTATCTTTCTGATCTTTTGCTTTGAAGTTCTCAGCCTATTGGGGTAGTTGTAAAACAAAATCAGAATTCCACCTTTCCATTGTTTGCAAGTGGCCTATTGTACACGCACTACATATAAAGTGCCAAAATCATCATTTTTTGGGGGGGTACTTTGATTGAGTGAATTTGGGGGGGTGTCTTTTGTGCTTTTGTGTTCTTGTGTTCCTTCCTTTTTGCTGCTATGGGTTCTTGTAAGTTTCCTCTATTAACTCCTCATAATTATGCTACTTGGAAAATTGATGCATGGAGTAAACTTATGGAAAAAGGACTCACTCATTACATTGATGGAACTATTGTTGCTCCCGCTGATCCTAAGGTTGATCCAGTTGGTCACTTGGATTGGCTCACTAAAAATATCATGGCAATTGGTACCTTAAGAAATTATGTATCAAAGGATCTCATTTTTCATATTGAGAAGTGTACTCTAATCAAGAATGCTTGGAAAAAGTTTCAAGACTTGTATGGTCAAGTTGATGAGATTAGGGGATATCAAATTGATAGTGATCTCACCATGTTAGATCCCAAGAACTTCGATACTATACAAGGTTATGTCACTAAGGCAAATGAGTTGAGGGCACAACTCAAAAATTGTGGCATTGATAAGAAGGATACTCAATTGATATTCAACTTGATAGGCAAGCTTCCACAAGAATATGCAACATTTGTTTCTAGTTTCCAAACCCATAGGATGACAATGGGTTCAAGCTACACTATGCCTACTTTTGATGCTTTCAATGAAATGTTGATGATGGAACAAACTAAGTTGATAAGCATGGGCATTCTTAAGGCTTCTAAGTCTCAAGCATTAGTGGCAAATCAAGGGAACAAAGGAAATCAAGGAAAGGACAACTCAAACAAGAAGAAATGGCAATCAAAGCCTAAGGACAAAGCACCATCTTCTCCACAACAAGGAGATTCATCCTCTTCCAAGAAGGATAACTCACCAAAGAGGGAGAGACCTACTTGTGCCTATTGTAAAAAGTTTGGTCATGAGGAGCGTCGTTGCCATTCTAAGAAGATTGATGAGTGCACACATATCATCAAAAAGCATAACATTGATTTGCCTAATGTCTACAAGAAGGATGATTCATCAACTTCCACTTCCTCACATTCAAAAGGAAAAGGGCAAGCATTCATGGCTTCTACAAGTGGGAAGACTCACTCTTTTGGGACAAGAAAAGGAAAAGCTCTATGTGCTACTATCAGTCATGATTCAGAGAGATGGCTTCTAGATTCAGGGGCTTCTCATCATATGGCATCTTCGTAGTCTATGTTCTCTACATTTGAGCCTTGCACCATGCCATAGATATTGATGGGCAATCATACATACATGGATGTGATTGGGAAAGGATCTATTGACATTGGGGATAACTCCTTCAATAATGTGTTGTGTGTACCCCACTTGACAAACAATCTCCTTTCTATCTATCAAATCACACATGGCGCAACTAAGAGAGTTGTGGAGTTCACACCTGAGTCAGTTTTCATTAGAGACTTGTAGACTTAAGTGCATTCCCATAAGTTGCACTTAAGGAGGGGTGTTGGTGTAAATAATTATTCATCATGGATATCATTACACTTTACTTAAGTTTACTTAGGAAATGCATTTCATAGTAGTTTGGGTATGAGACGCTTGGGTGTTTGTGCCACATTGGGATAGTGTGTATAGGAGAATTTCCACCTTTTATGGTGTTGATCTTGTTGTTACACTCCACATTCAGTGGGTGATCCACCTCATGTGGACTATTATATTGTTTCTCCTACCTACCCACACAAATTTCCTACCTACCCTTGTTGCTTATTGAGCCACATGTCATGTTTGTGTGCTCACATATCCCTAGCCTTGCCTATATAAGCAGGCTCATCTACATTGTATGTAATTTTGAACTATTAATCATTTTCAATTGATGAGAATACAGTTTATTCTTGTCCTATATTTTGTCTCTATTGTACTTTTCATTGAGCTCTTGATCTTGGCAAAATCTCATAGTTTTCATCCACAAGACACAATCTTTTATGAGTTTTCATCCATGGAGAGATACTTGAGCACAAAGCACTTTAGAAGATAAATTGACATATGATGATGATCTCAAATAAAATAAAAAATTAAAGTTTTATATACTAAAAGCCAAATTTGGATGCCCAAAATCCCACACCCCATTTTAGAGACAAAATTAATTCAAAATAAAATCCTTTGACCACACCTTAACTATTAGCCAAAATAAGTGAATGACAACTATCACAAAAGATGTTTCATTTAAATTTAAAATAAACGTTGGTTATGCATAGAGATTTCTAATACCTCATTTGTCAATAACATTAACTTTAATATTTAATTTATTTTAAAAAATATGAATTATTATGGTTAAGTTAAATAATTAATAAATTATGTTCTCTATGGTTTACTATTAACCCATGTGAGAAAACAAAAATGGGTTAATAATTGACATGAACTTACTGTTTTGACAATAGGACATGACAATTCCTCCATCTCCAAGATTATTTTTTCCTCAAGCAATCAAATTGGGATGCTCAAATATATCAAACTTCCTAGGTGGCATCCTCAATTGGTTAGATATTTTATGATGCTCCTATTTCTCATTTTCTTTACTATAGTATGCATCACGTCTTCCAAAATTAAAATCATCTTTTTCAGGTTGTATCATCTAAGGGAGGAAAATCCATTGAAGACATAATATGCTAATATAGAAAAAAAAAATTAAAAAAGACACATGAAAATATTATAGTCTTATTCATATGTGAAAGCTCCAACATATAGGCCACTTCACCTATCATCTTCATAATCCTATAAGGTCTAGTAGTATTGGACTTTAAGCTTTTCAACTCCACTCTTCTTAATAGAAATTTTCCTATGTGGTTGCAATCTCAAGAAAGCCAAGTCATCCACCCCAAAGATTTCTCTATTCTTTTTCAATCTACATAAGTCTTTTGTTGATTTTGTACTTGTGCAAATTATCTTTTAATGCCCTTAATATTTCTTGACTTTGATTAATTAAGTCACTTTTTGTAGGTATTCTACTAATTAAAAGAAATCAATTAGTGAAAGAAAGTGCATCATAACCATATAAATATGTAATGTCCCCTTCTTGTTGATGACCTCCCAGTGGTCCATTAGCCTATTCCTGAGACCCGTAGGCTAGGTGGAATGAAGAATGAGGGTCCAGCATTGATGAGGTGAGGACTTACTATTTTTAGTAAGTCGGGGAATGGCTATTTTGGTGATACTATCGTACTGAGCTCTCCATGCTCTGTCACTGG
The DNA here is from genome assembly GCF_030272615.1 of Cryptomeria japonica. Taxonomy (NCBI): domain Eukaryota; kingdom Viridiplantae; phylum Streptophyta; class Pinopsida; order Cupressales; family Cupressaceae; genus Cryptomeria; species Cryptomeria japonica. Next base: position 170,468,544 of record NC_081408.1, on the reverse strand, counting down.
GTGCGAAGATCATGCTTTTCAGAGCATTAGTTTATCACTTACTATTTTTAGTAAGTGGCAGTATGGCATAATTCTATTTCTGGCAGTGGACAGGGTCCTGATCCTGCAACAGTTCAGTGGTCTTCCTGGCTCAGTTTCATCCTGGTTTTGACAGTAATCAGTACGGGAGTCATATGTGACACAACTAAATATTATTTCCTTATCCTAAGGTTTAATATTTAATTAATTTGATCAATTACTACTAATTTATTGAAACTGGAATTAATGCCTAATATCTCCTAAGTGCTAGGCGAAATTTATGTCTATGAAGGGAGCGTCAAAATTATTAAGGGAGATATTATTTTATTTTCATCTCTAATGTTTGCCAAGTGAAATATCATGGTCCTTGCTTTTTGGCGTGAGGATTGACTTGTGGGATGGCGCCACTCTTGGGGTCCACGTGAGATGAAATGAAATGCAAATGGAGAAAGATGAGTTTGAAGCAATTTGCATTTGAATTTGGTGGTGTGAATTTATAAATAAGAGCCTTGGGCTCTCATTCTGGTTATCTTGAAAATTTGCAATGTTATGCTGTCGGTTTGGTGACAGAACTTTGAGGTTTCGGAGTAAGTCTCCCTAGTGCTTCCCGGTTTTGTACTTGAAACATAGTACCTAGCTGTGTGTTGTAATCTACTATATTCTTAGAGCATGTCTTAGTCATTTTTGGTGTTGGAACGATTTTGGGAACTTGTTGGTTTGCTTGTGGCTAAAGTGCATTTTCGATCACACCTCTCTGCTGAAGCGACTGACCGTTATGGGTATTGGCTCTTTCATCCTTCCCGGTAATGGCAATATACACTGTAAGTTTGTGGAATCTTTAGTTAAGCTTTGAATGTTTTTGACAAAATTGAAACTCCTAAGCTAGGCATGGGTTTTTGAATTACATTGGGATGCATGCAAAATTAATAAGGGAGTTATGGTATCATGTCTTGGGTTGGTTGTCATTGTAGTTAGTCTAGTGTGGGTTTGGGACTGATTTTGGGTGATTCGAATGAGTATTGAAAGAGTTGTGAGCTTATTAGAGTTTTCTTAGGCTGCTGATTTTGCAATTCCATCCTACAGATTTGATATTATCATAAATTTATGTTCTTATTGGGATAATCAGCATTACTCTCTTCTCATATCCTCTATTTTTGTAAGGTTAAGTAGTAGTACTACTAACCAGTTCTGTTTTGTAATTCTCATCCCGCTGAAAAGTGGAAGAGGCTGGCTTGCTACCTATTATCAAGCAAATTGTAATTTTAGTCCTCCCACTGCATAAGTGGTCGAGTGATATCTAAGTGTAATGGTCCTCCCACTGCATAAGAAGTTGAGTTGAGATTGTTATGTAATTGCAGTCCTCCTGTTGAAATATTGCGATTGAGTGATTCGTATTTTTGTGTATCTCACTTGGCTGGTTCACCGCCAAGCTTTCTTGCTTTCCCGTTGGATAAGCGGAAGGGGTTGGCTTGCCACCCAAGCACTACATTATTTTCAGTTAATTAAGCTAATGATCCCCTCAACACCATATGCTCTCACCTTCCCACTTTGGGCACTTGGTGATCAAAAAGTGGAAGGGTTACTTTCCCAGCATGTTTCAGTTTATGATTTCTAACCTTAATGGGTTATCTTTTTGCTGATGACTATTTTTGGCCTTAAAAATTAAAAAAAATAAAATAACTGGGATACTACAAAATCTCTAAATGGTGACATACCAATGGGCATGTGATCTAAAGTATTGTAGCAATATTCACTCAACTACAACCACTTGATCCATGCAGTGTTTTTTCTTTTTTATTTGAAACATAGTTTCTTAAGGACCCCTCAATCCGCTTATTTATTACCTTTGTTTGTCTATTAGTTCATGGGTGGTAGCTAGTACTTGGTGTAAATTTTGTACCCATCAATTGGAAAAATTATTACCAAAAATAACTAATAAATCTATTATCCCTATCACTAATAATGTTCTTGGGTAAGCCATGCAATCTAAAAATCTCTTTAAAGAATATATTTACTACTTGAGGTGCCTTGAAATATAAAGTTATGCCAATAAAATAGTCATATTTACTTAATATATCAACCAAAACATAAATACAATCTCTAACTTGTATCTTGGGGAGTCTTGTAATGAAGCCTATAGATAAACTCTCTCATTTTTGCTTAGGAATTTGTAGTGTTTGAAATAGGCATGTTAAAAAAAATTGTTTTCCTTTGTTCTATTGGTAAGTCATGAACTCTTTAATATTCTTATGGACATCCTTCACCAATCCCTTCCATAAAAATCTCTCTTAGATCTACCTATATATCTTTGTAATACCCTTGATGTCCTACTACTAAAGTATCATGAAAAACTTTTAAAATATTTTCCTAGATTTTAAACTCAGACACCAAAAAGATTTTGTTTTTGCGAATGATTAGCCCCTCCATAACAATGTGTCAATCATAATTTACAATCTCATCAAGTATATCAAAAAAAATAAAATTAAAATACCCAAAGATAATAGAAACTTTCCAATTAGTTGAAATAGTAGAAAGTGAACAAAGTGGACCTTCTAGAAAGTGCATTAGCCACTAGATTTGTATTACCTTTTATGTATTCTATATCAACTTCATGAGCTTGAAACTTTCTTACCAACATTTGTTGGCAATCATTCAAATCCTTTTGGTTCAAAAAGAATTTAAGACTATTACACTAGTCTTCACAAAAGTTGTCTTGTAAAGAAAGTATTAAACATTTCCATTGCAAAGATAATTTATAACATTTCCTTACCATAAATGGAATGAACTCTTTCCAATTTATTTAGTTTTCTACTCAAAATAAATTGGGAGTTATTTATTGGTTAGAACAACCCCAATGCCCAAATTAAGAATAATAAGTATAGGGTACAATCTCATTACCTTCTTAAATTTGTCAAAAAAAAATGAGGATCTTCAAACCATACAAAAGCTCTTTTATTTGTTAAATTGATCAAATGAACAACTAAGAGAACCCTTTTGTAAATCTCATGTAATAACAACATATTCCCAAGAATCCTTTCAACTATGTTAGATTGGTGGGAGGTGATCAATCTATAATTGCTTGAATATTTTGTTGACCCACTTGAACACCTTTGACACTTATAACATGACCCAAATACAAAATTTATATCAAATCAAACTTACAGTTGGATAACTTTGCAAAGAAATTTTTTTTCTCCAAAATACCTAAAAGTGTATCTTGATGTTTTTTATGCTCATCCCAAGATTTGCCATATATTAAAATACCTCACTAGCATTTTTTTTAGTTGCTTACTAAATGCCTAGTCCATGGATGATTGAAAAATGGTTAAAGCATTAATGAGTCCAAGATGCATGATCACAAACTCAAAGTGTCCATAATGACACCTAAAAGTTGTCTTCTCGACATCTTTATCTCTCATAAAGATTTGATGGAATCCTGATCTTGTCAATTTTTCAATACACAAATATGTTAAACTGAGAGGATCTAGTTAATACCGAGAGGGGGGGTGAATCGGTATTAACAATTGATGCAATGCAAAAGGGGCACAAGGCACAAACACAAGTTCAAACGTTAATAGATTAGTTCCAACCAAAACCAAACACAAATGAACTCAAGAACCTTAAGATGCATACCAAGAGAGATATAAAACAAACAATGAAAAGCATACACAAATGAAAGAGAGAAAGAAGACTCCCTAAGATGCTCCCAAAGATGCTCATAGAGGTTCCTCCCTTGCTCTTCTCCTCTCCAAGATCCAAACAGGTGATTGTAAGTAGCTCTCAGCTTTTAGCACAAAACCATGGATGACATGAAGATTTAAAGGTGGTTGAAAGATGATCTAAAATCTATTGCTATGCAAATACCTAGAATAAGATTGCTATGAGAAAGCTCTATGAACATACAAGTATAATAACAATGCAAAAAAAATGCTTCCTCCTTTTCTTGAGAAATGAGGTCCTTTTATAGGGAAAAATGTTGATTGAATGGCCAAGATTGAGTGAGCTTGTGAAGGGCTAGGATTTATGGGTTTGTGATCCATGTGATGGTTTTCAACCCAATCCAATGATGACAAGTGTCAACATGAGATGGCTTGAGAGGAGAGGGAAGGAGCATTTAATGCCTGAGGAGACATGAGGGTTACCCTAGGAGGGTTTGGTTAGGCTTGAGTTAGTGGATAAAGCTTTTATCCAATGGATAAACTCTTGTGCAAGAGTTAATGGAGATAACCATGGTCAAAGCAATAAATGCTTGAAGAGACTCATGAGTTAAATGAGGTTTGAGTTAGAGGGAAAGTCTCTAACCATGTGGGGAAGTTGAGTTAACCATTAATGGTTATGTAAGAGCCATAAAGGCTTTAAAAGACTTTGGGGTTAACTAGTTGAAAAATAAAAGCCTTTAATGCATTTCAAAGACTTTGAGGCATTTTTGAGAAGTGACCTTTGTTTGGGAATGTGCAAATGATTAGAGAGGGGGATTAGGTTAATTAGAAGGGGGTTAGAAGAGTCTAGAAGAAAGTTAGTGAGCAAGTGGGTGAGGATAAAAAAGGATTTCAATTAAAGTAAAATTTATTTGTTTCAACTAAAATTGTGCAACTTGCATTTATAGGAGAATGCAAGTGGGAGGGTTTTAGAGATTTAAATAAATATTTATTGAAATATGAGAGATATTAATTAAACAAATATGTTTTTTTCATTTAATTAATTGTTAGAATATGGTTTAATGAATTAAATTAAATAAATTCAATAATTTATTTAATTAATAGGAGAAGAGGTTTAAGATGAATTGATTAAATATTAATTTAATTAATTGTTGATCGATGGTTTAAATAATCAAATAAATATTAAATATTCATTCAATTAAGTGGACAGATTTGGGTGTCTACAACAATAATTCATAATTCAAACTTAAACTAATAAAACTTCATCAAATTGATCATAAACCAGTAATAAAACCATTTACCAGTACCGGTAACCACTAATAACCATATGTTAAATTGATTTCTCAATACTACTCATTAAGTGTTCATCAACATGCATAAACTAGAAGTAAATCAAATCAACACATCAGAAACATTAACCATATGAACACCGGGATTTTCACATGGAAACCCAAATATGAAAAAACCACAATGGGGATTGGTACCCACAAGAATTGTGCACTCTTTTGGAATGCGTCCTGTTAGGAGCCTAGCCCGGTTAGGAGCTTACAATGATGCCCTGTTAGGAGTAGACCCTGTTAGGATTCACCCGGTTAAGGGATTGTAATGATGAGACATGTTAGGAGCTTTGCCCTGTTAGAAGCAACCTCACGAGAGGATTGGAGACTCAAATATTGAGCTACCCGATTAAGGGATTTATAATTTGAGGCTTGTTAGGACCTACCCAATTTAGGATTTTTGTCTGTTGCAATTGTTAGGGAACAACAAAGTATGATTTGGGTATAATACCTCACTGCTGCTTGTTTGATTAGATCCAATTCTGCTCCAAATCTGCAAAACTATGGAAGATACCTTACACTAGTTCGACTTCACACTCTTTTCTCAAAACCACTGACACAACAATCATCATCTAAATCGACCTAAATAACCTTTGTAACTTTGTCGGTTACTAAACCCTAGATACATCAGAAATTCAAATGAATTTACAATACAGATCATCATAGATCATCATACAGATCATTACAACAATTTTCAAGACAATATTTGTCGTTGAATGATCATAACTCATCACCGCAACTAGATCTAATAGGCAGTCAAACCCATAAAACACCCTTCTATGCTCTTCGCTAATTTCCATGAAATTCCATCCTTAATCGCGCTAAAACAACAACTTAAATCTTCACGCGGATCCAGCTACGTCATCACCATCATTTGAACATGATATAAATCATCGCCAAACTCAGAATCATTACTGGTTATAACATTTAATACCGATTCTTAAACCCTACTAAAACCCTACAGAAAATACAACAAAAATCATAAACATGACTTCTGATAATCAAAACATGATGCCATTCCAGTCAAAGATACATTACAATGATACAAATACATTTTTCAAACTGCAACACTTGATTCATCACTAATCTCCAGAACCAATCAAAACATTTTCACGTTTACCGGTTAAGGTCCTAATTCCTAGTTCTCTATCTTCATTATCGGTTCACTGTTAAGTCGTTTCCTCTACCGGTTGACCTATAAGACTTAGATGAAAAAATAAACATGAACAAACATCAGTTGCCACATAGTTTTGTTGGCAATTGACACTCAATTGGTCAGTTTCACTATGGTGTCATTGATGGCAATATGGTATTGTGTTCTGGCTTCATGTTTTGGTTCAGTTGTGTACCGACAAGCACTTCATAGACACTACATCGACACCGGAACCGACAGGACAAAAGGATTTCTTTGGTTACTAGAAATGCAAGCCGACATGGTTTAGAATATGGTTATCGGTATTGGAGGTCGACATCTCTTAGATCCAGCATCAGTAATTGTTTTTGTTATTCATGTATTTATGTTATCTAGCTGACATGTAATTTGATATTTTAATTGTCTTTGTAAGCCAACATAAGGCATGATAAGTTGTATGAGGTATATAGGTCTATTTGATTATATCATTTTGAGATAGACAAGAAATAGGAGATTATGGATATGCAAATGTAATATGATGTGAAATATATCCGAGAGATTATGTATGTGAGGAAATTCATGTAAGGGTTATTCTGGTAAAGGGTTTAGGGTTTCAGACCATAACAGACAGAACTTAAACCGAAACTGTATTCTGGCATAGAAGATGTTATCTTAGCAAATCAACACTTCTCTAGATTGTAGTCTGGAATTATATTTATCCAGTGAGGCTCCATTTGTGATTGAGTAGTGTGCTCTAGGCTGTAAGCCTTCCTGCAAGTGCAGGCCCCTTATATTTTGTAATATCTCTTCATATGGCCAATAGATTGATATTGTGGGTCACAAATCCCACTGTGGTTTTTCCTCTTTGAGGTTTTCCACATATAATTATGTGTGTTATGATTCTCATTTATGTGATTGGCTTATTGGTTGCTTTACTTCTTTCAATTATGTATGTACCGGTATACCAATTGGTGTATGCATGTTTTAATAAGGCTAAAATTGTTCCTTCTGGTATAACACTGGTTCACCCCCCCTCTCAACGTTATTGGATTCCAACAAGTTTGCCATAAATGGTCCAACACAAATAACTGATCAATGTCATCGAGCCAATCAATCTCAATCTCTTCATCACAACTCAACTATATCATCACCAACAGTCTTTTACCAGTTCAGCCAACATTCTCCATCTGCATCAGTTATGCCAATCATGCCAACAAAATCCATGTAATTCATCTATTCTTAGAATGGGATATATTCTTATTGGTATTCTTATTTAAGATTATGTACAATTAATGCACATCCACATAGTGCTATTCTTCTTCTTAACAATAATTGTTAAAGATGCAAATGGACTAGAGATATGTCTTATGAACCCCATCTCAAGAAGTTCTTTGATATCCTTCTCAATTTCTTCTTTATATTTTCTTGGATGATGATATGATATATTTATAACAGGGTTGGCATGTTGTTCCAACTTTATAACATGTTGAAATCCTCTATCTAGTGAAAGTCCTTGAGATGTGTATCATTTAAAATCATAGTATGCTTATCTAAAAAGTTTTATTAATGTGATAAGTAGTATCTTTATTTTTTATCGAGACTTTATTGGAAGAATCAAGAGACATGTTGCACATACTCCTTAGCCTCTATGGAAGGTTGTTTTTATTGGTGTATAATCATGATTAAGTGTTATTCTTAAGTGGCTCACTCATGTAGCAAGTTAGTTATTGGTATGTATAGGTAGGATATTTCTCTTAAATATATGTACTTCCCATGGATTTTCCATCCAAATCACTCATTAATACATTTTCATTTCACAATTAGTATCCCTGGTAATTTCTGCATGGTATCAAACCATGCTAGTGCAAATGAAGATGTAACTTATTTGCAATCAAGTTCGTACAAAGACTAGGGTGAGGGTTGCAATTAAGTTAATATTTGCACATTTCATCAATTTGATACATGCAGATTGTAAATTAATGACAAATTCTAGACATTCGTGATCTCTATAAAAGCAACTTAAATTTGCTAGTATTTGATCAAATTTATTTGTATTTATTGTGCATTTGCTCAAATTTTACTAGTTTTTTATCAAATTTCTAATAATTACTATGCATTTACTAATATTTGTTGTATTTTAGTAAAATCCATTAAAATATCTATTCAAATCTACAAAGAAGATGTGTTGAAATTTGCTAACATCTCCTTTTATTTTAACATAAGTCTACTATGACATTCAAATTTGGTGTACCTAAAGAGAACTTCCAATTATTGCATGAGCTTTATTTGCAAGAGACTTTACAAGTCAGCCAAAAAAAGATCAACCTCATTTTGATGTTTTACACCTATTATTTGAAGATTGTCCTCATTAATAATAAGTTTGAAATCCTAGTGTTTGGGTGGCAAAGTCATCTTCATTTTTGGCAGATGAACCGACATCTCAAGCAAGTCAACTTTATGACATCAGGCAACAAATTTTGTTTATTGACTCACATTTGGGTGACAACCTTTGCATTTGAATGGTCTATTTGTTGTTTGGCCCGGCCAGTGTGGACTTTTCGACTCTCTCTTTTACGAAGTCGACTTGATTTATAGGCTGCTAAAGTAAATTCAACTTGTCCCAAAGCATCTAAACTTCCTAACTTTAGCATCATATCACAAATCTACTCCTATTTTTATACTTAACGTACAAATCAACGCTGATGTTGGCGTCAAAGCTAGCTTCAATCTGCTCTTTCAAAATCTACCTTTCAGCCTATTATTATTTGGCCTTTTTGACCACCTATTATTTGGCATAACTTGCTATTATTCAGCATTTGGAGAATTTGAAATTAGGTTTGGCATTTGGAGGTTTTGACTGACCACTACAAGGGAAATGTGGCCTAAGAAACCTGCTGAGTGGGTGTCATGAAAGGAGGTGGCATTTGTTTTTATTTTGAAATCAAATTCTAGCCTCTAGCCTCTACCCTCTCACTCTGACATTTGACCTCTGTTTCCATTGTATACATAATGCACCTTTGATCATGTTTGTTAGTTAATAGAAAATTACAATATAATGAATTTTTTATTTTTAATTAATTAATAATCATGGTCAAAAGTGTATCTTGTGCGTTGTATAGACATTTTCCTCACTTTACAATTTCACTTGACAATCAACAACTTATTGTTCAATTGACTTGCATTAGGGCATGAAAATTTTGGGGTACGATTAGAAAGTTTGTCACATCCTCTATACTCTCATGTTGGCAGGAATTTGGAATGACATTCGAGTAACAACATGATTTCAAATTTTGAAATTTGAATTAGAAATACATTTGAATCCATATATGCACTTTAACGTGTATTCAATCTTCAAATTAAATGCCACATAAACTAGCACTATTCACTCATTTTTCTTCTTTACTTTCTCTCACAAATTATTGTAATTTTCTACAAAAGGCATTAAAATTTTGTAATGCAATTTGGACACAGATACGGAAAAATAGAAAAATGGAATAACTTTCAATCAATAGCTCAAAATTTAGAATCATTTATTCGAAAGTGGTCAATTTTTCATGTTCAATTCTATTGGATTCAATTTTGCACAACATTGTAAAGTTTTCACTCCAAATTGTACTTACTTATGCACTACAATTATAAAGTACTAATTGTGGGGGGTCTATAATATTGAATCAAGGGGAGTTGTGCTTTCAATTATGTCTTGTATGCTTCCACATTTCCTTCCACATTTTTTAGTTTGAGACTAATAGATATATTATGGGGATTACACATATAATCATGAACTAAGATAAAGTTCCACTATTTGTCTTGGAAACAAGGGATAAAGTGATGGCATTTGTTGATTGTTGGTATTTTGCATAGAGACTACATTAATGATATGTTGTCATTGATGTCAACTGAACCGGTAATGGTATTCATGATATTGTTGATATTGTTGATTTTTCTATTGGCTAGTAACTGGTAAAAGAGCTTTGTGGAACATGTTGTAAACTAGTATGCAAAATTTATGAGTTGAACCGGTGAATCAGTATAAAGGGTTAAACCTTTCTATGTAATGTAACCTGTAAAAACCTATCAGTTGTTAAACCCTAACCAACCAAGTTTGATGGTTTATTATTTGATAAGCAGTAATGATGGAGACACGTGTGATCATTTGATTGAGGATATATTCAAATTGTTTTGGCGTGTTTGTTCTTGTCTAGGGAAGGAGCAAAGTGGATTGCATCTATTGCATAGCGCGTGATGGGTTACACAGTCCGATGAAGAGGTGATCATGGAGTGGTTGAAATTGTCTTGAAGAATGTGAAAAATATTGTCATGATTTCTAACGGTCAAGATTGTACCGACTTGATTGTAATCTCGATGATGAGAATTAGGTTTTTGTTGTGTTACCGACCTAATTGATTTCTATTTAAGGTTGATGAAGTTGCTTGTAAAGGTTGTTGGCAAGGTTGGTAGAAAACCTATTGAGTCTGTAGTTGCCAAACCGGTGAATGGATCTACACTTTGAGTGAAGGCAGACTGAAGGTTATAGAAGGATCTGATCAAGAAAAAGTAGTGCTATTTAGAGAGATCAACAAAACTATTGTTTTCTAACAATTACAGCAAAAGTTAAATCCCTTAACCGGGTGAGCTCTAACAAGCTTGGTTACTCATTAAATCCTCTAACAAGGTTGTCCATTAACATGGATTCTTAAATCCTCTAGCAAGGTTACTCCTAACAGGGTATTGTGCTTCTGACAAGGCATATTTGTAAAATCCCTTAACCGGGTGATTCCTAACCGGAATTAGTTCTTAATAGGACTTATTGTAAAGCTCTAACAGGCTTTGGCTCCTAACAGGGCGAAATTCAAAAGAGTTCAGATAGCTATCCTTGTGAGTTTCATCTCACCATGGTTTTTACCTATTTGGGTTTTCCACGTATAAACATTTGTGTCAAGTGGTGAATGATTTTGTGGTTGTGACTTTATTTGTTGATATGGTTAATTTCTGATAAGGCATGTTATGGAAAAGCATTGAGAGATGAATTTGTTGAGTTATGATTGAGCATTGTTGATTTACATAAATGTTGAAGTTGTTTACTGTTAAAGTTGTCATAACAGTTAAACCAATTGATGTCAAGTATTCCTATGAATATTGATCTTGATTGAGATATGTTTACTCTGTTTGACTAAGTTTGAGTTTGGGAACCTTTCTTTAGTTTTTCAATGTATTGATTCACCCCTCCCCCCCTCTCAATATTCTACTAGATACTTATTCTTTCATCATACCATCAATTGGTATCAGAGTGACTCAGGTCCTCTTAATCTAAAAGCCTAATAGCTTGAGGAAAAGATCTTGTAGATCATGATGAAGAAAGAAGGTTTGAAGTTCAACAAAGATAACTATAGAATATGGAGTGGCAGAATAAAGATTTATATTAAGAGTCTTGGTAGTCAATATTGGGATCATATAGAAAATAAGTATACTACACCTATTGGACCCTTGACTGATGATCAGAAGAAAGAACAACAAGAAAATCACCAGGCATTAGAAGCTATTATTAGTTCCCTGTCTGATGCTGAATATGTAGATGTTCATGGTCTTGAAACTGCATATGAAGTATGGAAGAAACTAGAAGATATCTATAGCAGTGATGAGCATGTCAAGATTGCTAAAGAAGAGAGTTTAAGAGGAAAGTTTGACGACATGAGAATGTCTGAAGGTGAGAACATCCAACAATATGGTCAAAGGATTAAAGAGATAGTTGGTGAGATAAAGAGTGCAAGAGGGAAAGTGGAAGATGCCAAAGTAATCAGTAAGGTACTGAGAACCTTGCTACCGGTCTATGCTATTCGAGTTGCATCTATTCAGGAGTTGAAATCCATTGATAAGACAAAGGTAACTCTTGAATCTATTATTGGCAAACTTACTGCTTTTGAACTAAATGGCTATGATGGTAGTGTACAAAGATCAGAATCTGCATTTAGAGCTTCTGTCTCTAACCCATTTGTGAGAAGAAGTAGAGATACCGACCATAACCATGAATCTAGATCCAGCAGAGATGTTGAAGATGATGACGGCTTAGTGGATCTTGAAGCATTGTTGGCAAAATGACTTCCTAGAGGCACTGGTAAATATAAATGTAAGATACCTTTAACATGTTTTGCATGCAACAAGATTGGTCATATAGCAGCAAATTGCCCTAATAGTGAAAATAAATACAAAAGAGACAAATTTAAGAAGTACAAGGGCAAAGGCATGAGAAATTGTCTTGTAGCTATTGACAATGGTGTTACTGATGAAGAATCTAATGATGATGGTAAAGATGTTGTGTTTGTAACCATTGAGGAAGAAATATCAAATCAGAAGGCACTAGTATCCAGAATGGATAACTTTGATGATTGGATCATTGATAGTGGTTGTTCACATCACATGACTAGTGATCGGAGCAAATTTCTTTCCCTGAAAGAATTTGATGGTGGTGTTGTCAGATTTGGCAATGACTGACCCTATATGGTGAAAGGCAAAGGAGTTATTTCTCTTAATGGGAAAAGCAGTGTTGATGATGTCTATTGGGTTGAAGGCCTAAAGAACAATCTTCTTTGTGTGGCACAACTTAATGACAGAGGATACCCACTAGAATTTAGAAATGGTATATACAAAATCTTTGACAACAAAGGTGAATTGATTGCAACTAGTAAACAGACCAAAGGTAATTTGTTTCATCTCAATCCTAAAATTAGCAACTATTTGATTGCAAAGATGGATGATAGCTAGCTTTGGCATAGGAGATTTTGTCATATTAATTTTGACAATATTATTAAAGTGAGAAAGTCTAAGACTATAAGAGGTCTGCCTCAGCTAGACAAACCAATTAATGCTCTTTGTAAAGAATGTCAATTGGGGAAGATGACTTCTTCAACTTTTAAGAGCAAGTCTTTCTCAGCAGATAACTTGTTAGATTTGGTTCATACTGATCTATGTGGACCAATTAGAATAAGAAGCATTCAAGGTGATAGATGATTTATGATCTTCACTGATGACTGTTCAAGGATGATGTGGGTCATATTCTTGAAGGAGAAAAATGAAGCTTTTGGTAAATTCAAGGCATTCAGAGCCTTAGCTGAGAAAGATAGTGGAAAAAAGATTAAATGTTTAAGAACAAATCAAGGTGGGGAATTCACTTCTACAGAGTTCACTAAATATTGTGATGATAATGGTATCAAGCGGCCACTTTCTGCACCAAGGATACCACACCAGAATGGTATAATAGAGAGAAACAATCGGTTAGTGGTTGAAGCTTCTAGGACTATGTTGATACAAGGAGTTGTATCAAAAACATTTTGGAGAGAAGCTATAAGTAAGACAGTCCACACAATGAACCGAGTTCTGGTGAAAAGAGGTAAGGACAAGACCCCATATGAGTACTGGTATGGGAGATCACCTGATGTTAGCTATTTTAAAATATTTGGAAGCAAATGTTTTATTAAAAGAGGTGATTACATAAGCAAGTTTGAAGCTAAGAGTGATGAAGGCATATTTATTGGCTATTCCACCAAGAGTAAGGCCTATAAATGCTTCAACAACTGGACACAAAAAATTGTTGAAAGTGTTGATGTTCGTGTAGATGAATGTCCTGAAATTTTAGAAGGAACCAGTTCTAAGAAGAAGGATGAAGATCCCTGTATTTTCCTTTTAGAATCTAAAACTGCTAAATCATAAACAGGTAAAGCAAATCCTGATGAAGTTGTTCAACCGAAACAAACAAATTCAGAGGAAGATGATAATGATGAAGCTGAACCTGAAGAGAATGATCATGTTTTACCTAGGTATGTGAGACTGAATCACAACCCTTAACAAATAATTGGGGATAAGGATGCGGGTGTACAAACTGGAAGGAGATTAAGAGAGAACTCTTGCATGATCTCCACCTTTGAACCTAAAAGTGCTAAAGAGGCATTTGGTGATGATCAATGGGTGAAAGCTATGGAGGAGGAGTTGGATCAAATTGAGAAGAACAACACTTGGACCCTGGTACCCTAGCTAGTAAACAAGAATGTTATAGGTACCAAATGGGTGTTCAGAAACAAATTAAATGAAGATGGTGTTGTAATTAGGAATAAGGAAAGATTAGTATGCAAAGGATATGCACAAGAAGAAGGAGAAGATTATGGAGAAACTTTTGCACTAGTAGCAAGACTGGAAGGTGTCAGAACATTGCTTGCATTCACAGCTTATAAGAAGTTCATGGTATGCCAGATGGATGTCAAGTCTACATTTTTGAATGGAATACTGAAAGAAGAGGTTTATATAGAGCAGCTTGGTGGTTATGCATTGACAGACAAGGAAGACATGGTATGAAAATTGCATAAAGCCTTGTATGGATTAAAGCAGACACCTAGAGCATGGTATGAATGGCTTCATACTCATATGATGAAGATAGGCTTTACTAGAACCATTGATGACAACAACATTTATCTCAAATCTGAAGGAGATGAAATACTGGTCAGTGAAGTATTTGTAGATGATATTATATTTGGAGGTAATGATGACATGAGTAATTATTTTACAGATGAAATGAAGAATGAACTTAAAATGTCATTAGTAGGAGAAATAAAAAATTTCATAGGCTTACAAATATAGTAGATGAAGAATGACATTTTCATTCCTCAATCCAAATATGTGAAAGAAGTTTTGAAAACTTTTGGTATGAGTGATTGTAAACTAGTTGGAACCCCAATGATTATATGTTCTAAATTGTCCAAAGATGATGCATCTAAGTCTGTAGATGAAAAGGAATACAAGTCAATGATTGGCAAATTACACTATGTTGTTCATAGTCGACCGGATATTTCCCATGCAGTTGGTATTGTTGCTAGATTTCAAAAGAATCCTAAGGAGGAACATATGATGGCAACCAAGATAATTTTGAGATATCTGAAAGGTACTGCTGACTATGGGTTATGGTATCCATATGGTAGAAATTTTGATCTAAAAGAATACACAAATGTTGATTGGGCAAGAAACATTGATGACCGGAATAGTACTACCGATGGAGCATTCTTTCTAGGAGGAAGGCTAGTCTCTTGGAGTAGTAAAAAGCAGAGTTGCACTTCACAATCTACTGTTGAAGCTGAGTATGTAGCAGCTTATATAAATTGGACACAAGCCATGTGGATGAGGCACATTTTGGAAGGTTTGAAGATGGGAATCTCTGAACCTATAAAGATTTTTTGTGATAATACAAGTGCAATAAACATTTCCAAAAATCCTATTTTGTATGCAAGGACTAAGCACATTGAATTGAAATATCACTTCTTGAGGGAAAAAGTTCAATGTAAAGATGTTATCTTGGAGCATGTTTCTACCAATGAGTAGCTTGCAAATATCTTTACCAAACCTCTACCTAAGACCACTTTCAAGTATCTTAGAAGTCAATTGGGGGTTTTACCTCTTCATGAAGTCAGTTGCGCATGATGCTAATTGCATCAGTCCCTACATTCCTTATAGAATCTTATATGGACTGATGAAGGAGTGGATGTATTCCATAGGGGAAGCATTGACATCACAGTGAGAGAAAAATTACATGTTTTACTTTCACTTTGGCATTGCTGTAAAAGGGGGAGAAGAATTATGTGATTGAGGAGAAGAATTATGTGTCTGATTAAGTGAACCAACGGCAGGCTGAAGACAGACAAAGCAAAGTGAATACTTGGTAATGTAAACCAGGATTCCTATTCACCAATCTTAGCAGCAATCAGAAGCGTTGATATTTGTATTGCCATCAATGCCAAAGGGGGAGATTGTTGGCATTTGGAGATTGTTGGTATTTTGCATAGAGATTGCATTAATGATATGTTGTCATTGATGTCAATTGAATCAGTGATGT
Organism: Cryptomeria japonica; assembly: GCF_030272615.1. NCBI lineage: Eukaryota > Viridiplantae > Streptophyta > Pinopsida > Cupressales > Cupressaceae > Cryptomeria > Cryptomeria japonica. Next base: position 170,452,527 of record NC_081408.1, on the reverse strand, counting down.
TATTCATGATATTGCTGATATTGTTGATTTTGCTTTTGGCTAGTAACTGGTAAAAGAGCTTTGTGGAACATGTTGTAAACCAGTACGCACAATTTATGAGTTGAACCGGTGAACCAGTATAAAGGGTTAAACCTTTCTATGTAATTTAACTTATAAAACCCTATCAACTATTAAACCCTAACCGACCAAGTTTGATGGTTTATTATTTGATAAACGGTAATGATGGAGACTCATGTGATCATTTGATTGAGGATATATTCAAATTGTTTTGGTGTGTTTGTTCTTGTCTAGGGAAGGAGCAAAGTGGATTGCATCTATTGCATAGTGCGTGATGGGTTACACAGTCTGATGAAGCGGTGATCATGGAGCGGTTGAAATTTTCTTGAAAAATGTGAAAAAGATTGTCATGATTTCTAACGGTCAAGATTGTACCGACTTGTTTGTAATCTCGATGATGAGAATTAGGTTTTTGCTGTGTTATTGACCTAATTGATTTCTATTTAAGGTCGATGAAGTTGCTTGTAAAGGTTGTTGGCAAGGTTGGTAGAAAACCTGTTGAGTGTGTAGTTGCCAAACTAGTGAATGGATCTGCACTTTGAGTGAAGGCAGACTGAAGGTTGTAGAAGGATCTGATCAAGAAAAAGTAGTGCTATTCAGACAGATCAACAAAACTGTTGTTTGCTAACAATTACAACATAAGTTAAATCCCTTAACCGAGTGAGCTCTAATAAGCTTGGTTACTCATTAAATCCTCTAACAAGGTGGTCCATTAGCTTGGATTCTTAAATCCTCTAGCAAGATTACTCCTAACAGGGTATTGTGCTTCTGACAAGGCATATTTGTAAAATCCCTTAACTGGGTGATTCCTAACCGGAATTAGTTCTTAACAGGACTTATTGTAAAGCTCTAACAAGCTTTGGCTCCCAATAGTGCGAACTTCAAAAGAGTTCAGATAGCTATCCTTGTGAGTTCCATCTCACCATGGTTTTTACCTATTTGGGTTTTCCACGTATAAACATTTATGTCAAGTGGTGAATGCTTTTGTGGTTGTGACTTTATTTGTTGATATGGTTAATTTCTGATAAGGCATGTTATGCAAAAGCATTGAGAGATGAATATGTTGAGTTATGATTGAGCATTGTTGATTTACATAAATGTTGAAGTTGTTTACTGTTAAAGTTGTCATAACAGTTCAATCGATTGATGTCAAGTATTCCTATGAATATTGATCTTGACTGAGATATGTTTTCTTTGTTTGACTGAGTTTGAGTTTGGGAACTTTGCTTCAGTTTTTCAATATACTGATTCACCCCTCCTCTCAGTATTCTATCGGATACTTATTCTTTCATCATACCATCATAAAGAATCAATGTTATGCACATGATCTAATACACTATATCCTTAAAATCATTCATGAATCGGATGATGAATATTAAAATGATAAGTGGTTTTACAAAAATGACGGGGTCTATGGACTAATAGGTATTCGGATTTTTACGTATATTTTCATCACATAGAGCACATTGAGCTCCCTATCACTACTTGGACCATCATCCAATAGGTACATGGAGAATTTGAATCCTCATCTAATCATGATGTTTTCTTGGATAAAACTAAGACTCCTATTGCTCCAACTTGTTTGGATAAATCTCCTTCATCTACAGTTGAGGATATTCCACCTCCTTCACATACTGTTGCATTTACATTTGATAATATTTCATCTCCTCCATAGATTGTTGCATCTATGGGTCGGTGCACCAAATTGTGGTACCAAAAACATGTCATTCGCATGAAATGGTAATCCAAACCTACGGGTTGGATGCCCAAGGCAAATCCAACCCAAAAGGTTGGTATTTTCCAATGCAAACCATTTTGTGAGTGCCAATTATGGCACTTTCCAGATAAAAAAATTTCACTTTTCACATTTGGCAAGCACCAAATTTGTTGCTCGCCAAATGTGAAAAGTGTATTTTTTTGCATTTGGTGATTTTGCATTGTTAAATTGCAGATTTTGTGAATGGGCAAATGTTCTAATTTGGACACAAGCTATATGCACCCCCGAAGAATAATATATACAAGTAAATGCACCAAGATAGTGTGCAAAAAGGGAGGTATAAGTGGACACCCTTTTTTCTGAAATAAGCTAAACCTAAACTTCAAGGAGCAATTTGAGACTTGTCCACTCAAAAAATGAAGATACCCAAAGAACAAAGATTGTAGTAGTCTGAATCTAGTTTCCAAACTACTATTTTTTTTCAAAATTGAATAAGATTAAGGGGGTCAAATCCTTTACACATGAAAAATAGTTCTTGTTTTTTTCTTAGAAACATTACATAGCGTATGGTGTGCGCATCAAAAAAGTATATGGCAACACTATTTTGAAAGCTTAAATTAAACCGCAAGATGCCAATTAGTTGTTGAAATAATTAGAATTTTTAAATTTAGAGAGACAATGAAAATTCTTGGCTTAAGATCATCCGAAAATAATAGTGAAAGAACTATTGTGAGAAATCTATTTGATGCATGCCAAGCAATGATCGATGATCTGGGTTAAACGCTGGTCCATGATGGTTGGGCCCTTGTGGACCGACTTTGGTTCAAAATCACGTACTAAAGATTCTAATGTTACTTGACGTGTTATTACAACAACCATAATGAGCAAAAAAATAAAAAAATATTATTTATTAAGCAAAACAAGTAAGTCATTAAACATAAGTAGAACAACATTATGTAATGCATTAGAGAGGCGAGAGAAAATAGAGGATCCTAACAATAATTCTCTTTGGGAATTCTTGGGTAGACTACCACACAAAGACAAGGCTGTTGTTGATGCACTAAGAAAATTAATTAAAAAAATTTGGCATGAAAACACAAAGGTTTCGCCCAACCAAAGAGATGTTAGAAGGAAAATTGGATCTTGAAATCGTGAGCCATATGTGAAACACTATTTGCATATTACTCAAACAAAATTATATGAAAGATTCCTTCAAAAGTTTCCTCAAATAAGAATTAGTCAAATATTTTTTGAATTGGCAAAACCTTTTTATGTTAAGATTAATCATGTATGCACGACGTATTGTTGTAGGATGGATATTGAATTTTCCATGCACTACTATATTTATCCTCATATATGTTGTACTGTGCACACTAACGATGTTTTGCAAGAATGTAGTATACAAGAACCTCCTAAGTCACCAAGATAATTTATTTCAAGTGTACTATGCAAAAGAGATGATGGTTGCATTTATCATAAGATGATGTGTTTGAAAGGTTCTTGTGCTACATGTGGTGGTTTGCAACATTTACCTAGATGTCTACATTTAGAGAGCACGCATGAAATTGGTAAACTAATTTCTTTTGGAAAATACAAGACAATCACATATGGGGTTAAAGATGAAAAATAATTGAAGAGATGCGAGTTAGTGAAAAATGATATACGTGTAGCTGAATTTATGAAAATGTTTACATAATGCATACACATAGAACTTGGTGGTTAGTGTTGGCCATTTGGATTGATTAATTATGTGTTGCATTGATGTTTTGTCATTGATGTCAACACTAGCTGTTTGGATGCTTTACTAACACCCTTCTGGTCTCGGTAGGTTGAGTGGTTTTTGGTTGGTTTGGATCCAGCATAATCCGGTAGGCTTCGGTATGTTTGGTTATGGAATTGGCTTATTCATGATACTCATGTTCATATTCAGTAAGTTGGTTTTGGTCTAGTGATTGGATGCTATCCTGCTTGATTGGAAGCTTGGCTTGTGGTTCCGACAAGGGTTTCATCAGTAGAACTTTTGATGAAGATATTTGATGATATGCATAAGTGGTGTTGGTGCAACTTCTGGTGGAGATTTAGGATGTTGTTGGTGATCATGTTGGAGACTTGGTAGAGAGAGATCATTGCTTTAGCATGTGGACCTATATTGGGTTCCGGTTGATCTAGGTTATGGACTGACTTAATGTAACATGTGGATTGGACCTCTCGATGTGTTTTCAGGATGTCTTATGTGTTGGATATTATTTGTTCGATCTAAGGCTGACACGTTTTGTAAATATGTATTTGGTTTATTGTCTGGTGGCCGACCTGATTGTTTATGGTCGAGGATTTGTATATATATGATGTAAGATCTCATTGTAGATCATCATAGGTATAGGGTTAGGGAATGAATGTGGATATGTAATGTGTGAATAATGTAATATCATTCAGGCAAAGGATTTGGTCGATCATTGGAGATCAAATTGGGTTTATGTAAGAGGATTTAGTCCTCCGGTATTGAGCTTATCCGAAACTGTACTCAGGCATAGGAGATGTTATCTTTGCATTTCAAACACTTCTTCCAGATTGTAGTATGGATTTCTATGTAGTCAGTGCGACTCCTTTTGTGATGAGCAATGCACTCTAGGATATTGGCCTTTCTGCAAGTCCAGGCCCCTCAATTGTAATTCACATACTTACAACACAAGTATTATCTGACTGTGGGTAGGCTTTCAACCATGGTTTTTCCCTTTACTAGGTTTTCCACATATAAATCCTGGTGTCATGTGGATGGTATTTATTATTTGATTATTATTTATGCTTAATTGGTTTAACTGATATTCTGATATTTGGTTTAAGCATTCTGGTATAATGTTTTGGGTTTTGGTATTAAAGTTTTAATTGCTAAATGTTCTGATAATCTGTGACAATTGATTCACCCCCCCTCTCAGTTGTCTTCCGGTTATTTGCACTGTCTAACAATTGGTATCAGAGCTTTGGTCCTATCTACATAAAACTTAACCACTTAAGGAAGATCCTATGGTGACTAATAATTCAAGTTCATCCAGTTCATCTGGAGCTATCTTTCAGAGAGATATCCCTAGGTTTGATGGAACAAACTACACAGTATGGAAGATTCAGATGGAGACTCATCTAAGATGTATTGGCAAGGAGATTTGGGAGATCACAAAGAATGGTGTTACACCTCATAATCTGACATATGTAAATCCTCCTCTGAAAAACCTGGATAAGGAGCTTGAGAATGATAGTAGAGCAAGAGAAGCCCTCTCATGTGCACTTTCTGATCAGGAAATAATGATATTGACTGACAAATCATCTGGAAAGGTTATATGGGATAAGTGGGAGACTCTTAATGAAGGTGACCCTACAGTGAAGATTGCTAAACTTGATGGTTACTGAGTGAGATATGAAAACTTGAAGATGGAAGAAGATGAAAGGATTACTGCATTCATGGAAAGGGTAAATGTGATTGTTATGGGAATTCAATGTTGTGGTGGAACTTTGAGTGAAGATGAAATTGTTTCTAAAGTTTTGAGAGCCCTACCATCAACTTACAAGATGAAGGCTACTACTATTAATGAGTTGAGAACAATGGCTAATACATCTGTCAACAGAGATACCTTGGTTGGGAAATTATCTAGTTTTGAGCTTGAAGAATTTGGACCTTTTGAAGTTGTAATTACTAAACCTGCTTTTCATGCATCTGCTTCAACAACTAGTAAGCAAGATTGGAAAGCTTTATATGCAAAGGAATTAGATGATATGAAGAGAGAAGATGAGGAGTTTGAGAAACTTGAAGCACTATTTTCTAGAAGAGTGTACCTAAATGATCGGCAGGAAGTAAGTATGAAGGAAAAGAACATTTTAAATGTTTTGTATGTAATAAGATTGGTCATTTTGCATCTAGATGTCCTGAAAAGAATTCAAGATTTGAGGAAAGAGCTAGAAGATCTTTTAAGCCTAACCCTGGATATTAGATTAAGTATAAGTACATGAAAAACAAAGACAAATCATGCTACATAGCGGATGAGGAAGGCATTACTGAGTCTAATGATGAATCGATGGAAGACTCTGCTAGTGGTTCCGGCAATGGGAAGGAATGGGTGTTCCTGGCTATCAAGGAAGATGTTTTGGCACTAGAAGAGAATGTACTTGAAGAGAAGGCACTTGCTGCTAAAATTGAAGACAAGGATGAATGGGTAATTAATAGTGGTTGTTCACATCATATGACTGGAGATAACGGGAAGTTTCTATCTTTGCAAGAATTTGATGGCAGTCTGGTTAGATTTAGAGATGACAAAGCATGTATGATCAAAGGAAAAGGAACAATATAATTGGATGGTAAGAACAATACTGACAATATTTATTATGTTGAAGGTTTAAGGCATAATCTTTTGAGTGTAGGATAACTGGTGGATAAGGGATTTCAATTATAGTTCAAGGATGGAAAATGCAAAATCATTAACAGATCTGGTTTGGAGATTGCAACCGAGACACAAACAAAAGGTAATATATTTCATTTGAATTCTGGTGAGAAGACATGTTTGATTGCACAAATTGATGAGAGTCGGATATGGCATAAAAGGCCGTGTCATATGAATTTTGATTCCATTGTGAAGATTAGTTCAACTAAAGCAGTTAGAGATATACCTAAGATTGTGAAGGCCTATAATCTGGTATGTAAAGAATGTCAAATGGGCAAATAGATTAGAACCTCTTTTAGGAGTATACAAGATAAATCTAATGATGTTCTTGATCTTATTCATACTGATTTGTGTGGTCTAGCTAGAGTTAAAAGTTTTCAAGGTGATAGATATTTCATGCTAATCATTGATGATTATTCTAGAATGTTGTGGGTTACTTTTCTAAGGGAAAAATATGAAGCATTTGAAAAGTTTAAAATCTTTAAAGCTAAAGTGGAAACTGAGACATGATTGAAGATTAAATGTTTCAGGTCAGATCATGGTGGAGAATTCACATCCAATGAGTTTAATAACTTTTGTGAGAAGCATGGTATAAGAAGACAATTTTTTGCTCCCCAGACACCTCAGTATAATGGAGTTGTGGAAAGGAAGAACATAACTATCTTGGATGCTGCTAGAACAATGATGGTGGAAGCTAGTCTACCTCATATCTACTGGAGAGAAGCAGTGAGCACAACGGTTTATACATTCAACATAGTACATATCAAAGGAGAAACCAGTAAGACACCTTATGAATTATGGTTTGGCAATACACCTACAGTTAAGTATCTCAAAATCTTTGGTAGTAAATGTTATATCAAGAGAGATGATATCATTGGCAAATTTGATCCTAGATGTGATGAAGGCATATTTCTTGGTTATTCTAATAAAAGCAAGGCATATAGATGTTATAACAAGAGATTTGCAGAGAATTGTGGAAAGTGCTAATGTCAAAGTAGATGAGCATAATAGAAGTCAAATCAGAGTTTATGTGAAGGAACCGATGGTGGAAATGATTATATCTGAACCAGTAGCACCTTTATCATAATAGAGTGTTGAACCTGTTACTTCGGCAGTATCAAAAAATTCTACAGTAACTGAAAAACCGGGAAGAGGAATAGAGAGTTAGAAGACTCCTAGGTATGTGAGATTGAATTAATCAGAAGATCAGATCATTGGGGATAAGAACAATGGAGTAATGACAAGAAGAAGAATGACATCTAATGAAGTATGTTTAATTTCTCAATTTGAACTAGTATCAGTAATTGAGGCATGTAAAGATGAATATTGGTTGAAAGCTATGGAAGAAGAGTTAGATCAGATTGAGAAAAATAACACATGGACTTTGGTTCCCTGACCTAAAAATAAGAATGTTATTGGAACTAAATGGGTTTTTAGGAATAAATTGAATGAGGATGGCCAAGTTGTAAGGAATAAGGCTAGATTGGTTTGTAAAGGATATTCTCAGAAGGAAGGAATTGATTATGGAGAGACTTTTGCACCTGTACTAGGATTGAAGTTGTAAGATTATTTCTTGCCTATGTTGCCCATAAAACTACAAGGTTTATCAAATGGATGTTAAGTGTGCATTTTTGAATGGGGATCTTGATGAGGAAGTTTATATTAAGCAACCTGATAGTTTTTCACTATCAGATGATACACAAATGGTTTGCAGGTTAAGGAAAGCTTTATATGGATTGAAACAAGCAACTAGAGCTTGGTATGCAAGGTTGCATAAATATCTTTTGAAGCTTGGTTTTACTGAGGGTAATGCTGACAGTAATTTATATTATAAGATCACTGATGATTATATATTGATTATTAAATTATTTGTTGATGACATCATTTTTGGAGGTGAAGATAAGTTGTGTAAGGAATTTGCTAACAATATGAAGAATGAACTTGAGATGTCTATGATTGGGGAGATGAAATTTTTCTTAGGTTTGTAGATTACTTAAATTGATAAAGGTGTTTTCATTTGTCAAACTAAGTATGCAAGAGAGTTATTGAAAAATTTGGTTTAGAAAAATCTAAACCAGTTGGTACTCCTATGATTACAAGTGAGAAATTGACAAGAAAAGATGTTTCTGCACTGGTAAATCCTACAAGATACAAATCTATGTTTGGAAGTCTACTTTATTTGACTCAGACTAGGCCTAACATAATGAATGATGTTTGTATTGTATCAAGATTTCAGAGTTATCCTAGAGAAAATCATGTGAGTGTGGTGAAGAGGATTTTCAGGTATTTGCAGGGAACAACTGAATATGGTTTATGGTACCCTAAGGATGATGACTTTACTTTATGTGTATATACAGATGCTGATTGGGCTGGAGATGTTGATGATCGGAAGAGAACATCTGGTGGAGCTTTCTTTCTTGGAAAGAAACTTGTTTCATGGATCAACAAGAAGCAGGAATGTACCTCTTTATCTACTACTGAAATTGAGTATGTTGTTGCTGCTACTAACTGTACACAAGTTATATGGATGTAGCAAATGTTGAAGGATATAAAGGTGGATTGTAATGAACCAATAGTTATTCACTATGATAACTCTGCTGCTATTGATATATCAAAGAATCTGGTATTTCAGTCTAAGACAAAGCACATATCTATCAAATACAAATTTTTGAAGGAAAAGGTGAGAGTAAATGAAGTTAGACTGGTTTATGTGAAAACTAAAGAGCAGATTGTAGATATCTTCACCAAACTTTTTCCCAAGGAATCCTTTGAGTACTTCAGATTGGGAGTTTCTACCCCTCCAGTAGAGACTTGATTGATGTGGTTTGGCATTAGTTCGGTATACATTATCAGAGATATTTTTCATTCTGACACTGATGTGGGGATTCTACTGCTCATGGGGAGTAGTCAGCTTTGTGAGTCAATGGTTTATGTATTTGCTTTGATATTTTTGTTAGATTTTTGACATTAATGTCAAAGGGGGAGAGATATTGATGTGAAAAAGAAAAACTTAAGGAGTTTATACATTAGGGGGAGAGATATATGTATAATTCAGAGCTTTACAGAGATATCATTCACATGGGGAGTTTGGTCTTTGTTTTAGAACTTCATTACTACATCTGTATGTGGGAGATTGTTGGTTGTCTTCCATTGGGGGAGACTTGTTTGGCATTTCTTGGTACTTAGACATTTTTCACATCTAGTGTTGCCATCAATGCCAAAAGGGGAGATTGTTGGCCATTTGGATGGATTGATTATGTGTTGCATTGATGTTTTATCATTGATGTCAACATTAGATGTTCAGATGCTTTACTGACACCCTTCTGGTCCCGGTATGTTGAGTGGTTTCTAGTTGGTTTGGATCCGACATAATCCGGTAGGCTCCGATATGTTTGGTTATGAAATTGGCTTATTCATGATACTCATGTTCATATTCAGTAAGTTGGTTTTGGTCTGGTGATCGGATGCTATCCTTCTTTCTTGGAAGCTTGGCTTGTGGTTTCGACGAGGGTTTCACCAAGAGAGAGTTTGATGAAGATCTTTAGTGATATGCATAAGTGGTGTTGGTGCAGCTTCTGGTGGAGATTCCAGATGTTCTTGGTGATCATGTTCGAGAATTGGTAGAGGGAGATCATTGCTTTAGTGTGTGGACCTATATTGGGTCTCGGTTGATCTAGGTTATGGACTGACTTAATGTAACATGTGGATTGGAGCTCTCGATGTGTTTTTGGGATGTCTTATGTGTTGGATATTATTTGTTCAGTCTAAGGCCGACATGTTTTGTAATTATGTATTTGGTTTATTGTCTGGTGGCTAACCCGATTGTTTATGGTCGAGGGTTTGTATATATATGATGTAAGATCTCAGTGTAGATCATCATAGGTATTTTTTTAGGGAATGTATATGGATATGTAATATGTGAATAATGTAATATCATTCAGGAAGAGGATTTGGTCGATCATTAGAGATCAAATTGGGTTTATGTAAGAGGATTTAGAACTCCAGTATTGAGCTTAATTGGAATTGTGCTCAGGCATAGGAGATGTTACCTTTGTAGTTCAAACACTTCTTCCAGATTGTAGTATGGATTTCTATGTATTCAGTGAGACTCCTTTTGTGATGAGAAGTGTGCTCTAGGTTGTTGGCCTTCCTGCAAGTGCAAGCCCCTCAATTGTAATTCACATACTTACTGTAGAAGTATTATCTGACTGTGGGTAGGCTTCCCACCGTGGTTTTTCCCTTTACCGAGTTTTCCACATATAAATCCTAGTGTCATAAGGATGGTATTTATTCTGTGATTATTGTTTATGCTTAATTGGTTTAACTGCTATTCTGGTATTTGGTTTAAGCATTCCGGTATTAATGTTTTGGGTTCCGGCATTAAAGTTTTAATTGTTAAATGTTCTGGTAATCTGTGACAACTGATTTAGCCCCCCCTCTCAGTTGTCTTCGGTTATTTGAACTATCTAACAGTTAGATGAGCAATTCAAGTTATGTAAGGACACGTTTCCTCTTGGTAGTACCATTGTCTCTATCCTTGATTTTGCTGAGAATTATACACTACAACCTCAAAATTAAATGCAATCTATGTATTACCATTCTATACAAGTTACTATTTTTGCCCATATAGCATTCATGCATGCAGATGATAGCATAAAGGAGGGTTCTAAAAGGTTTTAAGAGAGTATCACTTCTACATAAGTGATGATCATACTCATTCATCATGGTTTGTGCAAGGATACTTTAAAGTTTTCTATGATAATTTAAGGGAAAGAAACATAAGATACAACCAACACATAATATGGTCAGATAATTGCACCTCACAATTCAAGAATACAAGGATGTTCTATTGGTTGACTAGGATGCATGTGACAAGTGGTATACAATATTTTTGGAATTTCATTGAGGTTGGACATGGAAAAGGAGATCATGATGGTGCAGGAGCATGCGTAAAAAGAGCCCTTGCTAGAGAAGAATTGAAGTACGAAGGTCGTGCCAAGTTGATAGATGCAACAACAATTGTGCAATGGTGTATCTCTACAATGGGACTAGGTAATGTAGCTATTTCTATGTTCATAGATATTTTTGGTTGATCAGTGAATCTAACATTGAAAGCTATCAAGATTGTTGTGTATTTGTAGGATCGAGTGATGTGCACTCATTTAGAAGTTCAAATGCAAGTTCACTAATAATTTATACTAGAGAGATTACATGTTTTTTTATCTTCATATATGATTTTTTTGTGGGAAAAATGTGAATCACAAGAGTGGGCTGACAAATGTTCTTATAGACCGTTGGTCCCCATTGATACAATCAATTTCCCAAAGCACCATAATTGAACTAGATGGAAGCATCCAGGTGATTTTTTTGGTTTATTTTAAAATTGTAGGATTTTTTTGGCTCCTTTTGTTACATTTCATGTTGTTTTTGGTATTAATTATCATTCTATAAAATGCAGGTCATGTGTATGCATTTTTTGCAGAAGAGAAGAATGAAAAAGGAACATATTACTTTTTGCGTCATTGTATTGAACCTAAAAGAAAATGACAACCACATTGACAGAGAGGGTATTGAGTACCCAATAGGGTGTGTTGTCATGACAGGGACATGGCTTAGAAGATAAACTATCAAGAATTTTGATGTTTGGTTGTTCAAGGACTTTGAAACACACAACCATATTATTCATTTCTTCAACCTTGTTGTTGCAACAAATATTCAATTGATTAAGTATCATGGTAGACCTCATAACAAGAATTTATGGAAAGTTCATGAATCTAACCATGAGGCAATATTGACACAACAAGAGTTAGAGCCGATCCAGCAGGCTCACTTGATTCTACAAGTTTTCAATGTGTTGGAGCATTACAATGAAACATGATTCTATGGTTTAGGGTAGAATGATTTTGAAAATTTTGTATATATCATTGCAAAATTGTTCTATATTTATTTTATGTATATATAAATGCTCATGAGCTGATTTGTGCATATTTAGAGGCCAAGTTTTGTATATTTAAATGACCATGAGCTGATTTGTGCATATTTGGATGCCAAATTTTGTATATTTAAATGACCATGAGCTGAATTGTGCATATTTAAATGCTAAAATTTGTATATTTAAATGGCCATGAGCTGATTTGTACATAAATAAAATTTATATTTAAATAGCCATGAGCTGATTTGTCCATATTTAGAGGTAAATTTTGTATATGTATTTTTTGTACTATTTGATTATAAATCCATAAATGGAATTTTGTGATGAACTTCGTATTTATGATTCTACTTGAAATTTTGTATGACTATTTATTAGTACATGTCCTAATTTTGTATGACTATGTATGATTATTTATGATAATTTTTTGGACTTAGGGCACTTGAGAGATAATGCTGGTAGGGTATGGCTGTGGATGTTCCAACGAGTTGGGATGCACAACTGCAACATGCCTACCATAAAAATTCCCACCCGAATGTTCTCATGTTGGTAGTTCATGCCCACAACAAATGGAATGAAACTTAGCCTATCTTGCAACCTTGCATTGCATGCATCTGACTATTTTCACACCAACTGAAAAAATGCTACCCTGTGAAAATGGCTCCGAGTCTTCAAAATCTGAGATAGGAAATTGTAGATGGGTCTCACATGACCCTATAGTTTCAAAAAAATCATTTGTATGTGTCTTGGATTCCAAGAAATAGTTGGTCAAAGTTCAACAAGTTTTTGGACTTAGGGCACTTGAGAGACAATGTCGGTAGGGTATGGTTGTGGACATTTCGATAAGTTGGGATGCACAATAGGAGCATGCCTACCATAAACCTTCCTAATTGGATGTTCTCATGCTAGTAGTTCATGCCCACAATGAACGAAATTAAACTTAGCCTATCTTGCAACCTTGCATTCCATGCATCTGCCGATTTTCAAGCAGTTTTTACCAAAATTGCAATGTCTCCTAAAGTATTGGGTGAAAAATGATGAAACCAAGTGCAAATGAAACTAGATTCACATATCTAACATTTTCAATAGGTCTTAGGTATTTATTTTATCCATACAATCCACACAACAAGAAAGAGCAGCAATATTATAGGAAAATACATTGAAATAGTCTCCAAATTGATTCCAACTTCATTCAAAACTTTAATACAAAGTTTTTCAACCCTTGGGTCATTTTGAAGAGGAATATTTATGCCCATAAAATTGGTTTCCATTATCCAACCAACCCCAAACTAATTTTTAACAACCTTTTTAAAAGTTGTCATTACAAGGCAAAAATTTGTCACGACAACTTTGACAACAATTAAGCAACTTTTACATCTTTTATCCAAATGACTCCAAACTTTCACAAATGACTTAAAATGATCATTAATGGTCACAAATGACCTTATTTAGATGAAACAACACAAAACAAGACAAAAACCCAAATTTGAGCATTGTGAGCATGAGGTTGCTCTTGCACCACTCACATTGAGAGATATAAAGGAAAGGAATCAAAAGCATCTGGTGATCATTACCATGGATAAAATGTGATCATAACTATTAATAATTTGTAGACAATAAAATGCTTGTTCTTTGTGGTATGCTTGGGGATGTGCTTAATATGTATTCTTAATATATAAAGCCTAATAGTGTCATATGCTATATATGTATATGTACATGTACATGTATATATCTATATATCTATGTATATGTATATATATGCATATATATATGTATATATATACATATATATATGTATATATATACATATGTATGCATACATATACATATATACATATGCATATATACATACATACATACATACATACATATATACATATATACATGTATATATGTATGTATGTATATATATATATATATATGTATGCATACATATGTATATATATACATATATATATATATATATGTATATATATATACATATATATGTATATAAATGTATATATGTATATATATGTATATATATGTATGTGTGTGTATATATATGTGTATATGTGTATATGTGTATACATGTGTATATGTATATATACACATACACACATGTATATATGTATATAATGTCTTGAGTAATTAAATAGTCAAATAACATATTCAATAATAGAATATATATCACAAAGAACTCTTAAGTCAATACCAATAAGAAGAATATATTTATATATAATACTTGTTACCACTGTTAGTATTTAAGAAGCTAAGAATTTAGTTGTTTCCAAAGAGGAGCAGTCTAAATGTAATCAATAGGATGATTCCCAACACAGGGTAGGGATCAACGTCTTGTAAACCTTGACGACATTGTCCCAATATAGGGTAAGGGCTAGGATCTGTAAAATTTGAGGGAGCCTATTGTATTTGGTCTCTAAGCACTTTGGTAATGTTCATATCCTCTCCTTCTTAAAACTAAAGTAGTAACAAAGGTTGACATTGAAGTTAGTAAGGAAGTTCTATCTAACAATGCATGTAAATTGAGTGGATAATTTGAGTATTCTTTGTGTCTCCATGAATTCATATGAATACTTCCTATGTTAAGGAGTTACTTTATTCTTGAGTGTATTTATGTCTTATGTATATTCATATATCTTATTATTCATGTGATCACTTCATTTTTTATATGTTTTCAACATATGTCTTTATGTGTGCCTCATGACTAAAGTGTCTTCCACCTATAAATATACACAAATACAATCTACATATTACAATATTTGGATGCACATCAATGATAAAATTGTCAAATAAATTCCATGTAATGATCATGATGCATACCACTATGCAAAGCCTATTGTAAAAATCAATAAATTCTATTGGATTCTAATTTGATAAATCCACAATATTATATAAATGGATAACATTTCAATTGTAAATATTTAAGTTTCAAAGTAAAAAGACAATCACACAATGACAAATTGAACTGAATATCAACATTTATATATATCAAAATGCACAATAATTATGTATGCATACAAAACCAACATATATATGCCAAGTCAATAAATTTTTTACAAAAATGTGGCATATGCCATGTCCAAATCGATATACAATAAAAATGTCAAATATATAAATGTATTGGTCCTTCAATGACCACAACTAACACTATATGATCCTATAGTTATGGTAGACTATCAAAATTGAGCCTCTTTTTGATGCAATACGTGGCTCTGTAGATGGTTGCACAACCATAATTCAAAAGCCAAATTAGATTCCTTTTGTAAAAAATAGCTCACAATTATTAAAATAACTATACGTTCAACTATAATTTCTTTGCAATTAAATTGTAGATTACCTCATGTGTTGATCTGGGATCAACTGGTTTTTCTCTCCTTGCCTTGTCAATCTTAGGAGTCCTTTTAAATTGGTACTTGAGAGGATCCATGTTGTGGCCAAACCGCAAAGGGGCCTATTGTAGGTTAAATATAATTAATACAAGGTATTAATATATATAGATCAAAAACACTTAAAATCTACAATATATAAAACAAAAGTGTACCAAAGCCTGGGATGCTTCTCTTGTTGACCTAGGAGGACTCACCATTGATGAAGCATCTATGGCTATTTCCTATATGAAAAATGATAATATTATAATTATCTAATGTTCACATGTACATGTGCATATAATCATCAAATCAAGAAAATAAAGTAGAGATACATACCTCTTCCCTCTCTTGATCCTTTGGCATATCAGGTGCATTAATCAATTCTAAAAAGCCCAATTGTTGTTGTATATAAAAGAGACTAATCAATCTACAAGTTCCAATTAATACTATATTAATCTTTTCAAACAAGTGTGTCATAAAAATGTGTTCAATTACCTTTTGACATTTAGGTGTCCTCGAGGATTTCTTTCACCCAGGAGGTGTCATAGACACACATGGGATACCCTAAAACAAACAAAATTAACACAAGAGATATTAGTAAATAATATTAAATAGAATTTAACAAATCTAAATTTAAATGTCTTGCATATTCAAAAAAATACATAAAAAAGAGGTGTGCAAAATATGATACCATATAGCTTTCTAGGTGAAAATCAATGGTTGAAACCGTGACATTATCAATCTAGGACATTTGATTCCCTAACAACGCTTATAAGACAAAAAATAAATATACATTAAAGAGAGTTAGTATATCTTATAATTTTTTTTTTGAATTCAAGGTACTATTCTATTTTAACATGTTACAAAATTTTTACCTAAGGTGTCAAAGTTGCAGCTACAACAACAGTGGGAGAAATATGAGATGGTGTATTAACACTAACTACTGCATCCTGAAACTCATATTGTTCATATCAATTTAAATCAATATATAAATAAAAAAATATTTACATTTACAATTTTTAAGTGATTAATAAATAAAATGTTATCAATTCAAATCAACACACCCATGTCTGCTACTGACAAACACCATATCCATCAAATCATCACTTGGTGCTAGCCTGACATCTAGCCCCACAACATGTACATAGATGGGATGTGGAACCATCTGCACTGGCCTTAGTATCTATCCTAGAGCATATACCTAAACAACTGGGACATACATGTTGAATGATCTCACCAAGGCTAGATGGTTCAACTGTTGCATCATCATCTGGGCCAAGAGGATGTGATAACTGTGTGCAATATTAAATGATGACATCAGTCAATGCAGTGGATCCCTGAAGAGTCTGTACCTCCATAGACTCTTTTAGGGCTACCAGGACCGTGACATGGACCACAAGTTTTGCTGCTAGAGGGATGCAATTTTGGGGGTTTAGTACCCTTTGGGCTCTAGGTCTATCCTAGGCAAAGTCTCCACCTCTACCTAGAAGTCTCTCATATCAAAATAGTTTGGCTTCTGATTGAGGATAAACTCACAATATAGTTTCCTCAAAAAATATAATGGAACCTAAAAATTATTACAAGGTGGTTTGTCAAAGACCATCCACCACATATTCCAAAAAGCATTTTTAATTGTAAATGGTTACACCAGTGTATAGAAAACCTCTTTGAATTAAGAGGTAAGGTCTCATTAGTTTTGGGGTCATTAAAAAGAGCACATATTTGTGCTTTACTTATCATTTTTTTCACTTCATCATAGGACAACCCACTAGCATAAAACACATGACATCGATCCATATAGCTTCCCCATTTTGTAACTTGTTTGGAGACTTCATTGGCACTATTAGCCATTGATTCTAAGGTTGTGGCAAGGGATGCATGATGTTCATGCTTAGATGTCTTCAATCTATTAACCAATCAGGTTATTTTGGCAGTGTTTTGTGTTAATTGATTTATCAAATCCTCCTATGTCATTTGTGAATGGTCTATTGGAGGAGATGGAGGGTTTGTATCTTGAGGATTTGGCTATGGGTTCTCTTGTTGGTTATTCCCTAAGTTCTCATGAGGTATGTTTTTTGAGAATCTGACATAAATTTATAACAAAAACAAAAACAATGAAATCACACTCAATTTCAAATAAAATTAATCAAATACATAAAATGGATTAAAAAAAAGTTTAATACCTCTTTGTTGCCTTGACATTGTGAATGGTTTTTGTTAATAAAAGCTCGTTCATGTATTGTAGGCTAGAAAACCCTCCATGCTCTTCTTGTGCGACCGTGAGTGAAAATGACCCATTTGGTTGCAGTGAAAAAAATTATTGTCAGAAAAATATGAAAGGATTTTTCTAAAACTAAAATTCTTTTGTATTTTTTAAATCTAAAACCTGAACACATTTTAGGCTCAGTAATATGAGCCTTAACATGAATAGGTTATTTAAATTTTTAAATAACCCGTTCGCGTTATTAGTTTTTATAAGTTTTTTTTAGAGGGTGTACACTTTTTTGTACAACAACTTTGTGCACTTACCTATACATGAAATAAATAAGTGGTTGTGGAATTTGAAAAACCATTAAATTGTAGTTTTCTCTTTGTTGGATAATGAAAAGAAAGTGGATGACTATTTATATATAGATGTAGCTCGCATTGGGTGAACCTCGTTAAATCTTTGCGTTATTGTGAATTGTTATTTTTATCTCTTTTATTCTAAATTATATTTAATATTTTTATTGCTCCTGTCTATCTAAACCTTAACAATTGGTATTAGAGCTATATATTTTGGTCATTTGGTATGAGATTTAAAATTCAAGTGGGAGCAATGGCAAAATGAGACAAGTTTAAGGTTAAAAAGTTCAATGAACAAAACTACCAACTATTGAAGATTCCAGTGGAAGACTATCTATATTAGAAAGATTTTTTCTCATCATGGGTGAAAAATTAAAAATATCATCAAATATGATAAATCCATAATGGGAGATTCTAGATAGAAAGTGTAGCAAGGAAAAAGCACAAAGTTGTGTCACACTTTTATAAAGGAAATGGCCAATGCTAAGTCAACTTTTTAAATTGAATCAATAGAAAGTGAAATATATGTTTTAAATTTTGAAATGATGTGAACTAATAAAATGTATTTTTTTGTGTATTTTATGTTTGTAATTTTAAAAAAATTAAAAAAAATTTATTTGAATATACTTTCTTATAAAGTAAACACTATAATTTAGTCGCTGATAAAATGCTGAAATTGAAGTTACATGAGGTGTCACACTTCATATAGTAAATTTTTTGATATTTTTCTTCAACTTTCTTGTATAGATTGATAACTTGAAACTTTAGTGCAAAAAAATATTTTTAACTATTTTTTATGTATACATATATTTTTCAATAAATTTGAAAAGCTGCGTGTATTGAAATATAAGTCTTTCCATTTAGCATCACTGTAGTGTCCTAAATTGCATCCAATACATTTTTGACACTTACACATGGCGCCCAATGCATTAATGACAAACTCATGATCAAAATTCTACTATTTTGACATCATGGGCTCAAAAGAAAAAGTGCCTCAGTATCCTCAAAAACCCCTTTGGGCTTATCTTTGGTCAGACGTAGGCGTGACGCATGGACGTCCTCACACCACGTTAACATCCTGATAAACCCACAAAATCTTGAATCTGGTAAAGAATCGGACGTTGGCCGATGTGTGTCCTTTTGCTCGTGTTTTTTCGTAACAGCTCTCCACACCTCCTTTGAGTTTAAAAACCCTTCCTAGCTCATTTGGAGGGGCTCCCTTTTGGGGTTCTTGGCTCTTGGCTCTCATATTGCACTCTTGTTCTCATATTTCTCTCTACACTCTCTTGGACACACTTCTACCAACATTAAGCTACAACTATCCTATAGAAAAATCTTACCAACAAGCACGTACCAAGGGCTTTGTCATGCTCATATCTCAAACAAGAGAGATATGGCTACACACCTTGTCTTCTCTTTATCTTTTATCATTGCATGCAATATATATTTTTCATATTTTGATTGTATCTATTATCTAGGTGTATTCATATTTCCAATTTACCAATCTCCACATTACATGTAATAGGTGTTTGCTTCCATTAAGCAAAGTATAGTTTCTATTTGCATCTTTCCAATTTTCCAAATTACCAAGTTTCCAATTTATTTTTCCAATTTATCGATCTAGTTGTCTATGGTGGTGGGAATACCTAAATGGGGGTCTGATTGAGACAGGCCCTATACAACCCCCAACATTTTCCCATCTCAATGTGTGTAGGTGGTGAACAAGACCTGCACATGGAAAAGTGCACACAAAAGCATTTCTAAAACCTTTTGTTCGTGGGCTGTATAGATGAAAGCATACTAAGTTGGCGTCTACACCTTGTGCTGAAGTTCGAAAACCCAAGGGTTCCTAGACTCAGGGGTATATTCTGCCTTCAATCTTGCACTATTCTGTAACTCTAGTTTTTTGCACTTTATGATTTTGGCATTATAATTCTATTATTTATTTCCATATCATAGTTAGTTTAGTTGTTTGTCATCCCCTAGCTCATCTTAGTGCCAGTTCGAAGAGGTGGCAGTGGACTGATTTGTCCTGCAAGATTCATCATCTTGGATGGGACAAATCTCCTCCCAAAATTTTGGTCAAATCAACATGAATGCCTAATGTTGGATCTTTCCTATTAGAGTTCAATGCCTTCAGTAAGGCATTCTTTGAGGATGACTTTGACATGTTGGATGAAGTTTTAGATGACTTCCTAGAAGCACCTCTTCCCAAAAGAGATGTAGAGGGAAAGTCATCCTCCACAAAATCCTCTCTCAAAGGTGAAGAGTCTGCTAATGTTATTGTTGTCTTCGTAGCTCCACAAAGGCCTAAGAGACCTTACATCCATGTGACTATAGTAAGTCCTTCTCCCAAGAAAGTTAAGACCATTAGTGGGAAACCTTTCAAAGGAGAAACTTCTAACTTGTACACTAGATTCATACAATCCAAGCAATTGTCTCATGATACCATTGCTCACATGTACAATACCTGAAATAATAAACAAGCTCTTGAGAAACCACAAGCTTCTTTACCTCCTTCTCAACCTAGCCCTCCTAAGGCACCTTTACTGGTGGATAAGAGACCTAGTGACTACAATCTTATTGAGAAACTTAAGGTTACTCGGACTATGATCTCACTATGGGATTTTCTTCAAACTACTCTGGTGTACCAAGGTATGCTATAGGAAGCCTTGCAAAAGATCTTGCTACCCTCTTCTATGAGACCGGCAAGCGTGAATGCGTTGATGGATCATATTCGTGCACCAAATATTACTTTCTATCTGCATGAACTGAACCACCTCCCGAAGTAAGAATTTTAGCGGATCCTCTAATGATAATTGTCCATATAAATGGCATTGGTATTAGATGAACACTTGTTCATATAGGTTCTGCATTAAATGTTTGTGATTTAGATTTGTTGCCAAAAATCAAGGTGGACCCAAATCCTTTGGCAACATCCTCCTTGTTCATTCAAGGATTTGACAACAGTGGTAAAACTACTATAGGGACTGTCATACTCTCCTTGAAGGTCAGAGCTGTCACTATCCCAACCCTTGTGCATGTGATGCCAGACCATTTGTCATATAACCTCCTTTTACATAGACCATGGCTTCATGTTTTGGGAGTTTTTTCATGTACACTTCATGGATCTGTGAAGTTTGTAGCTAATAATTAAGCTATCACAGTTAAGGCTGATCTTGAGGCTATGCAGTTATGTCAAATAGCAGCAGTTGGTCAACCTTCTGTTGCACCTTCATTTCAAAATTATGTACCCATTTTATCTTCTTTGGTGGCAAATTCTACCTCTATTTAATCCCCTAAAAATGAATAATATAAGAAGGAAGAAGTCATTAAAATGCAAGATGTTGTGAAAGAGAGATCATCCGAGGAGAAGGATTCTTCAAAAGGAAAATCCCGAAGATAGATCCTCCTGAAGTGCAAACATTGGAGTCTACTTCTAATAAGTCTCCTCCAGTTAAATCACCTTCTCCATAAAAAATGAATGCATGCTTAGGTGATGATTGGGGTTCTTTGGATTTCATTGACTCTCATGTTGGTGAGTATAAAGTAAATCTTGTCCATATGAGTTTTCCCAAGATCTCATTCACCTCGACTACAAAAGTTGATTATGCATCCATAAATCTAGGTGATACTTATCATGTTGATCACCTCTTCTATACAAAATCAGCATCATTCAAGGAATTACACATTTATGGTCCTAGATATAAGCTTGTATCTCATCTTGGCTATGATGGAAAGGGTTGTGGAGCCAATGATCAAGGTATTCAAATTCCTTTAGAAGCCAAACCTCATCACTACAACACTAGACTGGGATACCATCATATGGGTCGAAAGGTGAAACCATGTTTAACTGTTGACATGATCTCGATCAACCCCCTTCCTCTCAAGCTTGTTCATCCATAACTTATAGATAGTGATGCATCACCTAACAAAATTACCTTGGACTTGTTCCCTTCTGAAGAATCCTTGAAGGAATTTCTAGGAGTATACGAGGAGCTACCCTCTTATCATGATAAATGTTGATTCCCTTACTTTCTGAATACCCAAACATATTTTGGGGAATCTGTTGCATAGGGGGCACCTTTATCTTGCACTGAAGAGAAAATATGCACATCACATCCAAGAGACCATAGTGCACTCCTTAGTGGGGAAAGTACCGATGTCATCATGAGTGATAAGACCCCTGACAATGTTATCAAAGTTGGAAAATTCTTATCTCTTGAGGAATTCATAAAATATTCTGATCTTTTACCTCAATTTCCTAACATCTTTTCTTGGTCTTATGAAGAGATGCCCGACATTGATGATTCTATTCTTGTACACAACATTGAGCTTAGTTTTGATGCTAAGCCAATGAAGCAAAAGATTTGAAAGATGAATCCCAAGGTGGCCTTATTAGTCAAGACTGAGATAGAGAAGCTCTTAAAAGGTGGCTTTATCTGTCCCATTGACTATTCAACTTGGATCTTGAATATTGTCCTGGTAAGTAAACCCGATGGTCAAATTCGTATCTACATTGACTTTTGGGATGTGAAAAAAGCTTTCCTCAAGGATGACTTTCCACTCCCAAACATTGACATGATCATGGATTTAACCACAGGTTATGCTCTACTTTCTTTCATGGATGGCTTCTCGGGTTAAAATCAAATTCGTATTAACCCAGAAGATCAATATTAAATTGCTTTCACAACCTCCTGGGGACCCTTTTGCTATGTTATCATCTCATTCGGGCTGAAAAATGCAGGAGCCACCTATTAACAAGCCATAACCTTGATATTCCATGATTTCATCCATGGAATATTGACTTTCCACTCCCGATGATGACTTTCCACTCCCGAACATTGACATGATCATGGATTTAACCACAGGTTATGCTCTACTTTCTTACATGGATGGCTTCTCAGGTTAAAATCAGATTCGTATTAACCCAAAAGATCAATATTAAGTTGCTTTCACAACCTCCAGGGGACCCTTTTGCTATGTTATCATCTCATTCGGGTTGAAAAATGTAGGAGCCACCTATTAACAAGCCATAACCTTGATATTCCATGATTTCATCCATAAGATCTTAGAAGATTATGTTGACGATATCTTGGTGAAGTCTTTAGCATGTAGAATGCATATAAAAAATCTTCGTCTGGTCTTTTAAAGGCTTCAACTATATAAGATGAGACTAAATCCCCTCAAGTGTGTCTTTGGTGTGGATGCTGGAAAACTTATGGGTTTCATTGTCTCCCACCAAGGGATTGAAATAGATACAGATAAAATCGATGCAATCGTGAACATGCCACCACCTAAGAATATCTCTCAGATTTGTTGTTTGTAAGGGAAGATTCAAGCCATTCGCCGATTTGTAGCATAATTGGCTGATCGTACTCTCCCCTTTATGCAACTATTGAAGAAAGATACCCATTTCAAGTGATATGAAGAGTGTAAAAAATATTTCAATTTCATCAAAGATTACTTGGCTAATCCTTCCATTTTGATGCTAGGTATGTCTGATAGACCTTTCTTCATGTACATTTCTACCTCATCTCACGCTCTGGCACCTTTGTTATCTCTACATGATGATGAAGGTCAGGCAAGAGCAGTCTATTACATTAGTCGTACTTTGATAGAGTATGAAACCCAATGTTTAGCTATGGAAGAGCAATGTTTATCTCTTGTCCTTGTGACTCAGAAGCTAAGACATTACATCCTTCATGTAGAAATGAGGGTCATTGCTAAGAATGATATCCTTAAGCACCTCTTCACAAAGTTTGATCTCTCTGGAAGGCTGGCCAAGTGGGTGATGTTGCTCTCTGAATTTGACCTAAAGTTTATAACTCAGAAGTCAATCAAAGGGA
This sequence comes from Cryptomeria japonica, assembly GCF_030272615.1. Lineage (NCBI taxonomy): Eukaryota > Viridiplantae > Streptophyta > Pinopsida > Cupressales > Cupressaceae > Cryptomeria > Cryptomeria japonica. The sequence continues at coordinate 170,428,615 of NC_081408.1, read as the reverse complement.
AAGTCATTTCTGATCAATTGGTCGATGCCCCCTCAGATTAATCCTTTCCTACCTTGAACCTCTTCTTTGATGAGGATGTGTTGGTCATTGATCATGACTCCTTATGGGGCATGTATTTTGATGGATCAAGGTGTCAAGATGGCTCAAGAGCGGGTGTAGTCTTTGTTTCACCTAAAGGAAAGATAATCCCTCTCTCATTTCATTTAGAATATCATTGTACCAACAAAATCATTGAGTACGAAGCCTTGATTGCAAGGCTCCATCCCATGATTGCCATGGCAGTGAAAAACATGTGCATCCATGGAGATTCAAAACTTATTGTAAACCAGGTTACAGGTGCTTATTGTGTTAAGAAGTTGAAGTTATCCCAGCATAAGGATTTGGTATTAACTATACTGAAATAGTTCCCTACTTACATGATTGATAATATCTCACAGAGTCAAATCATCATGCGGATGCAATGGCAAGCATCGCTTCCCTTGTAGGCTCAGACTTTGGTCAAGATGAATACCGCTTCGTGCTACAAGTCCTCCACTCTCTGGTTGTATCGGATCAAACCCAATTTGATAATCTCATGTGTGCCCATGTTGACTTACGAGAATGGTTCACACACATTTTCAATTACCTAAATATTGGAAGCTTTCTTGATGATTCCAATAAAAGTTCACGTGTGCAGATTCAGAAGTTGGCTGCTCGCTACATTCTCTTATCTAATATTATTTATAGGAGATCATCTAACAGTCTTCTTTTGCGTTGTTTGACAAAAGCTGAAATACCCCTTGCCCTTCAAGATGCCCATTCTGGCTCTAGAGGTGGACATTTTAGGGGAAAATATTTGATCCATAAATTAATCTACATGGGGTTTTACTGGCAAACAATGGAAAAAGATTCCATTTCTTTTGTCAAGAAGTGCCCCCAATATCAACAACACAACAATTTGATTCAAGCTCCAATGTAGAAGCTCTATAGTCAAGTTTATCCATTGCCTTTCCATACATGGGGGTTGGATATCATCAGTAAACTATTCCCCCCTTCGTCTAACGGTCATGTCTTCATCATTACCGCTATAGATTATTTTACAAAGTGGGTTGAAGCCATACCGCTGAGATAGACTATTGTCGATATGATTTGTGGCTTTATTATGGACAATATTATTTCTCACTTTGGTTTACCTACTACTCTTGTCTCTGATAATGGTACACCATTTAAGAATAAAGAGGTTAAGTAGTTTCTTAAAAAATTCCATATCTAGCAATGTTTCTCTACACCTTATTATCCTCAGTCCAATGGTCAAGCAGAAGCATCTAACAAGACCATTGAGTAAATCTTACGTAAGACCTCTACTAAACATGGTAAGGACTAGCATGTGCAATTAGTGTATGTGTTATGGGTTTATCTCATGAGTGTTCTTACAACTACTGGAACAACACCCTACAACCTCATGTATGGTGTTGATGCTATCATGCCCCTCAAATTGGAGATTTCGTCCTTACGCGTCTCCTTGAAAGGGGCAATCTATGATGACTCTTACCATACTCCTTGTCTAAATCAACTTGATTTGTTAGATGAACACCATCTAAAATCCCATCAACACCTCCAAGCTTATTAGAAGTCTCTATCTAGACAATATAACCAAGGTGTGTTACTCCGAACCTTGAAAATAGGTGACCTAGTTATTTATGAGAATCAAAGAAACATCAACGCACCACCTAATCAAAGAGGGAAGTTCAACCCAAACTAGTTAGGTCTATATATCATCACCTCTATTTATGGTTCATGTGCCTATAGTTTATCCTCCATGGATGGTACCCCTCTTAAAGAACTTATCAATGTGACACACCTAAGTAGGTACTATGCATAGAAAATGTGTAGTATGTGTCGTACGCGTGATGCCTAGATCTTTATGGTAGTCACGTCATGATACGTATACCTTCATTAACACAACATTCATTTCTATGTTATGGAGTGACTATGCATTTTTACATCCACGTGTGTGTGTGTGTGTGTGTGTGTGTGTGTGTGAGCATGTGTTCTATCCATACAAAGATCATCATAAGGTTTAATCATGCATATGTATATACCAATGTGTAAATTAAATCATGATGTGCATCTAATCTAACTCATCCATCACATGAGTATACATAATGAACATATAAAATAGAAATCACATCCATCCATGATAACACAAGGCAAGATACAAAATGACGAATCTCATATGTGTGTGTGTGTGTGTGTGTGTGTGTGTGTGTGTGTGTGTGTGTGTGTGTGTCATGTATGATGTCAAATCAATGTACATGTATTGCATCACTACAAAAACACGTGATGTTGTCATATGCGTCTCTAAAATACATAAATACATTTGTGTATATACATTAAAAGTTGTTGTACATAGAGTAGATAAAAAATGTCTCTTGACCCCTTTGGTGGGCAGGTCCCTAAGGTCACTGGCGCTGGAGGATCCTAACCTTGGTGAGGGGGTTGTCTCACTGAGGTGGACTACGATCCCGTGACAGTGGTGCTCCTCTATCATGTGCCCCTCAACTCCCCTCGTAGCTCTGCTATGGTCTCTCACTACATCATTAACTCCTCTTGTACAACCATCTCTCACTGACGCGATGCCTCTAGATCAGCCCTCAACTAACGCACTCGGGGGGTCGTCCAAGTGAGTTGTGACACCCTACTGGGCGACATCTGCCTATTGATGGAGGTCATCATCCTGGCTTTATAGAGCATCACGTTCCCTCTTGGCACTCTTGACTTGCATCACTGCCTATTCTCTCTCTTTGAGGATGGCATGAACCTCCAGCAAGGCCTGGTCTTGCTACCCTATCACAGTGGTTAGTTGCGTTGCTCCCTGCACCAACTCCAACCGACCCTCCTCGTATGTTGTATGTAGTCATGCTATAGGTTTGAACAACTGATCATGTCTCCCTATTGTTTGGAGGGGCCGATAGGTGTCCAACATAGGACCCCAGGTTTGTACATCAGGAACAATCTCCGCAAGCGCCTGGTGAATAAAACAGCCAATCGGCAACGCTCTCTACAAAAACAAAGCATTTCTACACCATTATCTATAGTATCAAAAAACCTTTATATCTATACAAGTGCATAAATGTATGTGCAAAGAAAATCTAAAGTACATCAACGAAAATCAAAGCACATACCAAGATCACCCCTCTGCCAATATGGATCCCATGGAGGTACCCTGGTAGTGGATCCCTTTGCAGTTGCTGTTTCTATTGTTGGTGGCACAAAAGGTGGTGCAATTGGTTATGGTGGGAGCCTCTTGGTAGCAGGAATGGGTCTGTCTAGGCTCAAGCTCTCCACCTGCTATCTCTTTCATAGCCTCTCACCCTCATTGTTTGAGGAGGATTGATCATCGTCACCTCCCAAATCTTCGACATCTCCTCTTGTTGTGCTCGATGGAAAGATTGGTACCAAACCTACCCTACCCCACCATCCTACAAAACCTAGTGTGACTCCATCATCATCTATGTCTAGTTGTGGTGCAATGTCATCATCATCGCTACCCTCATAACTATCTTGTACATCTCCTAGGGTAGGGCAAGGCAGGTCCTGTGGCCGTAATGCACTCCTGGCCGATCGTGCATATGTGGGTCTGATAGGTGAGATAGTCTACACCTATCCAAATTGTTGCATCCATCACCACCATTAGTAAGGTATCATGACATGATCTTGGTGACCAAGTAAGAAGTGGTCCCACTACATCCGAGGGAGCTGTGTGCAGTCTATAACCCAAATCCCCATGTCTCAGAACAACTGCCAGATGACATCTCTGATCTCAAGTTGATCTAGAGTGACCCTCCAAAACATAATCTCTCATGTCTGCCATCCATCACACCATAATGGGTATGCATGTGCTTGTGGCATGTCTAATGACATGGGTGCTGGAAATCTAACTACCCACATACAGGTGATATGGTTAAAGACCCAGAACTATAAGAGGGTGCATGCTGTGAGACTCTAGTACTCATGGTGCATGTATTGGGAGAGCTCATAGTAGAGGTGGGCTAACATGCTACGACCCCACACGTACATTGTCTGCCTCTCCTCCATCTCTCATATTAGAGGCATGAACCCCACAATCAACTCTGAGCCTGGATCGTTTGTTAGCACCCATCATGCAATGTTCACTATCATAATTATGCATCGTACCAAGGGATCTGGCACTCACCCCTAGCCCAACGCTCTTAGATACATATGCCTCGTGGCGTCAATCCTACGCCCTAGGGCCCACTCTTGGTATCTGCCTAGCTCCGTGATAGATATTATGGCCAATGACACCCACTCCCCCTAGATGGTAAGTTGAAGGATGCGGTACACATCGATCAAAGTCACTGTCATCTCCCCCATTGACAGATGGAATGACATGGTGTTTTCATACCATCTCTCCATCAATGCTTGTAGCATCAAGGCGTGGAACTGAAACTTAGGTAGAGTGAACGTCCACCATAGACCTACTCTCTGAAGAAGTCATCTATTGGCCACCGATAACTCCTCTGCCCGACCACGTAAAGTCTGCAATAGATGCCCCAAAGTGTGCTCCCGCATCTTGGGCAATGTTTGCACATAGCAAAGCAATTATATCAATCTCCATCTTTATTACTTTGTTGACGCTTGGGTGCCCATAAGATGTCAATTTTTCTTATGGATGACAATACCCCAGTTGGATGCTAGCGGGTTGTCCAAATGAACATGCCTATCGAAGATGAAAGGGCATTGCCTGGATGATAGTGAATCTGTTGGATGCCTGTGTAGCTGTCCAAACTAAAAATATCCAAAAAATGCATAGAATGACAAATTAGCACGTGTTTCAAACCATACCTAGATGGGCTCATCGCCCTGCTTAATCATGGTCCACAACTCCTCAATCCTGCTAACTTGGTGCTCTCATCTGCGTGGCATTTTCGCTCAGACTCTATTCAAATCTTAGCTAAAATGACCCTCATCGGGGCCCACCTTTGAGCATATAGCCTAAATTTTGCCCAAATTTTTTTTCTTTCTCCTTTTGGGATGATTTTGGCTCATTTTCCTTCCTATTTTCCCCACCTCGCTAGGGAAAAAATATGAGGGGGCATATACTTGCCTTTATCAAAATTTTCCTTTCTATCTATACTAACGCTCCTTAAGCATTCTTCTCGCTGAAGTAGCTTCCTCCTGTTGGGACTCATTAAATTTGAGTCAAGTTTTGAGGCCCAATTCAAATTTTTGCTTTGCATTTCCCAATGAGTCAGTTTGAATGGCCTAGTTAGAGAGAGGGCAAAATGGAGCCAATTGATTTTCAAAGGGTAAGACTTGGGAAGCATGTCCTACACCTTTCATTTGGCCTATGCATTGATGTGCAACTTTCATAATTCAGTTTGGATAAGTTTACTAGGTACCCATTTCGAGGGGTGAGCTGAAAGTGCATTTTAGGCGCAAATGCAGATTTTATTGAGTAGCCTACTTTGGGTGTTTACATCTTTTGCCCTGTTCATTTTCATGAATAATTTCAAAGTGGATTTAATTTTATGTATAAATGTGAGTTAGCATGCAAAATTTCAAGTCTTCATGAATCCATTTGCTCAGTTTACCAAGCTCAAACTGTTTGTAGTTTGTATGTTTTGGCAAGTCCCTGTTTCGACAGCTAGTCGGAGCCCTGTTTCGCATAAGTGTAAAAGTTGCCTCAGTGAGTGTCATGTCAGAATGTTTTCTCCAAGTTATTATTGATATAAATGATGAGCTATGTTTCCAGTTTCAAGCTCCTTCCAATCCATTTGATCAGTTTTCAAAAGGGTCTATTGAGCCATCTTTTTCAGTGATCCGTACTTTCGGTGTTATATCAGTTAATGTAGCCATTTTCATGAGTGCACCGTTTGCACCCAATCAGGATTTTGGTCAAATTGAGAATTCTAAGTTTTAATAAGTACTTCAAGGTACATTTGTTTCAAATTTGAGGGTCTACGAAGGTTGTTTGATATTTTTGAGAAAGGCATCATGTGTTGCCAGAACATTGACTTCATCAGGTCCGCAGTGTCGACAAAGCCAGTTGGTCATTTTTGCCAATTAATATATCTTCACTTGGGAATCATATTGAGAAACCGTTTGGTAGAATTCATGCTTGTATATCAAAGTACATGCCTGTCAGACGGTGAGGTCCAGAAAGGTGTTTAGACTGACTTGAAAATTACGTCTTCCCGATTAAATGCGAAAATGTGGCGTAAGTGCCTGAAAATTGCAAAACTCAATCTGATGATCCGAGAATGATGCCGATCAATTCTAGAGGTAATTTTAAGGTTCCTAAGGTATTTTGGAGGTCAGTTGCATGAAAATGAATTTTTTTTTCAGTCGGACCTGCTTTGGGGCCCGACCTGGCCTATGCCCTTACATTGTTTTTATTGGTGATTTTTGTTTACTGGGGGAATTTCAGAATATTCAAATGATGATGCAAATCACCAAGTCAAAAGTCAAGAAAAGGATAGTTAATGAGTGTTTGGGGAATATATGATCATTCATTAGGCATAAAACTTGGTGTATATTTTCATTTATGGGTGGTGCAATCAGGTTCCTTAGTATAAAGAAACACCATAAAAGTGGCTGCAGGACACTAGAGAATTTGTTGTGATAGGATGTTTTGCCATTGCCAAACTTGGACAGAATGAAGATGGTGATTACCAAAGTCCAATAAGTGATCCTGATCAGAGATTTGTTTCTTTCATGGCCCCTCTTGCAATTGGCCATGTAATTATTGCAGTTATTGTTACCCCCCAAAAAATGGCAGGGATAAGTGCCCAATCCTCCTGATGGCATGACATGGACACTAGGGGAATTTACTAATCTCTTCCTATCAACATTGAAGTCCCTTTCTAAAGATGTTGTTGGTTTTAAAAGTATAGCTGCATATCACAGTGGTCTTAATATTAACCCATTGGTAACAAGTGAGGAGGCAGATGATGGTCTTCACAAGGATTTACATGCCAGTGTGCCAATACGAATCCGCAACAAAAGCTTTGTTGATTACATTTTCACATGTAGTTTGGAAGTGGCTGCCTCCTCTGATCTTCCCATGCAAATACACATAGGTTTTGGAGACACGGACTTGGACTTAAGACATGCAAATCTTCTCCATCTTCAGCCAATCTTGGAAGATGATCATTTTAAAAATTGTCATATTGTTCTTCTTCATACATCTTATCCATATTCAAAGGAAGCATCCTATTTATCTTCCGTTTATCCACAGGTCTTTTTGGACTTTAGCCTAGGAATACCAAAACTCAGTGTTTATGGGATGTGCTCTGCAATTAAGGAACTTTTAGAACTGGCTCCATTGAACAAAGTGATGTTCAACACAGATGGATATGCATTTCCTGAAACTTTTTACCTTGGCACCAAATGGGCACGTGAAGTAATTACATCTGTTCTTCTCGATGCTTGTGATGGTGGGGATCTTTCCATTCAGGAAGCTATTGAAACTACACAAAAAATCTTAAGAGGCAATGCAATCAATTTCTATAAGTTGGATGAAGATACGACCCAAATTATGAAGTCTAAGGTGGTTAATGTAGCAGCTGATTATCACACTCAATATCTAGAAATGAAAGAAGGCACTGTGCATAGGTTACCCAAATCATTGGATGAGGCTGTCATAGCTCTTAAAAGAATGAAGTTTTGAAGAGATTACTTGGTGACAAACTTGTAGGTGTCGTGATTGCAGTTCGTGAGGCTGAAATTCAAATTCAGGCAAATAATCCAGCATTGGTGAATGATTTAATCAATAGGTATTGAAATTCGAGAAATATTTGTTTAGAAAAATGGCAAGGTGCCATTAAAACTCAGAGATTGCTTCAAAAAATGCATTTTCAAGGCATAAGCCTTAATCCCACATTGGCTAGGTGGGAGGAACTTTTGGTATTTATAACTAAAGTTATACCCATCTAATATGTCAAAGCCACAAAGGGCTTTTGACGCAAGGTGCTAAGGGCGCCCAAGGCAGACCCCACACGCGTGGACATGGATCCCAAGGCGACTGAGGAGGCTAACTGAGCGACGACCAGGTGGACCCCATGCAGGCATGGATCCCGAGGCAGGTGAATTTTGCAGAGGAAGAGTAGATTAACGAGTGAGCATGTTGAGGAGATCGGACGGTGCACGTGAATTCACGAAAGAAAGATGATTGCCAGTTAAGGTCTGCGAAATGGCAAAAAGCTCAGGCCAAAAATGAAGGTTAAAGACCATGCAGGTTCAGAAGATTGGATGGCTCGGTCCCGTCGAGGTGTCGCTGACTTGGTGCATAGGTGGCGGTGACGTAGCGTTCAGTTGGCCAACACATGGCGCACAGGTGGCGATGATGTGGCGGACAGGTGGCACCCAATGGACCCCATCGACCAATTAGAGACTGCCACATGGCAGGGCATCAAGCCAAAATCAGAGCCACAAATCAAAGTTAAAATCAGATTAAATATATAGTTGAGACTATATAGAAAATTGAAAAATTTAAATGATTGTGCACACGAGTGATTAATTCGCCCAGAGGTCTATTTTTGGCCAAAATATGAAGTATTATATATTGCTAGAAAGCTCTTGAGATGAGGAATGTAGTTATGAAGTTTGTTTCAACAAATATTAGATATTTTGAGAGAAGTTTCCATGGGAAAGAGAACGGGATTGAAATTCAGTTAGAAAAAAGGACACTTGGCAGTGTGTTATGCAGATCTGATTTTTCCCTTTTCCTTCTTATTCTCATTTTATTCTCATTGTAAGGGTCCAGAATTTTGGAGGAAGTGCTCCACTTTTCATGGCTTCCATTTCTAAACTTCTTGACCCAAGTTTGTAAGATTCTTTGGTTTGTTTCAGGGGACAAAGTTTATATTGCAGGATAGCATATGTCTTCTAGTTGCAAAATCTTACTTGTGTCAGGCATGAGTAATTTCCCACAATATTGTCTCTGTATATGTATTTCATTATTATGAATTCAATCCTCAAGGAGGATGAAATTTGTCAATTTCAAGGAGGTTGTGTGATTGTTTGTGGGTATCCTTCATTAAAGGTTTTAAACTCTATGATCAGTCATGAATAAATGAAATATGTGTCCCAAATTTGATGATTTTGTGAATAGATTGAGTAATGCATTAGTGTAAGGTGTTAATGCAGGAATATCATTTAAGGAGAACCAATTTGTGACTAGATGCACATTTGCAGTTCTGTGTGTGTGACTCTGTTGCCCAATGAACAAGGCACCGGTCTTTCAGATTTGGGGATAGTATCAGATTAATTCAAATTAAAGACAAATCTATTTCCCTTTATGTTTAGGGGTTTGTGTTCTATCCTTCCAAAGCTCCATTTCATCCATTATTTGTACAAGATCTAGCCAATTTGTATGTGTTATCTAATTTGTTGAGCTTGTGGAATGGTTTATCTGCTTCATTGATGCTATCATGGTGAATAAATGAGTTAATTCCATGCATCAAGGGTGTCCCTCCCTAGGTCCAGCAGAACCTGAAGTGTAGGAGTATCAATTAGGGTCCTGTGTTATGTTGTCCCAGCCCTGATGTGTTTCATAGATTGAAATTGGCCATTTCATAGAAGGATTGTAGGTGTACTTGGGTTAATCACTTTTGGTGAACAACACCTCCATTTTTTGTGCTGACAAAATTTTCAAGTTTTGTAGTATGGAATTCATTGTGTGGAATACTATGGTTCCTCTTGGAGATTTGGGGCCATTGCCCATGATTGCCTACTTGACCTCTGCGACCCCTATAGTATCCTTTTTGGGCTAATTATTTATTGTACCTATTGCATTTATTGCATGGCATGGGCTTAATGAATGAATTCTTTTGAGCTACTATAGTGCGACTGATCCCTTGAGCTGATTAGTCCACTAAAGTGGGGGCAAAATGTAGTGTCCTAAATTGCATCCAGTATATTTATGACACTTATGCATGGCACCCAGTGCATTAATGAAAAACTCATGATCAAAATTCTACTATTTTGACATCATGGGCTCAAAAGATAAAGTGCCTCTATACACCTCAAAAACCCCTTTGGGATTATCTTTGTTTGAATGCAGGCACAATGTGTGGATGTCCTCGCATTGGCTAATGGATGTCCTTTGGCTCATGTTTTGTCATAATGGCTCTCTGCACCTCCTTCGAGTTTAAAAAATCTTCCTAGCTCATTTGGAGGGGTTCGCTTTTGGGGTTTTTGGCTCTTGGATCTCATATAGCACTCTTGTTCTCATATTGCTCTCTACACTCTCTTGGACGCACTTCTACCAACATTAAGTTGCAACTATCTTGTAGCAAAATCTTACCAACAAGCACAAACCAAGGGATTTATCACACTCATATCTCGATCAAGAGGGGTTTGGCTACATGCCTTATCTTCTCTTTATCTTTTGTCATTGCATGCAATATATATTTTTCATATTTTGATTGTATCTATTATCTAGGTGCATTCATATTTCCAATTTACCAATCTTTACATTACGTGCAGTCGGGGTTTGCTTCGATTAAGTGGAACATAGTTTCTATTTGTATCTTTCCAATTTTTGAAATTGCCAAGTTTCCAATTTATTTTTCCAATCTATCTATTTGGCTATCTGTGGTGGTGGAAACATCTAAATAGGGGTTTGACTAAGGGAGGCCCCTATATAGCCCCAAACATTTTTCCCATCTTAGTGTGCGCAGGTGGTGAACAAGACCTATGCATAAGAAAGAATGCACAAGAGCATTTTTGAAACCTTCTATTCGTAGGCTGTACGGATGAAAGCCCATAACTGCACCCTGCGTTGAAGTCCAAAAAACCAAGGGCTCCTTGACTCAGGTATATTTTGCCTTCAATCCTACACTATTCTATAAATCTAGTTTTCTGCACTTTATGGTTTTGGCATTAGAATTCTGTTATTTATTTCCATATAATAGTTAGTTTAGTTGTTTGTCATCCCCTGGCTTAGCTTAGTGCCAGTTCCAAGATGTAGTGGCAGACTGATTTGTCCTCTAAGATTCATCATCTTGGAGGGGACAAATCTCCTCCCCTACAATCACCTTTTTTCTTAATTATTTATCCAAATTAGAAAAGCATTGTATCATCTTGACATAAACTCTTTTCTCTAGTGCATCATTTTTTTTCAAACTTTTAAAATAAATTTTAGTATTTTTCCTTTACAAGATAATCAACCTTATATTTTAGTGTTGATGACCTCTTTCAATAAAATATAAAATATAAAAACTAATTAAAATATTAAAAGATTTGTATTTTGGAAAATTCACTTATAGATCTATAAAAGAGTATTTTTACATTTTTAAAAAAATATTATTTATAAGAGTAGGAGTTGTTGAAGCATCGAGTTTTTCAAAAACAAAATTGGTAATTAGACCCAAAGTGGTATAAAATATACATTTAGTGGACAAATCCAATTGGAAAAGTTGTGGCCCATATATAAGATAGCTATAATGAATCTCTATAGACCATATGTTTGACTAAATTAATTGTTAGTTAGGATTAATTAAATTCACTTGTGCTAATAAGTTGGCCTGAAACATGACACAATTTTGTGATTTTACCCAACATCCTAAATTGTACTCCCTTACAATTTTGTCCTCATTTGGGCCCTCACCTTGGTGTTCTTGTCCCGAGGCCTGATCAGAGCTCTGATTCAACTCACACCATGCAATAAGTTCATCCTTTTCAACATACACACTTTTAGCCTCCCATTTATTGGTCCCTCATTGGTCAAGATCAGGGCACTATCGCTCTAGTCCTACCAACTAGGGCCCATTTTGGGGCCCCTTAATGGTAACATCATTTTGACGAGGACCTAGATCTCGTGTCAGTTAATGTCAGAAAATTAATTTGCTTTTTGACAATCATGTATAAAAGGAAGTCTACCCCTCTCATTTTGATAACCACCTAATATTTTTATGCAATCAATTCAAGCAATCAAGCATTTAAATTCAAGTGAGCAAGAAATTAGTCTTCTTTCAAGTATTGGAGTAGAAGTAAGGTCAAGATTCAAGCATTGGAGTTGACATTTATGTTCTATGTTTATGAAGACTTCATGAAACCCTAGTTCTTTGTGGAGACAAACAAAACTCCATAAAAAGGTATATATCATTAGTGTTTTAGACTTTATTCAACATTTCCCTCAAAATAAAATAATGTCCACAACAATTCCATTACATTTCATTTCTATTTCATGGTTAATCCCAAAACCAATTTGACCTAAGGCAAACCCCTAATCCCAACCATTTTCTCTTCTCTACTATGCATAAGAATAGGTTCAGAGCTATAATATTCAGAATTGGCTTTATTTATAAAGATGAAGAGGTTTCCCTTTGGACATAAAAAAGTAAGGAGGACCAAAGTGACAGTAATTATGGTCCCGACATTTCAAGAGATCCTTATGGGAATGGATCCAAACATTCACATTTTACTCATATCTAGGTTCGTGGCTCAATCTGATGACTATAGCTCATTGTTTATGCGTTTTTCCTTCAATTCCAAAACATTTATCCTAATTTGAACATTTTCACAATTCAATTTAAAAGAGGATAATCAATCCCCCAATCTAATGAATTCAATAGAATTCTCAACCCTATCCTTGCTGATTTGCGGCTAGATCTATTGGGTTCACTCCTTTTTAACGTGGTGGTCTCTAAGAAAAATATTAGTGGTTTTAATACATCATTGGGTGAAACCCTAATATTTTCTTCATTACAGAAAGACACTAGGAACAATATGGTTGTGCCTAACAATATTGTTGGCTTTTAATAAATTAAAATAAATAGTTCAACAATGGACCTAATGTGATTGGTATTGGAATAATTGTTTAAAAAACCATTAGCTTCCAATAAGATTTTTTTATAAAACATTTATTTTATATGAAGATGTCAGATGATGAGTCTGTTGTTGATCATTTAAATGAATTTAATACATACACTAGTTAGTTAAGTTCTATAAAAGTAACATTTAATGACAAGGTTAAGACTTTTGATTTCATGCTCATTTCCAAAAGCTGAAATAGATTTGTCATGGGTGAAAGTAATTATGTCTCTAGTTCATACACTTTAAATTTTGATGATGTTTTTGGTGTTATTCTTGGTGAGGAAATGTGATGGGAAAACATAGGTGATACATTAGATATATTTTGACTGTGGAGAATAGGGAATGACAGAGGTAGAGAGGGAGGATCCTAGCAAATTATTGGAAATCTAAGAAGGGAAAATCCAAATCTAGAGTAAGGCTAGAGTGTTTTTATTGCAGGAAGAAAGGAAACCTAGAAAGAAGGTTTGTTTCTCTTGAAATGGAAAACAAGGAGATGGACAACAAGAAAATAAAAAGGAAGAAAATGTAGTAGGTGATGTGTTGTAAGATACTTTAGTTCTTTATTTATATAATATTACTAATTATTGGGTGTTAGACTCATGTGCTTCATTTTATGCTACACCTTATTAATAATATTTTTTAGACTATGTTCAAAGTGATTTTGGACAAGTTTATTTGGTAAATGATGAACCATCCAATTGTTTTGAAGGGGTATTGTTGTGACCAAATCACACATTGCCCCATTGCAAATGAATACCCCCACTTTTTTTTTGCTTTCTATGTTAGATTTTGATTCTTTTATCTGTTAGCTTTGCATTCAGAATAAGTGTAGTATCTCAGGTGGCTAAGATGTAATTAAGACAAATCTCACTCTTTAGGATGAAGCCTCTCCTAGCACTTCCAATGGTTTCCCAAGCTGATTTCTTCCCATCCATCTCTTTCACTCCTCCCTTCATATCCATTCCCTTCCATCTTTCCTTCCCCATTTCCTAACTTCATCCACCTCCCTTCACCCTTCTTTCCTTCCATCTTATTCTCACCCTTCTCTTCTACCCTTTCATAACCCATTAGCCCATCACTTATTTCTACCACCTACCAATTCCTACATCTTATAACCTACCTATCCACTATTGGAATCCAAGAACACTAAGAGGGGGGGTGAATCAGTGTTCTACCAGATTGTTCAATTTTAACCTTATTATAACATGCATTCACCATTCGGTAAACTGGTACATATATAATTGAAAGAAGTAAAGCAATCAATGAACCAATCAAACAAATTAATACCATAACACAGAGAATTTATACGTGGAAAACCTCAAAGAGGAAAAACCATGATGGGATTTGTGACCCACAATATCAATCCACTAGCCATATGAAAAGATATTACATAATATGGGGGCCTGAACATGTAGGAAGGCTTACAGACTAGAGCACACTACTCAACGCAAAGGAGTCTCACTAACTAAAATCACTTTAAATAATAAAACATAAGATTAAACTCATTTAATGCATCTGCTATGCCTGATTGAGTTCTAGTTCAAGCTCTGACTATTCCGGTTCTGAAACCCTAAACCCTTACCGGAATAACCTTCACATTACTGATCTAATCAAACAACATCCTCAATTACAATTATTACCATCATATCCTCTCATATCACAAAATGATCTAATCAACTGACCTATATACACTTACAATCCTTCATGACTCATGTCGTCTTACATAGATAATTATAAAATGATTATACACGTTGGCTCATTACATATATACATAAATATCAAAATGAATTGCTGATTGTCGGATATCCTGATGATGTTGGCTTCCTATACCAGTACCTTATTTATAAATCATGTCGGACTCCAATGCCAGTATCCATAGACTCCTTCCTACCGGTGAAGATACATGCCGGTGTCGGCGAAGAACCAAACCAAGGAATGAAGTCGGAACATGTTGCCATCAATGACAACATATGAAACCAATCAAATGAGTGTCAATTGCCAACAATATCCCCCTTTGGCATTGATGGCAACACTCATGTGAAAAATGATAATGGTTTCCATATGCCAGTTTCACCCTGAGACTGCTCCCCCTGAGTTGAATATTCATCTGTGATCATGATTTGTACAAATAATCCATATCTCCTGATGTCAAGAATATATTTTTTACCTATACCACCCCCTTTGACATCAATTCCAAAAAAAGAATACCAAAAACTAGGATGAAGAATGAAATACTGTACAAAGAATGTGTTCCAAAACACCTTATCGGAGTTGAATATACTTGAAAATTTCTAGATAGGCTTTCTCGAAAAGCTCTAGATAAGTGTTCCAACTGGATTTGAATGTGCTGGATACTGATACAAGTCCATTAAGCATGTGAGAATATGACTCTTTCTCCTTTACCTCTTCCGGTGTGGGCTTACCAACCATATCAATGCATTCCTTCTTATGTACACTCAAGGAGTCCTATTGGGGACTCACCATTCCTCTGAGCCCTTTAGCTCTCCTTATGATTTTGTCTTTTTCTCTTTCAAGAGCTGAAACTTGAGCTTCTACTACCAAAATCTGCCCATCAATAGATGTACTCAAAGAATTGGAGCCATCAAAAGAATTGACTATACCTACAATTTTGTCCTGTGAATCCTTAATCCCTTTATCTATATATGCATTAAGTAATCCAGTGTTACAAAATACTTTGTATATATTAGTACATTGCCTTAAAGCATTATCAATTAGCTTCAGTTTGTCATAATTCTCTTTCTTCTTTGATTCAATCATCTGATCAAAAGTGGCTCTCTTGGCTTGTATGAATCTCTCCAATGCCCGTCGGTTAGATATTTGCTGTAGTGATTGAAAATCCTTAGAAATGTGCTCAGTAGTTATTTTGAGCTTGCTAGAGAGGCTTTCTCCTTTGTCAAAATGGCACTCTGGGAAAAGTCTATGCAAAATTGGGATTAATTGATCAAGTATTCCTTTGTCCACTGATCCTTCCTTCATCATCTTGTAAGCAACCATCATCATGAGCTCAATAAAACTCAACTCAGTTATGCTCTTCTTCTCTACCTATGAGGTGTCAATTGACAATAATGATGTGCTCGCTACTAGTTCCCCGCTAGATTCCTCTTTCTTCTCCTCTGATGGTTGATTAACTTTAATAACTTCCTCTTTTGCACCGATGGTTTCACCACTTGGTGCAGTATCAATTACTACCGGTTCCACATGAACTATAACCTTAACTTGTACATTCTAATCTGGAGGACTATTGTCCTCAATATTTGTAACCTATACATTATGTGAATCTATCGGTATATCTACTTTTGTCAATATCTCCTCTATGTCCGGTACATTAAATTCTACAGGGGGCTCTACATCTAATGCCTTATTATCTTTCAAAATTGTGGGTGGGGTACCTACTATACCTTTTCCTTTCCCTTCAACCAGGATGTTAGTAGTGTCAGTTTTAGCTTTCAGTGAAGTGTAGAAACCAGGGTTATTAATAAAAAATTGAACCCATTCCTTGTGGCTTTCACTGATTATTTCATTAACCCTACCTGACATAAGACTAACTATCCTATGCTTGCTTCAAAAAAATTTTTAGTCTACAACTTCGAGTGTCATATCCAACTCATTTGGAGTAATTGATACACAAGTATTTAATAACTCTTGAATTTTTATGCGCTTATCCTCCTCCATAGTTGATAATCTCCTAGCATCTAGGTTGTCATACAGTTGTGTTGGTATTTGCTTCTCAATTTCTAACAAATATTTCTTAAATATATCCAGATATAACAAAATTACTTCCTCAATTTCTTTCTGCTCAACATCATCTAAGTGCTCATAATAGAATTGTACATTTTTCAACATACCATCCTTAGTGATTTCATCTATCAATTCTGCACAAGTCTTGGGTGTGATTATAGCTACATTACCAGATACAATAGCAAGGTCTGTGTCATGCATCTCCTTTCTTCTGCCAGTACCAGATGGTGTAGAAGGTGTATGAGATGTTTCCTTTGGAGCTCTTTTCTTTGTAGGTTTGCTGCCCTATACCTTTATTGTGACCTTCCTTACCGGTTGCTTCCTTGCTTCCTCCTTAGATTCCTCTCCTTTATTCCTCAATACCCTCTTGAATGCTAAAGGAGTGTCATCTTCAGTTCTAGAGCCTAATGGAATAGGCTCAATGAATATTTCAGGCTCTTTCCTCTTCCTTCCTTTTGCCAGAACAACATCCATTAAGGCCTTGATGTCCTAAGATACTTGTTCAACAAATTTGCTGGCCTTCCCTTGATGTTTCTTCCTCTTCTTCTGATTGAATTCTATTTGAATCTCTTGCTTCTTTTGTTTTGCAATACTAAAGGATTTTTAGTCTCATCAATAGGAGCATCAATCAACATCTTGGCATAAGCATCCAAAATATGAGCATCAACCTCATATCCCATTTCCTCTCTCCATATCTTCCATGGTTTAACTGCTTCCATTAAGGTTTCATCCTTTTTGATAATAAAGTAGATGTCAGTTGAGTATTTCTAAATAATTTATTTAGGAACCCTCTCTCTGGATTTCATTACTTTCTGAAATGCCTTGAAATAACCCCAAACCTTATCATCTCGCTGACTACCCAAACTAGCAATAGATTGCTTCAATTATCTACCTACCGGGATATCAAATGCCCATTGTCTCTTCCCACAACTAGGAGTTTTATTAAGGAAAAATAACATCAAGCAGACAATAAGATTCCCATACTAGAATATCCCCTTCTTCTCTCCTTTAATCTTTCCGAGGTTAATTAACAACTCATCATTCATCCATCTATAGGGATCTATCTTCTCATTTCCCCTTGTAATCTTATGTGCGACATACATGTAGGAGCTAGAAATAGAGTTGAGATGATTGGATTGAGTTACCTTATACCCAATGATCATGCTGCCAAATCTGATCTCTTTCAGTAATGGTGTTGACCCTCATTGATCATCGGTGAGTTTGTTAACCTGATCATTTGAAATATTTTTCTTTGGACGCTGACCAATCTGCAACAAACTAGTGATGGCCCTAATGGCCTCCTTTGTGATCTTATAATGTCTGTCCAACCAAATGAACTCTCCATGAACTCTGCTTAGTACATATCAGATGATCTCATCTTCAAATTCAGGGATATCAAGAATGCCAATAAACCCTAGATCCTTAATGTGCTTATACTCAAGTTTGATCTTTCCAAACTCTTCCATCAACTCTCTCATATACATGGTCTTGATGTCATTGGTACCCAGATCCTCAATGTGGTAGTGAATGTATGATCTAACATCTTCTACATAAACAACTCCTTTCGAAACACAGGAAAATGCGCTAACTAAATCATCCAAGGTGGCAATATGCAGACATTGCTTGAAAATTGGCCTGGGACGGGCCTTAACCTCAAAAATAGTAGGATTTGCAATGAAAGTAGGTGCAGAGGATGATCCCACTTCCATGATGAAAGATGAATTTGATAAGTACCTGATAAATGGTTGCCAGTGAAACCCTAGAGAACTCTTCTGAGAGCTGGTGAAATTGCTGAAGAAGATATTTGATCACACTGAATCGCCTTAGACTCACTTTGTATCACTCTTAATCACTTTGAATGCAAGGTGATAGAAAATGAAGTGGATTAAACCTTTTAACCTTCAAGAAACCCTAATCTATCATTGATATGAATGGCTTCTAGTGGAACATACCAGATCTCGGTCGAACATCTCCATACTGGATAAACTTTTCCAATGTCTAAAACATCTTCTAGAACTCCTTCCTGGGGCTTATGCAATATTTTCATGAAATTTTCTTACCCCTAAGGCATCTGCCTCAGTTACTGAATGGGCTTCTTGCCAGTGCAGGAGCAATCTCCTCTGCCAGTTGAGTAACTGAAGCATTCCCATCTGCTGATTGATCATCTAACTTCCTGACCCATTTCTTGGTATGATCTTGCCGGATTTCATTGATCTTTTTTTTCCCTTTATCATTTGATCCATCATTGCTAACCGGTGGATTTTTGCTTCTACATAACTTAGCTATGTGTCCAATCTTGTTGCATGCATAACATGTAACATTGTTCTTTTGAATTGCTTTTCTATAACTGATATAATTGCTTGACCTACACTTATTAGCCATATGTCCAAATTTACATTCATTCTGCAATCTTTTGTCTTTTGAGTTAAAGCTTCTTCTTCATCATGAGATCCATCAATGGGAACATGATTAGGATGGGAAGAATTAACATGATCCTCATTAAAGAAGTCACCCCAATTAGGCTCCATCTCCTTGATAATTAAACCTTGGGATGCCTTAATTATAATGCTTCATCTAATAGGGATAGGATAGGTAGGACTAATAGTGGTAAAACTCATGCACTAGAGGGAAAATTTGAATTTTGAATTGTAGAACAAAGTTTGCAAAAAATTGAGTAATGCAAAATTTAAGAAAACAATGATTACACAATTTAAACTTTGTTGGGGGAAGAGGATGACACAATTTCCAAAAATGAAAGGAAATTGGATGTTTAAAATTAGGGCTAAAGAAATACCACTTAATTTTAAAATTAAATTTTTTAAAATCAGGGCAGACTATAATTAACCTCTTAATTTAAAAAAATTTCTTGAAAGTTGAAATGTTGAATTTTGAAGATATTTTTTATTCTAGAGGGTTAAAAAATCGATAAAATCAACCAATCTTTCGGATTTAGGCTAATAAATATAGTCATAATAGTCTCCCAAAATTTCAAGAAAAAAGCCAAGGACCGTGGCGGGAACGCACATGGTCCAACCAACTTTTTTTGAAATTTTTAGGGATGGATATTATGATGATTTTAAAGCTAACCCCCCCAAAATTGGCAAATTTTACAATCTCTGGATGGGTGAAATAAAGGCACAAAGGTGGAAATAGGACCCTATTAGGGGTTTGAAGAAAAAGAGGAATTAAAGTGCAATTTTGAAAAGGGTCAAACCTAATGGATAGGGACACCTTAGAAATCTGAATGTAACTGAAATTGATTTCAAATTCACACAAAATCTAGTTAATTTTAAAAATTAGGGTTTGATGAACTAACCACTTAATTTTGAAATTTAAATTTTGGGAAAAAAGGGGGGAAATTGAAAATTTGTATCGTGGGATTGAAGACAAATTTGAGAATAATAAAAAATCTGAAAATTAAGTTGAAATCCAATTTTTGCACAAGCTCAATATGATTTTTGAAAATTAGATATTTAACAAGTAACCTCTTAATTTTGTAAATTTTAATTGCAAATTGAACAAGACAATGAGGAAATTGAATTTGACAAACACAACAATTTTCAGATCTAAGACAAACACAAGCAATTTGACAAATCACAAGTTCAATTTTAAATTTAAAAACTAGGTTTTTTAATGAATTAGCCACTAATTTGTAGAAAGTTGAAACTTGTAAATGAAAAATATGCAATGCTATTCAAAGGATAGCATGCAAGACGTTGGGTTCACCAAAATGTGATGATGGGAAAATGATGAGCAATAGACGAAGAGGAAAACTAACCCTTTCCCTCAAAGAGAGATGAGAGTTTCACTATTGATTACCCTTCAAGCACTTTTCACCATTACATTAGGGAGATAAGAGGTAATTCACTAGATCCAATCTCCACACAAAGATGATTGATTGAATTCTGAATGAATTAAGGGTGCTATGATGATCCCCTTATTCCCTTTTGTTTGATTTGAAATGGAAATTGATTGAATCATGTAATGCAAAAGTGACAAAGAATCGATTATAACTTGAGATTTGAATATGGGATGAAGTTGTGCACTTGGATTTGGCAGTAAAATGTCGAGATGAAGTCGTCCTGCAAATTTGACAAAAAGTTGTCCGGACTATGGTGGGAATGTACATGGTCCTCCAAAAAATCTATGAAACGAAAAGGTTTTTCCGCCTCTGCAAATGAAGCCCGAATCTGAAAGTATAGCTGCGCATCTACAACCTACACACAGAAAAAAGAGGGAAATGTGTTGGGATTGGCAATTTGCCTTTAGGTCAAACCCTAGTTTTGGAATTAACCAAGTAATGAAAGAAAGTACTTGCAAGTAGATGTAAATGAAAGATTGAATTATAAATCACCTCAAGGGAGGTTGTAGTGGCAATGTTGATAGAAATACTTGTTGGGAATTGAATGTTGAAAGGGATCTCCTCTTCAATGGTTGAATCCTTGACTTGAATGCAATACCTAGCCTTGAAGGGAGACTTGAGAATGCTGAATGATGGAAAATAATCCTTGTATACTTGATCACTTGAACATATCCAACTTTGACCCATCCAACCTAAGAAAATGAGAGAGCACATGCCCCCTTAAATACATATTTGAAGGATTTGAATTTCGTCACGGGCCGACATCAGGGAGATTTCCTGCTCTCTGCACAACCCACACTGCTTGTACTAGAAAGGTCCTCCCCCAAAATAGGGTAGGGAAGGGGCGCCATGCCCTTGTCCTGGGAGGACAAGGGCACCATGCCCTTGTCCAAGGGGGGACAGGGGTGCCATGCCCCTGTCCTACCCCTGTCTCCAGGGCAGAGTGTGGACAGAGTGATGTTGAGACCATGGAAGAAGCAATTTTTACAAGCTGAGCACTCTCTGGTCTTCAATCAGGCTAGAGGATTTGAGTTTGCATGCGTGAGGACCCTAATGCAGTTGTAAATTGTTAGGGTCGCAATTCTACGACACTACAGGTATCATATTTTGCACACCTATTTTTATGTATTCTTTTGATTGAATATGCAAGTCATTTAAATTTAGATTTGTTAAATTATATTTAATATTATCTACTGATATCTCTTGTGTTAATTTTGTTTCTTTTAGGGTACCCCACATGTGTCTAGGACACCTCCTTGGTGAAATAAATCCTCAAGGATTCCTAAATGTCAAAAGGTAATTGAACACATTTTTAATTGACACAATTGTTTGAAAAGGTTGAAATTGTTTTAATTGGATTTTGTAGATTGATTAGTCTTTTTTGTCTCTTTTATATACAATGACAATTGGGATTTGTAGAATTGATGAATGGGCCTGATACGCCAGAGGATCAAGAGAGGGAAGAGGTATGTATCTCTACTTTATTTTTTTGATTTGATGATTATATGCACATGTACATGTGAACTTTAGATCAATTCTAATCTTATCATTTTTCATACAGGAAATAGCCATAGCTGCTTCATCAATGGTGAGCCCTCCTAAGTCTATGATGCTGAGAGTCACGATACCGGTATAGGATAGGTTACCCTAATCCAAGAACACACCAAGGACCCTAGCAATTACACAACACTCCAAGGGTTAAGGAACATCAGTTTGACAGGTCCCATATCCCTTTCTCTAAAACAGAAAAATACTGGTACAAGGTCTCCTTCATCTATTGGTACAAAGTTTCTATGGTTAGCAATGGTTTGGTCCCTTGTCCAATGCAAAAATTGTTAATTAAGGTTTTATTTGAAGTCCCCTAGGTCAGGGAGACCTCCTTCAACCACTGAGTTCAGGTTCCCTCTACCGGTTTGGATAACTGCTGCAACAAGGTCTACAAAACCTAGTAGCCCTGCCAAACTGGTTTTCTACACTTAACTCTTTGTTACTCCAAAAGACTAGACAAAAAATCCTAGACTTCGATACCCTTTTGGGAGTTAAAAAACATATCCTAAGGGTTCTTACCGGTAGGGAACACAAGAATCCAAACCCTACTTGGTTAGGAGACCAATATAGTCCAATTAGGCCTCTTTTGCAAAGGAGTGTGTAGACACAAACCTTAACTCACCTAAAAAACTCAAGGAATACTATTAAGCCATTGTAAATACACCAAATCCTAAGTCTTAGTCCATGATCAGACCTTTAACCCCTGATGTGAGACCTGTTTGTTTACACTTACCGGTGGCCACATGGAGTTGCCCACCTTAATGCATAAAACCCTTGCCTCCAACTGGTCCTAACCTACAAAAGGCCTTTAAAATACTAAAATAAATTGGCCATGCCTGCATCCCCTCCAAAGCCATGAACCACCAATGAAGGATCAGCAAGGTAAGGCCATTTCTTTGTAAACGCTAGACAAAACTATCAAATCTAGAACACTTCCAAAAATTTGCTGATTTCTTTCTTGTCTTGGCGAATTAGGACCTTAGACTTGATGTATTTGAAAGGTTATTGGCCACTCTAACACATTCCACTAGTTTCCCAATTCAAAAATAATCGTACAATACGGCATACCACGTAGAATAACAGAATTGCAGGAAATTCTCAAAAATCTATTACTTCAATGATGCTAAAGTTTTACAAAGTCATTCTCTCCTCATTCTCTCTTTCCAATGATGATTGGGGATGAACCCAGGTGACCATTGGAAACAAGTTTCTATTTGCAACCAAAAGTTGTCATTAAGAGTTGTTGACAAAGTTGTCAAGTTTGAGCAACTTTTGACATATGTTAAGTCCGCTTACCTAGAGGTGCTTCAACATGTCCTACACCTTTCTAAGACATCTTCAACACATAAACACCTAGAAAAATACTCAACCAAATACCCCTAGGCCCATATGCCCATGGTGGCTTATCAATTTGCCAAATCCATGTCATTGGGTAACAAGGTGGGGTTTATTACAAACAAGTCAAACATCAAACAAACAAGACTACCCTATTACATTGTTAAAGGTCACATTCTCATGTGTTTCCTTTATCCTTTATTGCTCCTATAATCTTATTCATGAGGTTCTCCTGCACCATACTCCTGGGGTGAATGAATGTCAAGTCCACTTGAGATGAGGTCATGTAATGTAGTGCCATGCTTCTTGATCTGATCTTCATCCAACCAAATGGATTCAGAGTTTGGTTTTCCTTTCTATTTGACCAAGTATTGTTTATACTCATTGTTCTTGGTCTTCTTTACAATCTTGGTGTCCAACACTTTTTCAAGTTTAGGTGGCTCATGTTTAGGAAAATTGATATCTATTGCTTCTTCTAGAATCTGTTGTGAGTTCCCTACATTAGAGTTGCCTTTAAAAGGAGTTAGATCACAAACGTTAAAAATAACAGATATGCCAAGGTCTAATGGTAATTGAATTTCATAAGCATTGGTGCCAAACTTCTTCAAGATTTGACATGGTCCTACTTTCATTTGCATGAGCTTAGTGTGTTTTCCCTTGGGTAACCTTTCCTTCTTCAAATTTGCCCAAACCAAATTTCCAACTTGAAACTGTACCTCTCTCCTTTTCTGATCTGCATGTTCTTGATGACTTTTGAAGTTGTATTTTGACCTTCTCATGAACTTATTTTATGGCTTCAACAAATCTCTCACCATTTGCACTTATGGGACCTATATGGGGTAGTTTTCTCAACTCCAATACCCCTCTTGGATGCAACCCATACACAATCTGAAATGGTGACTTCACAGTGCTTCTGTTTATAGTGTCATTGTAGGCAAACTCAGCCTGAGGTAAGATTGAATCCCACTTTTCACCATGCTTCCTTGTAAGACATCTCAACAAATTCCCTAATGACCAGTTTACTACTTTTGTTTGCCCATCTGTTTGTGGATGATAGGTTGATGAGAAGGACATATTGGTGCCAAGTTTCCCCCATAGAGTTCTCCAAAAATGGCCAAAAAATTTGACATCCCGGTCAGAAACTATGTTCAATGGAAGTCCATGAATCCTTTCTACTTCTCTAAAAAATAAATCTGCTATCTAAGATGCATCACTAGTGGACTTACATGGCAAGAAATGTGTCATTTTACTAAACTTGTCCACTAACACAAATACACTGTCAAACCCCTTTTGGGTCCTAGGTAAACCCATTACAAAGTCCATTGACACACTTTCCCATGGTCTTGAGGGAATGGGTAAGGGTTGATAGAGACCAACATTGGTACTTCTTCCTTTTGCCTTTTGGCAAATGGTGCATGTATCTACAAATTTTCTTACATCAACCAGAAATTTGGGCCAAAAGTAGTACCTTCTTACCAATTCAAGTGTACTATCCAAACCAAAATGACCTACCGTAGCTCCACTATGTTTTTCCTTGATGATATTAGTCCTCATTGAGCTCTTTGGTATGCACAATTTCCTACCTTTGAAAAGAAGTCCATCCTGGATCAGAAAATTAGAAAAATCCACATGATACCTTTCATCAAATTCAGTACATGCCTTATAAATCTCCTTAAAGTCATCATCTACAACATACATGTTTTTCATTGCATCAATCCCAATTCTTTCTAATTAGATTTCAGATATGGTTAGCCCTCTTCTACTTAGTGCATCAACCACTTTGTTGGCTACTCCTTTCTTGTGTTTTATGGAAAGGGTATAGGCTTGTATGGATTCTACCCACTTCATATGCCTATGGATTAACTTTTCTTCACTATTAAAGAAACTCAAGGTTTGGTTGTCAGTATAGACCACAAATTCCTTTGGTAGAAGACAGTGTCTCCATTTTTTCAATGCCTAAACTAGTGCATACATTTCTAGGTCATAAGAAGAATATTTTCTCTTTGCCTCATTGAGTTTTTCACTAAAGAATGTCATAGGTCTTCCTTCTTGGCTTATGACTACTCCTATGGCCACATGACTAGCATCATATTCAATCTGAAACACTTTGTTAAAATCAGGTAAAGCAAGTATCGGTTGTTGAGCTACCTTTTTCTTGAGAGTTTCAAATGCCTCATCTACCTCCTTTGTCCAACAAAACCTACACTTTTGACCACCTTTTATGGTTTCCAACATTGGAGCACATATCTGACTGAAACCTCTTATGAACTTTCTATTAAATGTACCTAATCCATGGAAACTTCTAACTTCACCAATCGTCTTAGGAGTAGGCCAAGAAATAATTGCATTCACCTTATCCTAATCCATATTCAAGTGACCTTTGGTGATCACAAATCCTAGGTAGATGAGCTCTTCCTGCATGAACAAACACTTCTCCATATTGATCATCAATTCCTCTTCACTCAACCTTTTCAAAACCATGTCTAGATGCCTCAAGTGTTCTTCCTTTGTCCTACTAAATACTAGGATGTCATCCAAATACATTATTACAAACTTCCCTATGAATTCTTTCAAAACTTCATTCATGAGTCTCATGAATGTACTTGGGGCATTAGACAAACCAAATGACATAACCTTCCATTCATACAACCCTTCATTTGTTTTGAAGGCTGTTTTCCACTCATCACCAGGCCTAATTCTAATTTGGTGGTATCCACTCTTTAAATCAATTTTAGAAAAATATTTTGCACCCCCCAAACAATCAAAAAAATCCTCTATCCTAGGCATTGGAAATCTATACCTTATGGTGATCTTGTTGAGAGCTTTTGAGTCATTACAAAGCCTCCATGTTCCATCCTTTTTGGGTGCCAAAACACTGCACATGGGCTAAGATTCTTTCCAATCAGATCGGAGTCTAGCAAATCTTGAATCTATCTTGCCATCTCCTCATTTTGCTGTGGTGTGAGTTTGTATGCAGCCTTGTTAGGAAATGTAGCCCCTGGGATCAAGTCAATATAGTGACCGATCTCTCTCATTGGCAAAAAAATCCTTGGTACTCCATCTGCAACTATGCCTTGGTATCTACTAATGACCTCCTTCACTTCCGGACTGAGATCCTTGTCCTTTCCTTCTGCTCTGTCACCTGCAGTAGGCTTCCCCTTTGAGGTTGGTATTGGAAGCAATGCATAGCATATTCCTTCTTCCATCTTTATCTCCTTGAGGAATGGTTTGCCCTCCATCATCATCACCTTGGAATCAATTTCTTTCTTCTCTTCATTGTTTTTAGTTAGGGGCAGTAGCTCTATAACCTTGCCATTCTTTGTGATGGAATAGGTATTCCTAAAGCCATCATGGTGTGCTTTGAGGTCATATTGACACAGTCTTCCAAACAAGAGGTGACAAGCATCCTTGTTAACAACATCAAACAAAATCTTATCTTTATAAGCTCCTATCTAGAATTCTACCCATGACTGCTCTTCTAAAAGTGTTTGTTGCCCTTTTGTCAGCCAAGATACCTTATAGGGGTATGGATGGGGCATCATCCTCAATTTCAAATTCTCTACCATTTCTATTGACACAAAATTCTTAGTAGACCTTGAGTCAACTAGAACTTTACATACCTTTCCTCCTGATTTGTAAGTGATGTGGAAGATAGACTTCCTCTGAGGTGTCTCCATAGGTGTTGGTACCTTCAAGAGGGTTCTTCTCAACATTAGTGTCTCTCCAGTCTTTGGATAACCATATGAATTAGGTTTACTACTACCTTGGTAATCTGATTCTTGGGTTAGATTGGCTCTCCTTTCTCCTTGGGAACTATACCCCATCTTTTCCAAGTATCTGTTGGCAATGCGTCCTTCTTGGTTGCAGTTAAAAACTTTTATTGGTCCTGGTCCTCTTCCTAATGATCTTCCTCTGAAATTTGGCCTTCGACCTCTGAAGTTGCCTTTGTTGTTGCTGCCATTTCTTGAGGACTCTTGACTGCTCTCTCCTTGAAATTTAAAATTTGATCCTCTTCCTCTGAAGTTGCTCCTTCCTCTTAGTTGCTTACCCCTTCCTCTACTGCTCTGTTCTTGTCTTCTTTTGAGCTTCTCCTCTACTTTTAATGCTAATTGATAGCATCTATGAATAATTTCAGGGCACAAGAGGTTCAACTCTTCTTGTATGTTCCACCTTAGGCTATTTAGATATCTTGCCACTCTTTCAATTTCATCTTCAACCTTCTTAGACTTTATACTCAAATTCTGAAATTCTTCAGTATAGGCACACACATCCATCTCTTTCTGTCTGAGATTCTTCCTTCTCTTGTATAATTGGACTTCATATCCCTCTGGTACATATACTCCCTTGATCTCTGTAATCATCTTCTTCCAAGAGGTGATCATTCCTCTTTCTCCTTGCACAAAATTCCACCATGTCAGGGCTTCTCCCTGCATTTTTGACTTGGCAATCTTCATCTTTTGGTTGTCAGCAATGTCTTCACATTCAAAGAAGTTGTTTAAGGACTCTATCCAGTCCATCACTCCATCGACATCCATCTTCCCACTGAAAATAGGAAGGTTTGATTTTTGGTCCAGATCCTCTTCTTCCTGCCCTTGTGGGTTCTCCTCTTCTCCCACTTCCTCTGAGCCATCAGGTCCTCTCTCTAGTCTGCCTTTCAAGTTCTCAATCAATCTTCTAAGCTGATCATTTTCTTCTCTGTTCTCTTGCACCATCTTGGCAAGTTCCATATTTGTCATCTTCGAAGGCATTCTTCTAGCTTCACCCTCTGATTCTTCTGCTGACATGTACTATTCTTCTTCCAAAAAGGATTCCTCCTTTTCTTTGATACCAAAACTAATGTAGAGAGTCTTGGTGCTAGTATAGGATAGGTTCCCCTAATCCAAGAACACACCAAGGACCCTAGAAATCACACAACACTCCAGGGGTTAAGGAACATCAATTTGACAAGTCCCACATCCCTTTCTCTAAAACAGAAAACTATGGGTACAAGGTCTCCTTCATCTACCGATACAAAGTCTCTATGGTCAGAAATGGTTTGGTCCCTTCTCCAATACAACAATGGCTAATTAAGGTTTGATTTGAAGTCCCCTAGGTTAGGGAGACCTCCTTCAACCACTGAGTTCAGGTTCCCTCTACCGGTTTGGATAACTGCTGCAACAAGGTCTACAAAACCTAGTAGCTTGACAGACCGGTTTTCTACACTTAACTATTTGTTATTCCAAAAGAATAGATAACAAATACCGGACATGGATACCCTTTTGGGAGTTACAAATTATATCCTAAGGGTTCTTACTGGTAGGGAACACAAGAATCCAAACCCTACTTGGTTAGGAGACCAGTATAGTCTAATTAAGTCTCTTTTGCAAAGGAGTGTGTAGACACAGACCTTAACTCACCTCAATAACTCAAGGAATACTCTTAATCCATTTCAAATACACCAAATCCTAATTCTTAGGCCATGATCAGACCTTTTACCTTGATGTGAGACTTGTTTATTTACACTTATCGGTGGCCACATGGAGTTTCCCACCTTAATGAATCAAACCCTCACCTCCAACTGGTCCTAACCTACAAAAGGCCTTTAAAATCCTAAAATATATTGGACATACCTGCATCCCCTCCAAATTCATGAACCACCAATGAAGGATCAGCAAGGTAAGGCCATTTCTTTGCAAACCCTAGACAAAACTGTCAAATCTAGAACACTTCCAAAAAATTGCTGATTTCTTTTTTGTCTTGGCGAATTAGGACCTCATACTTGATGAATTTGAAAGGTTATTTTCCACTCTAACACATCCCACTAGTTTCCCAATTCAAAAATGATCGTACAGTATGGTATATGACGTAGAATAACATAATTGCAAGAAATTCTCAGAAATCTATTACTTCAATGATGCTAAAGTTTTAAAAATTCATTCTCTCCTCATTCTCTCTTTCCAATGATGATTGGGGATGAAATTTTATACCTTCCTCAATGGTTATCAACCACCTTTTGAACTAAGGTGGCCATTGGAAAGAAGTTTAGACTATTTGCAACCAAAAGTTGTCATTAAGAGTTGTCAATAAAGTTGTCAAGTTTGAGCAACTTTTTGACATATGTTAAATCTGCTTACCTAGAGGTTCTTCAACATGTCCTACACCTTTTTGAGACATATTCAACACATAAAAACCTAGAAAAATAATCAACCAAATACCCCTAGGCCCAAATGCCCATGGTGGCTTATCAATTTGCCAAATCCATGTCATTGGGTAACAAGGTGGGGTTTATTACAAACAAGTCAAACATAAAACAGACAAGACTACCCTATTACATAGATTGAAAGCTCACATTCTCATGTGTGTCCTTTAGTCTTTATTGCTCCTATTATCTTAGTCATGAGGTTCTCTTGCACTAGTCTACTAGAGAAGCATCCCAGGCTCTGGTACACTTATGTTCTATATAGTATATATTTTTAGTGTTTTTGATCTATATATGTTATTACCTTGTATTAATTGTATTTAACCTACAATAGGCCCCTTCTTAGTTTGGGGATAATGTGGATCCTCTCAAGTTCCATTTTAAGAGGACTCCTAAGTCTAACAAGGCAACGAAAGAAAATATGGTAGATCCCAGATCAGCAGATGAGGTAATCTACAATTCAATTGCAAAAAAAATATAGTTTAATGTATAGTTATGTTGATAATTGTGAACTATTTTATACAAAAGGATTCTAAATTATCTTTTGAATTGTGGTTGTAGCCATCTATAGAGTTGTGTACTGCATCAAAGAGGCTCCATTTTGATGATCCACCACAACTATAGGATCATATAGTGTTAGTTATGGTCATCAAAGGACCAATACATCTAGATATAATCTACATTTTTATTGTATATTGATCTGGACATGTCATATGCCATATTTTGTAAAACTTTTATTGAATTGACATATATTTCATTTTTTGTATACATACATAGCTACTGTGCATTTTGATATATATAAATGTTGATATTCGATCCAATAAATGTGTATTGTGTTCATTATTGTGAATTTTGTTGATATTGATATTGATATTTGGTACATACACAATTTGTTCATTTTGTTCATTATTGTGCATTTTGATATATACAAATGTTGATTTATAATTGATATAGTTAATTTTTTCTCAAACAAAGACATACAATTAATTATGTGAGCAATATATCCAAAGCGCTCAACGAAATAAGTTTGGATGACAACAAAAAATATTACAAAATTATAATAAAAGAGCCCCCAACACACAATCATTAAAATTTGTCTCTACCTAAATAGTAGTTGCAAGCTAGGTATTGCCAAAACTAGTATCTTGCTAATCATTACTTCATCTAAACAAATGCCCTTTGTTGAATTCTACCCCATATAAAAGACTTAACAATTGCCATCATGGATTATGAAGCATTGCAACTATGGAATATGATTTTATAAGATTTTTCAGATATTGAACTACCCTTAGAAAACTCCATGTCTCAATCACATTGAAAGTCTCGGATCACTTCAAAATAGCTTCCACTTTTACTAAATTCCTAACAATAGCTGGATCCTTGTTTGATAAATTCTGATCTTAGCTATTCCATAGACTTGGCTAATCTTTGATATCAGACTTAGACAACTATTTAGTGTATTTGGTGACTGCCCTTTTATAAAGTTAAATGCATATTTGCCTATGTAATCAATAATACGAATGTAAACAAAAAAAATCTATTTCCTACAATCATGGGTTACAATGAAATAAGGTGATTTGATAAGCTTTCTAAAATATTAATTAACCCTACAAAAATCCTTGCCTCAATCACAATGCAATTCTATGGTAATGATCACATTTGATCCATGGTAATGATCACTGGATGTTTTTTATTCCTTTCCTTTATATCTGTCAATGTAAGTGGTGCGGGAGCACTCTCATGATTGCAATGGTCAAATTTGGGTTTTTGTCTTGTTTAGTGTTGTTTCATCTAAATAAGGTCATTTGGGACCATTAATAATCATTTGGAGTCATTTGTGAAATTTTGGGCTCATTTGGATAAAAGATGTAAAAGTTGCTTACTTGTTGTCAAAGTTGCTCAGTTGTTGTCAAGGTTGAAGATAGGCTAAATTTGATTTTGTTCATCATGTGGCATGAACTAGAAGCATGAGTGAATCCAGGTGGGAAGGTTTACGGTAGGCATCCTCCTGTTATGCATCCCAGCTCACTGGAACATCCAAAGCCATACCTTATCGACGCGATCTCTCAAGTGACCTAAGTCCAAAAAATTGTCGAACTTTAATAGATGGTTTCTTGCAATCCAGGATGCATATGTTTGATCTGTTTTAAAATATAAGGTCATGTGAGGCCCATATACAATAAAATATCTCAATTTTTGAAGACTCAAAGCCATTTTCACATGGTAGGATTTTTCAGTTGGTGTGAAAATCATCATATGCATGCAATGCAAGGTTGCAATATATGCTAAATTTGATTTCGTTCATCATAGCCATGAACCAATAGAGAGAGAATGTCTAGGTGGGTAGGTTTACACTAGGAATGCTCCTGTTGTGCCTCCCAACTCCCTGGAACATCTAGATCCATACCCTACTGACACGATCTCTCAAGTGCCCCAAGTCCAAAAAATGGTCAAAATTTGAAGGAATGTTTCTCGCAATCGAGGATGCATACAATTGATCTATTTGAACCTATAGGGTCATGTGAGGCCCATCTACAATGACCTATCTTGGTTTTTAAAGACTTGGAGCCATTTTCACATGGTAGCATTTTTTCAGTTGGTGTGAAAATCGTCAAATGCATGCAATGCAAGGTTCCAAGATAGGTTAAACTTGATCCATTTTTTGTGGGCACAAACTAGTAGAATGAGCACATTTGGGTGGGCAGGTTTACGGTAGGCATGCTTCAGTTGTGCCTCCCAGCTCATTGGAACATCCAGAGCCATACAGTAGGCATACACATGTACTCATAAATAGTCATAAGTTAGGTCATGTACTCATAAATAGTCATACAAAATTCCAAGTATAATAAAAAATACAAAATGCATCACAAAATTCCATTTATGCATAAATTTACATGTACAAAAATTTGCATATACAAAAATTTACATATATAGAAATTGACATATATTCAAAAATTTGCCTCTAAAAATAGACAAATCAGCTCTTGGCTATTTAATTAGACAAAAAAATTATTTACAAATCAGCTCATGGGCATTTATATATAATTTGGCATTTAAATATGCAAAATCCAACTTATGGCCATCTAAATATGCAAAATTTGGCATTTAAATATGTAAAAATCAGCTCATGGCCATTTAAATATACAAATTTTTGCCTCTAAATATGAACAAATTATCTCATGGGCATTTATATGTACAAAAAATGAATATAGAATAATTCGTCGATGATATATACAAAATTCTCAAAATCATAGTATCATTGTAATTCTCCAACAATCGAACACTTGTAGATGACCCAAAATCAATCAAGTGAACCTTCTGGATTGGCTCTAACTCGTATTGTGTCAAGTATTGTCTTGTGGTTGGATTCACGAACTTTCCATAAATTTGTGTTATGAGATCTACCACGATACTTAATCAATTGAATATTTGTTGCAACAACAAGGCTGGAGAAATGAAGAATATGTCCGTGTGTTTCAAAGTCCTCGAACAACCAAACATCCGAATTCTTGATAGGGTATCTTCTAAGCAATGTGCTTGTCATGACAATAGACCCTATTGGGTACTTAATACCCTCCCTATCAATGATTGTGGTTGTCAATTTTCTTGTAGGCTCAATACAATGACACAAAAAGTAATTTGTTCCTTCATTGTTCTCTTCTGCAACAACTACGTACACATGACCTGCATTTTATAGAATGATAATTAATACAAAAAATAATGTGTAATAAAAAAAAATGAGCCAAAAACAATTCCTGCAAAAAAATTAACCAAAAAAATCACCTTATTCCACTAGGTCGGATACATGGTCGAAATCCACTGATGCTTCCATTTGGTTCAATTCCAGTGCTTTGAGAACTTGATATCTATCGATTGGAACCAATGATCTACAAGACCATTCATCAACCCACTCTTGTGATTCACGTTCTTTCCACAAAAAATACATACATGAAGAGAAAAAACATACAATTTGTCTAGTATAAATTATTAGTGAACTTGCATTTGAACTTCTAAATGAGTTCAGGTCACTCGATTCTGCAACTGCACAACAATATTGATAGTTTTCAATGTTCGATTCACTAACCAACCAAAAATATCTATGAACCATTGAAGTACCCGCATTACCTAGTCCCATTGTAGAGTTAAACCATCACACAATTATTTCTATATCTATCAACTCAACACCACCTTCATACTTCAATTCTTCTCTAGCTAGGGTTCTTTTCACTCATGCCCCTGCACCATCGTGTTCCCCTTTCCATGTCCAGCCTTAGTAAAATTCCAAAAATGTTGTACACCATTATTTACATGCATCCTAGTAAACCAATAGAACGTCCTTGCATTCTTGAATTGTGAGGTGCAATTATCTGACCATATTATGTGTTGGTTGTATCATATGTTTCTTTGCCTTAAATTATCATAGAAAACTTTAAATCATCCTTGCACAAACTTTGATGAATGAGTACGATCATCACTTATGTAGAAGTGATACTCTCTTACAACCTTTCTATCCTCCTCTGTGCTATCATCTACATGCAAGAATGCTATGTGTACAAAAATAGAAACTTGTGTAGAATGGTAATACATAGATTTCACTTCATTTTGAGGTTGTAGTGTATAATTTTCAGAAAAATTAATGATAGAGACAATGGTACCAAGAGGAAATGTGTCCTTACATAACTTGAATTTCTCATCTAACCACCAAGCTCTATGTGTATGCATTATGTACTCATAAACTAGTTTCTCTTAAAACATTTTCATAAATTCAGCTAAAAATATATCATTTTTCACTAACTCACATCTTTTCAGTTCTTTTCCATCTTTCACCCCATATGTGACCGTTGTATTTTCCAAAAGAAACTAGTTTCTTACCAATTTCATGTGTGCTCTTCAAAAGTACACATCTTGGTAAATGTTGCAAACCACCACATGTAGCACAAGAACCTTTTAGACACGTCATCTTTATATTAAATGCAAATATCATGTCTTTTACATAGCACACTTGAAATGAATTCTCTTGGTGACTTAGGAGGTGCTTGTATATTGCATTCCTGCAAAACATCGTTAGAGTGCAAAGTACAACATATATGACGATAAATATCATAGTGCATGGAAAATTCAATATGCATCCTAGAACAACATGTGGTGTGCACATGATTAAACTTAACATAAAAATGTTTTTCCATTTCAAAAAATCTTTGAATAATTCTTATTTGAGGAAACTTTTGAAGGAATCTTTCATAAAATTTTGTTTGTCATATCCAAATAGTGTTTTGCCCATGGCTCATGATTTCTAGATCCAATTCACCTTCTAATAACATCTGTTTGGTTGGGCATAACCCTTGTGTTGTCATGCCAAAAAATTTATGTTCTTAGTGCATCAACAACAACCTTGTCTTTGCATGGTAGTCTACTCGAGAACGCCCAAAGACAATTATTGTTAGGATCCTCTATTTTCTCCCGCCTCTCTAACGCTTTATGTAATTTTGTTCCACTTATGTTTAATGACTTGTTTTTCTTATCAAACGATCTTTCTTTATTGTTTTTCTCATTATGGTTGATGTAATACCATGTCAAGTATTATTATAATTTTTAGTACATATTTTGAACCAATAGCTTGATATGCATCAAATAGATTTCTCACAATAGTTCTTTCACTATCACTTTTCGATGATCTTAGGCCTAGAATTTTCATTGTCTCTTAAATTAACATTTTTAATCATTTCAACAATTAATTGGCATCTTCCTATTTAATTTAAGTTTTCAAAATAGTGTTTCCATATTCTTTTAACCATTCTTCTACAAGTTCGTTTGTTTATTTTATCGAGCATTGACTTCAAGATATTCTCATCGATGTCAATTAGATACTTTGGTTTCCTACGAATAATTCTAGGAGGTGTTAACATTGGTGCATTGTGTACATTAGGTACATTCATCGCATCAAATTGAGTTGGTGTATGTTCATCATTTTTGATTATTCATTTTGGTCTCTTCTTCAATTGCATTAGGTTCATTCGGTAAATCAAATGTTGTTGGTGCATCTTTATCATTTGTTTGATTATTGATTGTGATTTCTTCTGCAATCGCATTAGGTTCATTTGGTACATCTAATTGAGATGTTGTGGATGACATACCTTCTTATCTCATTGTTCTTAGCTCACATAATTTCTTCATACATTGCCTTTATCTTTCATTTTCAACCTCTCTTTGTTTGATTGTTCCTCGATTTCTCTTTCCCATAATTAATAACAATTGTCCTAAATAGAATCATTTTGCACTAATTAGAAAAACAATTCAATCATTTGAAATCATGCAAAAAAAAATTCCCTTACTTTGACATATAAAACTGTCACATAATCACAGTATTAGTAGCAGTGGAGTCTTCAACGACTTCAAAAACTCCTTTTGTGGCCATTGAGGCCATTGACCAAATAAAAATATGTGCAAGAAATATGTACGGATTATGTTTAGTTAACTTGTACATGTAATTATTCCCTAAAAATGCCCCAACAGACCAACGTTCATAATTCCATAACATGTACACACTTTTTATGTTGAAAAACCCATAAAATATAGAAGGGCAAAGGAAAATAGAGTTGGGGAGGGAGAGGAAGAGTGAGATGATGGGAAAGGAATAAATATAGAAGGGGGAGGGAGAGAGAAAGAGTGGGAGGGAGGGAGAGAAAAAGAGAGAGGGTGAGAGAGAGAGGGAGATGGTAAGGGGATTGAGGGAGAGGGAGATAGAGAGAAATAGTGGGGAGTGGGAGGGAGGGAGAGAAAGAGGGAGAGTGAGAGGTTGGGAAAGGAAGGGAGATAGAAGGGGGGGAGAGAGAAAGAGTGTGGATGGAGGGAGAGAAAGAGAGAGAGAGAGAGGAGAGAGAGAGAGGAGAGAGAGAGAGAGAGAGAGGAGAGAGAGAGAGAGAGAGAGAGAGGAGAGAGGAGAGAGAGAGAGGGGGGGGAGATGGTAAGGGGATTGAGGGAGAGGGGAGATAGAGAGAAATAGTGGGGAGTGGGAGGGAGGGAGAGAAAGAGGGAGAGTGAGAGGATGGGAAAGGAAGGGAGATAGATGGGGGGGGGGAGAGAGAAAGAGTGTGGATGGAGGGAGAGAAAGAGAGAGAGAGGAGTGAGAGAGTGTGAGAGGTGAGAGGGTGAGTGAGGAGGAGTGTGAGGAGGTGAGAGAGAGAGAGAGAGATGGTAAGGGGGTTGAGGAGAGGGGAGATAGAGAGAATAGTGGGGAGTGGGGAGGGAGGGAGAAGTGGGAGAGTGAGTGGATGGGAAAGGAAGGGAGATAGAAGGGGGGGGAGAGAGAAAGAGTGTGGATGGAGGGAGAGAGTGAGTGTGTGAGGGAGTGAGTGTGAGTGGAGTAGGAGAGAGAGAGTGAGGCGAGAGAGAGAGACGAGAGAGAGAGAGAGAGTGGTAGGGGATGGGGGGGGGGGAGTGGTGATTGAGGGGTAGGTGGGGGAGGGGGAGGGAGTGAAAGTGGGAGAGTGGGAGGATGGGGAATGGTAGGGTGATTGTTGGGGGGGGGAGGAAGAGGAGAGAGGAGAGTGAGGTGAGGAGGAGAGAGAGAGAGAGTGAGAGTGTAGAGAGAGTGGTTGAGAGTGTGGGAGTGTGGTGAGGAAGTTGGCATTGATGATGATTGATTTGTTATGGTAGTAGGGGAATTGGTGATTAATGATATTGATTGTAGATTTTTGTAACATTTTTTTATAATCGGTAGGATGAACAAGTGAAGGAAATAGAACTGGTAGGGAAGAATTTGTGGAGTGAACTGGTATTGCAATATATTGGAGAGTTGAATTGGTAACCGGTAAACCCTACGTGTTGTTTTTGATAAACCCTAACAGATTAAGTTTGGTGAATTGGCTATATTGGTTTATGATCTGATGATGAGCGGTAATGATTATGACACATATGATTATTGTATGAAGACAATTCAAGTGATTTTGGCACTTTGATGTAACGGTTTTTGTCTAGGGAATGAGCAAGTATATTGCATATAATTCAAAGTGCGTGATGAGTTACTAAGTTCGATGAAGCGGCGATCAAGGAGCAATCAAGGTTTTCTGTGATTGATGTGCAAAGATTTCTATGTAATCCAATGGTCATACTTGAACCAACTTGTTTATAATCTCTATGAGAATTAGATTTTTGTTGTGTTACTGACCTAATTGATTTGTTTATAAGGTCGATGAAGTTGTTTAGTTTAAGTGTTGGCAAAGATTAGTTGAGCGTGTGGTTGCCAAACCGGATAATGTATCTGCAGTTTGAGTAAAGGCAGATAGGAGCATGAAAAGGATCTGAACAAGCAAGTGTAGTGCTATTCAAACACATTAGCAAACTCTTGTTGTTTTCTAACAATTGTAGCAAAATTGAAATCCCCTAACTGGGTAAGCTCTAACAAGCTTGGTGCTATTCAAATCCTCTAACAAAGTGATCCATTAGCTTGGATTTTCAAATCCTCTACCGAGGTTACTGCTTACAGGGTATTGCTTCTAATAAGGCATTGTAGTCAATCCCTTAACCGGGTGGTTCCTAACATGATCAGTTCTTAACAGGACTTTTGTAAAACTTTAACAAGCTAAGCTCCTAATAGGGCAAACTTCAGAAGAGTTCAAATAGTTATCTTGTGATTCTAATCTCACCATAGTTTTTCCAATTTGGGTTTCCACGTCAAAAACATTTGTGTCAAGTGGTGAATGTTTTTGTGGTTATGTTCTTATGGTTGATTTACTTAACTACTTAACTACTTTGATAAGTCATGATAACCAGAAGCATTGAGAAATGAAGTTTGTTGACATATGAAAAAGTATTTGGATGTTTATGAGTTTGATGTTGTTTACTGTTAATTTGTTGTAACAGTCAACTAGTTTATCTTATGAGTTTTTATCTTGACAGTGGTATTACATTGATAGTTCTAAGTTTACTTTGAGAGATTTATTTTGAGATTGGTGAAGTTTGTATCAATTTTTTTATTTATTGATTCACCCCCCCTCTCAGTTGTTGACCAGATTCTTCTTCTTTCATCATACCCCTAGAGAGAGTAGATGGGAAAGGAAGGGAGATAGAGGGGGGAGGGGGGGAGAGTGGGGGGAGAGAGGGAGAGAGAGAGAGAGGGATGGGGTATGGAGGAAGGGAGAGAGGGGGGAGCATACTGGTTTATATTTTTCATCCTTGAACCTGATGCTCTATCTCAGGGGATGATTTGAACTTATTTTTGTAAGCAGTATTGGCATTGCTTTTTATATTATAATTGTAAAGTGGAAAATCACGAGCGAACCCTAAGTGTTCCCCCCACCACTCCGAGGAGAGGGGAAGGAGGTCACTAGGGTTGACGGTTTTCACTTAGGGGAGACTTTACATTCAAAAGAGGGGTTGAAACCCACAAGATCCAATCCCACACAATGCAAGATTGGATTCTAAATGAGTTTCAAGGGTTAAGACAGCAAGGCTACCCTCTTTTGTAAAGAATGTAGATAGAAAGATTGAACTAGGAATGCATGTAAAGTGAGAAAGATTCGCTTATAAATAGAGATAGGAATATAGGATGAAGCTGCAGACCTAGAATTAGCAGTAAAATGTCAAGACGGCGCTGTCCTGCAAATTTGAGCAAAAGTTGATGGGACGATGGGGCCCGGCGTGCACACGGTCCTCCGAAAAATCCGTGAAACGAAGGGGGATCTGTTCGTCTCTGCACAAGGATTCCAGATCTTCAATTACAGCCGCGTACCTACAAACTACACATAGAAAAGAGAGGATGATTGGGGGGTTAGGGATTAGGGGTTTGCCCTTAGGTCAAACCCCGGTTTTGGAATTAACCAAGAAATGAGAAATGCTGTAAATGTAAATGATTGTAATGTAATAAAGTACCAATACCTTGTTGTAAGAATGTTTGTATTCTTACATGCGAAGGTGTAAATGTTGTTGTATGTTGTATGTGATCTCCTCTTCAATGGTTGAATCCTTGTCTTGAATGCAACACTTAGCCTTGAATGGAGACTTAGAATGATCAATTGCTTGAAGGAATGCTTGAATGCTTGAATGCTTGAATGTTTGAATGTCGCTTCTGCCTTTTTTTCCATCTTCTCCTTTTTGAGAGGGGAAATGTAGTTTATATACTTGTCAATTAGGGTTGATAGACTGATTTTTCTGACCTTAGGCCGACCTAGGAAGATTATTTTCCAATTTGCAAACTTAAAGACCCGAAGCCCCATAAGAGATCGGGCCCAAAATAGGGCCAGGAACCAGGGCGCTGGGCACCATGGTCCCACCTCCAGGGATAGCGGGGTGCAAGGAGGATCAGGCCAGGGTGCTGAAAAATGCAGTTTTTGATGTCATGAACAAGTTTCGGGGTCTCCATTCAGGTTCAGTGTTGCGTCGCCATCGTGAAGACCCAAATGCGGTCGAAATTGCAAGTGTCACAATTTTAGGATGCTACATTTAGCCCCCACTTTAGCGGGAGTATAAGCGTACGCTCATACTTCCGGTAAAGTACAAGGAAACAACATTGAAAGACTTTCACCACGTCAAGGAGGCAAGACACACCAAGCCCCCAGTGGACTAAGGATCTTACGACTTCGATTGACAAAGTAAAAGGGAAGATCACGAGGGAGAACCATGACTGTCAGTAGTAAGGTTCCCTCACTATGAATCATGCAAGAGAAATACCAAAAATTTTCAAGGCAAAGCTAAGTTCGCCAAGAAATTTTCAAGTATCTTGAAGAGATATGAACAGGGCGTATGCCCCCCTACGTTAAAGCGATCGCACACACCTCAATGGGGGTGATTGCTTTAAGGTAGTGATACATAAGAAATGAGAAGGGAAAGGAGCACGTTATCACAAAGATTTAGCCCCCAAGTGTGAGATAAACTCAAGGATAATAGACACAAAACACAAAGCATGAGGTGACTTCGCTTTCCTCGGGGTCAGTATGCTGTATGATAATTCATGTATATCATATGTATGTATGCATAATTGTTCTTCATTCCCCAATCAAGGAAGGTCACCTAGAAGAAGGGAACACATGTGTCTTTTGAGTCAACATGAGAGAGACCAAAAGAGATCTCAATGCTTTGCATCATCCTCAAGTAGACAACACTAAGGACAACAAATAGAAGAATGAGAATAACACATAGAAGAAGTAACAAAAGAGAGGAGGAGAGAGTCTGCTATGCTAATGAAACTAGTCTAGCACGTCATCTACCCCCCGGTCTTGCTGATCAATGTTTCGGGAAGGTAGGGAACACGCTAGAGGAGGAACATTCAACACAGCAGATGGAGCTATCACAAGATCCAAACAAGGGCTATGTTCATGTTCCAAGCCACGTTGTTCTTGTCTAGGAGCTAGGATAAGTGATTTAGAAAATTCGTTAGATAAATGGTTATCAACATCAACATATTCATGTTCACTATCAGAAGCAAGAGAAGTAACATTTTCATCATGAATAACATTTTCATCTATATCATCATCAAGATTTATAAAAATAGGATCTTTAACTCGCACAGGATCAAGACCATCATGCATCTTATGTTTAGGAGATTTTGGAGAAAATGGAATAATGCTTGTTGAAGGTGTTTTTGGAGATTGTAAAGTTTGAGAAGCAGCTGCCTGAGCTCTAAGACGACGCTTTCGTCGGCATTTGCACGCAGAATGATTTCGTCTAGTCTTAGTAGGAAGTGGAGAAGATTGAGGAGGAGGAATGTTCTCATCCTTATCACTTGGGTGTTTAGGTTGTGGTCTCTTAGGCTGGATAATAGGAGAAGAAGAAGGTCTCTTCTCTCTATAAAAGGAAGGAGGAGGAATTGCTCCATATAAAGGAAGAATATTTGGTTTAGGAAGGAGACCAAGTCCATTATGACGAGGAGGTATAGGTCTACTTTTAGAAAGTTTATTAGGCATAGACATAGTCACATCCATAGGAATGGGTTGGGAATCTTCTTGAGGAAAGACATTAGTTTTATTTTTCAAACGAAGAACTTCCTTCTCAAGAACGATAGGAATATCAAGTTTGGGTGTTCTAGGTTCACTTAGAGATAGGATCATATCTGTTTTCCACTTTTGATAAGATTTGAAAAGATGATCACTTCGCGGAGGAAGGGATTGGAATTGTTTAGGCCAAAAATAACCAATAGGAACGCTAGAAGTTCTTTCAGCTGGTTTAAAGAGACTATGATTGACAGTAACAACTTCACCATTATGGGGAAATTTCAAACATTTATGAATAGGAGAAGCAATAGCTTTCATGGAAGATAGCCAAGGATAACCTAGCTTCACACGAAATTGTTCAGATGATGGAATAATAGCAAAGTTCACATCAAGGGATTTGGTATGAACTTCAATAGGTAATGTAATAGAACCAATTGCAGGAGAAGAAAATGCATCAAATAATTTCACAATCACATCTGTTTTGTCATAGATCACTTGATTCAATTGCAAAGTAAAAAGAAATTCCTCAATAATAACATTAACCATGCAAGCAGGATCAATAAGCACTCCACGGCAAGGTGTATTCTTGACTTTTGCAACTAAATATAAAGGACCATCAGGTGCCCTGATAGTTTCACTAGAATCAAATGTGATGGAAGGTTCTTTAGGGTTTTCTTGCTGCTCTACAAAGTTAATCACATTCCGAGTCATAGACACAAGACCATCAGATGAGAAAGAGGAATCATTAGCCTCAATCACATTAGAGGTATGAGAAGGTAATGGATCAGTAAAAATCTTAAGATTTTGGTTAGGAGGAGCTACAGATGTGTTGCCTTTATCATTCACTCCTGAAATAGAGATAGTATTATTATTAATCAAATCTTGAATCTTACCCTTTAAAGCAAAACATTTTTCAGTATCATGCCCAGGTTGACGATGAAATTGACAAAAAGATTTGTTATCAAAATAGGGTGAATTAATCTTTGCAGGATCTATTTGCTTTATAGGAGGGAGAGTAAGCACATTTTTTTCCAATAACTTATTCATAATACTATGCAATGATTCATTCAAAGGAGTAAACTTTCTTTCTTTCTTGAAAAACTTAGAAATAGGAGGCACACCTGATGCTGCATTCACATTGTTGTTGATGATGTTTTCATTGAATTTAATGGACTCTCTGTTCGGTTTAAACTTCCCAAATGGTTGTTGACTACTATCACCCTTATCACTCAGAGCCATAGGATTTGCTTGTTCCATTTGACTCACAGTCAATTGATAATTGTGAAGAGTTGCACACAACTGTTGGAAAGAAGTAAACTCAGAAAATAGAAGTTTATCTCGAATATCTTTTTGTAAATTAGAAATAAAGATTCTTTGAATATCATTGTAAAGCACTGGAAAAGAGATTTGAGCATACAAATGCTTATATCTACCAATGAAATCAGTCACTTTTTCTTTAACACCTTGTTTACAATGCATTAAATCAA
The DNA here is from genome assembly GCF_030272615.1 of Cryptomeria japonica. Classification (NCBI taxonomy): domain Eukaryota; kingdom Viridiplantae; phylum Streptophyta; class Pinopsida; order Cupressales; family Cupressaceae; genus Cryptomeria; species Cryptomeria japonica. The sequence continues at coordinate 170,385,697 of NC_081408.1, read as the reverse complement.
TCAAAGTAACTTTAGGACTTATATTGTTTTGAAATTGTTGAATGAAAGCATTTGCAAGTTGTTCGAAAGAAGTAATAGAATAAGAAGGCAACGAGCAATACCATTGTAGGGCTTTATCTCTTAACGTCCTAGTAAACAGTTTTGCAAGCAACCTTTGGTCATAAGCAAAATTGGTACATATTGTTTGAAAAGTCTTAACATGTGTTAGAGGATCACCTTTACCATTATAAAGCTCCAAATGCGGGATTTCAACATGCTTAGGAGGGATAGCTCGAACAATGTCAAGAGAAAGTGGGCCCGCAACATCAAATGTGGGTACGCTAAACTTAGATTGATTCATAGAGGCAATTTGTTGCTGTAAAGAAGAGACAGTTTGTGCAAGATTGTTAATGGTCACTTCAGTTGAAGAATTCATATCAGACGTGTTAGATTGAGATGGAGGTATTATGTTATTGAAAGAAGGTATTGATTGAGAGTAAGGTGGCGGAACACTATGATAGTTAGTCATAGGAGATGATTGGAAAAGAGGAACACTACAAGGAGGAATGGAATGGTTAAATGAATTGCCCCCTTGCCCCAGGTTCATTTGTGGAGATGTAATAGGAACACTCATTGAAGGAATGAATGAAGAAGTCGGATTAAATGAAGGAAGAGGGTTAATTAAAGAAGAAGGATTGCCCCCATGACTGGTGATCATAGGCGGAATGTCTTGTATAGAAGTAGTCATTATGTTTGATGTAAAGGTAGGTATACTAGCAATAGAAGTTGTCAACGGAATAGAATGATTGACTTGAGTGGGAGGTTGTGTATAACCTAAAGTTTCGGCACAACTCTTCATAGGCATCACATTTGAACCCACAATGTGTGCAATACCATGCAAAATATCAATTCCATTCTTATCACTTTGAACCATACGTTTTAGACCCTCAATTAATGAAAGAACTTGACTATCGGGATACTCTTGAGACATCCATTGCTGAAAATCATCAAATTGGTTATCCAATTTTGAAAGTTGTTCTACAGAAACCTCATGGAGAGCTTCTTCATCATTAGGAGGATTAGAGGAATTACCCGTGTCCTCGTTAAAAAGGCCATTCAAATTAGGTTCCATCTCCTCAGTAATTAAACCTTGGAAAGACTTAATTCTAAGGCTTCGTCTGATGGGAATAGTGTAAGTAGGGCTTATTGTTGTAAAACTCATGCACTAAAGAGAGAGAGAAAATTTTGAATTCAGAGATAGCAAATTTCAATAAAATCAGCCAATCTCCTAGATTTAAGCTGTTAAATGCAATCACGACAATCTCCCGAAATTTTGAAAAAAATGTCAGGGACCGTGGCGCTCGGAGTGCACACGGTCCTCGCAACTTTTTTCAAAATTTGCAGGGATGAAAGTTATGATGATTTTAAAGCTAATCTAAAAAAATTGAGTGATTTTACGATCTATAGATAGGCCAAATTAAAGTTGCAATCTCAAAATTGAACCCTACCAAGATTGTTGAAAAATGCAAAATTTGAATTTTGAAAAAGAGAGGGAAACTGAAATTTTGAATTTTATGATTTTAGAGGGAATACTAAGAGCAATGCAAGCTTTGAAATTTGAAAGTTGACTCAATTTCACGCAAAATTCAATTTTGAAAGTGGAAATCAAAGTTGATGTAATTAAAAACTTAATTTCAAAAGTCACAAATTGCAAAAATTTGAATAAAGCACTGAAATTTCGAATGAATGCCAACACACTTTTCAGATTTAGGATAGTAAGAAACACAATTTTGACATGAATTTCAATTTCAACAATTTTTGAATGATTAGGAGCCTTAATCCAAGCAATCCCTAGACCAACTTTGACTTTAATTTTGAAAGTGTTAGAATTGATGAAATTAGCCAAAATTCTGGATTTTAGCAGAAAAATACAGTAAGATCTAACTCCCAAAATTTTGGAAAAAATGTCGGGACGATGGCGCTCGGGGTGCACACGGTCCTCGCAACTTTTTTCCAAATTTTCAGGGATGAAAGATATTATTATTTTTGTAGCCTCCTAAAATTACGACACTTGCAATTTCGACTGCATTTCGGTCTTCACGATGGCGACGCAACACGCAACCTGAATGGAGACCCCGAAACCTGATTATGACACTAAAAACTGCATTTTTCAAGCACCCTGGCCTGAACCTCCTTTGCACCCCGCTGTCTCGGAGGTGGGACCAGAGTGCCCAATGCCCTGGTCCTTTAGGACCAGGGCACCCAACGCCCTGGTCCCTGGGTCCTATTTTGGGCCCGGTCTCTTTTGGACTTCGGGTCTTTTGTTTGCAAATTGGAAATTATTGTTTCCTGGTCGGCCTAAGGTCGGGAAAATCAGTCTTTTAACCCTAATTGGCAAGTATATAAACTACATTTTCCTCTCTCATTTGGGACATATACATACATGAGGGAAAAAGCATGGAAACTATACTCAAGCATTCAAGCATTCATTCCAAGTCTCCATTCAAGGCTAAGTGTTGCATTCAAGACAAGGATTCAACCATTGAAGAGGAGATCACATATTACTACATACTACTACAACATACAACAAACAACAACATCTATACCTTCGCACATAAGGATACAAACATCCTTACAACAAGGTATTAGTACTTGTTTTACATTACAGACATTTACATTTACAGCATTTCTCATTTCTTGGTTAATTCCAAAACTGGGGTTTGACCTAAAGGCAAACCCTTAATCCCTAACCCCCCAATCATCTTCACTTTTCTGTGTGTAGGTTGCAGGTACGCGGCTGAAATTGAAGATCTGGAATCCTTGTGCAGAGACGAATAGATCCCCCTTCGTTTCACAGATTTTTCGGAGGACCATGGCGCTCGGGCACCATTGTCCTGGCAACTTTTGCTCAAATTTGCAGGACAACGCCGTATCGACATTTTACTACTAATTCCAGGTCCGCAGCTTCATCCTATATCCCTATCTCAGTTTATAAGCGAATCTTTATCACTTTCTATGCATTCCTAGCTTAATTCTTCTATCAACATTCTTTACAAAAGAGGGTAGCCTTGCTGTCTTAACCCTTGAAACGCATTTAGCATCCAATCTTGCATTGTGTGGGATTGGATCTTGTGAGTTTCAACCCCTCTTTTGAATGTAAAGTCTCTCCCTTAAGTGAAAACCATCAACCCTAGCGGACCTCCCTTCTCTCTCATCGGAGTTGGAAGAGGGGAGAGCAACTAGGGTTCGATTGCGATTTTCTGCTTTACATTTTGGTCTTGATCCTGTGCGAGTTAAAGATCCTATTTTTATAAATCTTGATGATGATATAGATGAAAATGTTATTCATGATGAAAATGTTACTCCTCTTGCTTCTGATAGTGAATATGAACTTGTTGATGTTGATAACCATTTATCTAATGAATTTTCTAAAGCACTTATCCTAGCTCCTAGACAAGAACAACGTGGCTTGGAACATGAACATAGCCCTTGTTTGGATCTTGTGATAGCTCCATCTGCTGTGTTGGATGTTCCTCCTCTAGCGTGTTCCCTGCCTTCCCGAAACGTTGATCAGCAAGATTGGGGGGTAGATGATGTGCTAGACTAGTTACATTAGCATAGCAGATTCTCTCCTCCTCTCTTTTGTTACTTCTTCTATATGTTATTCTCACTCTTCTATTTGTTGTCCTTGGTGTTGTCTACTTGAGGATGATGCAAGGCATTGAGATCTCTTTTGGTCTCTCTCATGTTGACTCGAAAGACACATGTGTTCCCTTCTTCTAGGTGACCTTCCTTGATTGGGGAATGAAGAACAATTATGCATACATACATATGATATACATGAATTATCATACAGCATACTGCCCCGAGGAAAGCGAAGTCACCTTGTGCTTCGTGTTTTGTGTCTATTATCCTTGGGTTTATCTCACACTTGGGGGCTAAATCTTTGCGATAACGTGCTCCTTTCCCTTCTCATTTCTTATGTGTATCACTACGTTAAAACAATCACCCCTGTTGAGGCATGTGCGATCACTTTAACGTAGGGGGGCATACACCTTGTCTATCCTTTCAAGATACTTGAAAATTTCTTGGCGAACTTAGCTTTGCCTTGAAAATTTTTGGTATTTTTCTTGCATGACTCATAGTGAGGGAACCTTACTACTGATAGTCATGGTTCTCCCTCGTGATCTTCCCTTTTACTGTGTCAATCGAAGTTGTAAGATCCTTAGTCCACTAGGGGCTTGGTGTGTCTTGCCTCCTTGACGTGGTGAAAGTCTTTCAATGTTGTTTCCTTATACTTTACCGGAAGTATGAGTATACATACTCCCGCTAAAGTGGGGGCTAAATGTAGCGTCCTAAAATTGCGACACTTGCAATTTCGACTGCATTTCGGTCTTCACGATGGCGACGCAACACACAACCTGAATGGAGACCCCGAAACCTGATTATGACACTAAAAACTGCATTTTTCAAGCACCCTAGCCTGAACCTCCTTTGCACCCCGCTATCCCGGAGGTGGGACCAGAGCGCCCAGCGCCCTAGTCCTTTCAGACTAGGGCGCCCAGCGCCCTGGTCCCTGGGTCCTATTTTGGGCCCAGTCTCTTTTGGACTTCGGGTCTTTTTGTTTGCAAATTGGAAATTATTGTTTCCTGGTCGGCCTAAGGTCGGGAAAATCAGTCTTTTAACCCTAATTGGCAAGTATATAAACTACATTTTCCTCTCTCATTTGGGACATATACATACATGAGGGAAAAAGCATGGAAACTATACTCAAGCATTCAAGCATTCATTCCAAGTCTCCATTCAAGGCTAAGTGTTGCATTCAAGACAAGGATTCAACCATTGAAGAGGAGATCACATATTACTACATACTACTACAACATACAACAAACAACAACATCTATACCTTCGCACATAAGGATACAAACATCCTTACAACAAGGTATTAGTACTTGTTTTACATTACAGACATTTACATTTACAACATTTCTCATTTCTTGGTTAATTCCAAAACCGGGGTTTGACCTAAAGGCAAACCCCTAATCCCTAACCCCCCAATCATCTTCGCTTTTCTGTGTGTAGGTTGCAGGTACGCAGCTGAAATTGAAGATCTGGAATCCTTGTGCAGAGACGAATAGATCCCCCTTCGTTTCACAGATTTTTCGGAGGACCATGGCGCTCGGGCGCCATCGTCTTGGCAACTTTTGCTCAAATTTGCAGGACAGTGCCGTATCGACATTTTACTACTAATTCCAGGTCCGCATCTTCATCCTATATCCCTATCTCAATTTATAAGCGAATCTTTATCACTTTCTATGCATTCCTAGCTTAATTCTTCTATCAACATTCTTTACAAAAGAGGGTAGCCTTGCTGTCTTAACCCTTGAAACGCATTTAGCATCCAATCTTGCATTGTGTGGGATTGGATCTTGTGAGTTTCAACCCCTCTTTTGAATGTAAAGTCTCTCCCTTAAGTGAAAACCATCAACCCTAGCGGACCTCCCTTCTCTCTCCTCGGAGTTGGAAGAGGGGAGAGCAACTAGGGTTCGATTGCGATTTTCTGCTTTACATTTTGGTCTTGATCCTGTGCGAGTTAAAGATCCTATTTTTATAAATCTTGATGATGATATAGATGAAAATGTTATTCATGATGAAAATGTTACTCCTCTTGCTTCTGATAGTGAATATGAACTTGTTGATGTTGATAACCATTTATCTAATGAATTTTCTAAAGCACTTATCCTAGCTCCTAGACAAGAACAACGTGGCTTGGAACATGAACATAGCCCTTGTTTGGATCTTGTGATAGCTCCATCTGTTGTGTTGGATGTTCCTCCTCTAGCGTGTTCCCTGCCTTCCCGAAATGTTGATCAGCAAGATCGGGGGGTAGATGACGTGCTAGACTAGTTACATTAGCATAGCAGATTCTCTCCTCCTCTCTTTTGTTACTTCTTCTATATGTTATTCTCACTCTTCTATTTGTTGTCCTTGGTGTTGTCTACTTGAGGACGATGCAAAGCATTGAGATCTCTTTTGGTCTCTCTCATGTTGACTCGAAAGACACATGTGTTCCCTTCTTCTAGGTGACCTTCCTTGATTGGGGAATGAAGAACAATTATGCATACATACATATGATATACATGAATTATCATACAGCATACTGCCCCGAGGAAAGCGAAGTCACCTTGTGCTTCGTGTTTTGTGTCTATTATCCTTGGGTTTATCTCACACTTGGGGGATAAATCTTTGCGATAACGTGCTCCTTTCCCTTCTCATTTCTTATGTGTATCACTACGTTAAAACAATCACCCCCGTTGAGGCATGTGCGATCGCTTTAACGTAGGGGGGCATACACCTTGTCTATCCTTTCAAGATACTTGAAAATTTCTTGGCAAACTTAGCTTTGCCTTGAAAATTTTTGGTATTTTTCTTGCATGACTCATAGTGAGGGAACCTTACTACTGACAGTCATGGTTCTCCCTCGTGATCTTCCCTTTTACTGTGTCAATCGAAGTTGTAAGATCCTTAGTCCACTGGGGGCTTGGTGTGTCTTGCCTCCTTGACGTGGTGAAAGTCTTTCAATGTTGTTTCCTTATACTTTACTGGAAGTATGAGTATACATACTCCCGCTAAAGTGGGGGCTAAATGTAGCGTCCTAAAATTGCGACACTTGCAATTTCGACTGCATTTCGGTCTTCACGATGGTGACGCAACACGCAACCTGAATGGAGACCCCGAAACCTGATTATGACACTAAAAACTGCATTTTTCAAGCACCCTAGCCTGAACCTCCTTTGCACCCCGCTATCCCAGAGGTGGGACCAGAGCACCCAGCGCCCTAGTCCTTTCGGACTAGGGCGCCCAGTGCCCTGGTCCCTGGGTCCTATTTTGGGCCCGATCTCTTTTGGACTTCGGGTCTTTTTGTTTGCAAATTGGAAATTATTGTTTCCTGGTCGGCCTAAGGTCGGGAAAATCAGTCTTTTAACCCTAATTGGCAAGTATATAAATTACATTTTCCTCTCTCATTTGGGACATATACATACATGAGGGAAAAAGCATGGAAACTATACTCAAGCATTCAAGCATTCATTCCAAGTCTCCATTCAAGGCTAAGTGTTGCATTCAAGACAAGGATTCAACCATTGAAGAGGAGATCACATATTACTACATACTACTACAACATACAACAAACAACAACATCTATACCTTCGTACATAAGGATACAAACATGCTTACAACAAGGTATTAGTACTTGTTTTACATTACAGACATTTACATTTATAGCATTTCTCATTTCTTGGTTAATTCCAAAACCGGGGTTTGACCTAAAGGCAAACCCCTAATCCCTAACCCCCCAATCGTCTTCGCTTTTCTGTGTGTAGGTTGCAGGTACGCGACTAAAATTGAAGATTTGGAATCCTTGTGCAAAGACGAATAGATCCCCCTTCGTTTTGCGGATTTTTCGGAGGATCGTGGCGCTCGGGCGCCATCGTCCCGGCAACTTTTGCTCAAATTTGCAGGACAGCACCGTATCGACATTTTACTGCTAATTCTAGGTCCGCAGCTTCATCCTATATCCCTATCTCAGTTTATAAGCGAATCTTTATCACTTTCTATGCATTCCTAGCTTAATTCTTCTATCAACATTCTTTACAAAAGAGGGTAGCCTTGCTGTCTTAACCCTTGAAATGCATTTAGCATCCAATCTTGCATTGTGTGGGATTGGATCTTGTGAGTTTCAACCCCTCTTTTGAATGTAAAGTCTCTCCCTTAAGTGAAAACCATCAACCCTAGCAGACCTCCCTACTCTCTCCTCGGAGTTGGAAGAGGGGAGAGCAATTAGGGTTCGATTGCGATTTTCCGCTTTACAATTTTATTGCGGAATCCAAAGTTACAGCTGATTTGGAGATGTTTTGATCAGTGAAATCATCAGTCAAAGGCTGAATCAAGAGGGTTTTAAAAATTAGGGTTTTGACACTTAACCACTTAATTTTCAGAATTAAAGCACAAATATGAATTGACAATTTGTAATAGAAGGATAGATTTGAAGCAAGCATTAATAATTAAACATTTCACAA